>NC_049236.1:20912000-21223250 GCF_011100685.1 Canis lupus familiaris | reverse complement strand
CTGAAGAATTCAAGATAGTCTCAATCACATGCCCAGTTCCTAACCTAGGAAAGTTGGGTCCTCTCTCCCTCTACTTGTATGCTTTTCTCCTCTAGGGCCTCTTTCCCTGTTTAGGCTTTCATTCTCTAGGTTCTTTCTCTCCATGTGGCCTCTTTGGTGGGAATGCTCAGGCTTCTTTACATTCTATCTCAAGAATTTCAAGGGAACAAAAGCAGAAACTACAAGGTTCCCTAAAGTATAGGCTTTTGACCTCAGACAACATGATCTCTGCAATATTCTATAACTTAAATTAAGCTAAATGCTAAGCCCAATTCAGTGTGGGAGGAGATTACACAAAGATATGAATATAGAGAAGAATTTGTTCATGGGGCATCATTTTGTATTAATCTATCACAGCCATTTCAAGTTTGTATTCAAGATTTTATCCATCACATTAAATGAGGAGGAGAAGCATGATAAAGATGATAATGATGATGATATTAAAGATTGGGAGGAGACTTATTCAAGAATTACATGATTGTAATTCTTAAATATGCACAGGAAATCTAGGAGAATGAACAAAAAACTATAAAACAAAACCAATACTGCCAATATTGGAATATAAAATTAGTATGTAAAAGTAATTTTATATACCATAAAGAAACACAAAACTTTTAAATTATTTTAAAAGATCTAGGGGATCCCTGGGTGGCTCAGCAGTTTAGCACCTGCCTTCAGCCCAGGGCATGATCCTGGAGACCCAGGATCGAGTCCCACATTGGGCTCCTTGCATGGAGCCTGCTTCTCCCTCTGCCTGTGTCTCTGCCCCTCTCTCTCTCTCTCTCTGTGTGTCTCTCATGAATAAATAAATAAAATCTTTTAAAAAATAAAATAAAAGATATATACATTAGCAAAAAGTCAGCATAAAGTATATAAGAATATCCAGCAAAGATATTCAAGACCTATTTGAGAAAAATGAAATTTTATTGACTAACATTTAAAAGTACCAAGTAGAGAGAGATTGCAAATAGAGGATTCCCAGTATCATAAAGCAAATAATTTTTTCCAATATTAATCTATCAATTTAATGAAATTTTAATGAAAACTACAAGATTTTCCATGAGACCTAATAAGCTAATTTTACAATTAATGTTCAAGAGTGAAAAGCCAAGAACAGTCAAGACAAATATGAAAAGGAAGACAGAAAAAAAGAGAGAGAGAGAGAGAGAGAGAGAAGGAAGACAGACAAGAGTCTTGCCCTACCATATATGAACACCTAATAAGAGATATTTATTAAGCCAATGTGCTTATAGGGATATGTCATAGAGACAAAGGAAAACAAACAGAATAGTCTAGAAACATGCATACATATTTTACAAAATGATAAAAATGTCATTAGTACGTAGTAGGAAAGAATGCATTATGATCTTGAACAATCACTCATCTATAAGGAAAAAATATATAATTTTATTTCTAACACATACTGCATAGGAATATAGCTTTAAAATAGACTAAACATTTAATTGTATAAAGTAAAACATTGAAATGTTTCTGATAAAAGACAGGACAAATATTTTTAAGATTCTGAGTAAACAGGAAGCAAAAAGCACAAGGAATAAAGTGAGAGACAGATAAATTGGATTACATTAACAATTAGAAGCTCTTGCAGATCTAAAGACACTCTAAGAAATAGAAATGACAAACAACAGTACAGGGGAAAGCATATGCGATGACTCATCTGATAATGCATTCTTATCAGAAAATATTTTTTAAACCTTCAGATTAATAAGAAAATGAAGATAGAGGAATGAGAATACAATATGGATAGACAATAAGGACGGGAAATCCAAAATGTCCAACAAATACACTAAGGGTTATTCAGTTTTTCTGAAAATGGCAAATTAAAAATGATTTAGTAAATCTTAAGCCATCCGAAGATTATTACAAGTTTTTAAAAGAGTAGAGACATTCATATTATGCTCATAGAAGTATGGATTTATGCAGTTTCTTTGGAGAGGAATTTAGCAATATAAATTTGAAAGTGTCTAATGGAACCTTCACACATTTACCCTCGGAATATATAGACAAGAATGTTTCTTCAGGTTCATAACAGCAAAAAAAAAAAAAAAAAAAAAAAAAAATGGAGTCCAACATATCAAAGCAGAAGCATAAATACATTTGGACTACCCATACATAGAATGGAAGAGCAAATAACTGTAAAAATTGATAAAATAGAGCTATCTTATAAACACAGATAAATCTCACAGATACAATGTTAAGAGGGTAAAAACAAAAGTAAGTTGCTTGAGGGCTATATAACTTGATACCGGTTATATAAAATTTCAAAATAATCAAATCAAGCAAAATAAGTTTATTTGTTTAGTAAAACTATCTTTTAAATGATTTTGATTAAAAACTATATTCAACACAGTAGTTAGCTCAATTTCAAAAAGATCTTTAATGTTTTGTTTCATAATCTTGATGGTAAGCCCGTGGATGTTCTTATTGTTATCTAGACTTTTGTGTGCATGCCCTTGAAATATGACAAATGTTCATAAATAATGCAGGAAATTTGAATTTGGCAAATGATGACCTTCTATTTTTATTTATTTATTTTTAAAGATTTTATTTATTTATTCATGAGAGACACAGAGAGAGGCAGAGGGAGAAGCAGGTTCCCTGTGGGGAGCCTGATAAGGGACTTGATCCCAGGACGCCAGGGTCACGACCTGAGTCAAAAGCAGATGCTCAACCACTGAGCCACCCAGGTGCCCCAAGATCTTCTATTTTTAAAAAGAAAACAGGGATAGATTTTTCATTCATTTTCAACAAATATTTGAAATATTTTTTCAACAATTACAAATATTGTAATTCCAATATGTGCCAGACAGTGTGCTAAACGCTAGAGAAATATCAGTGAAAAGAAAGATGCCTTCACTGCATACTTGGTATTTATAATCCAAATATTACATAACCTACCGACAGTCAGGATTTATGTGGTTCTGACTCAAAAATTTTTTAGTGGTTAAAGTGCTCGTGGCTTGTGACAAAATAGAACAAATCATACCAGGCTAACTTCATTTATTTAAGGCTAACTTCATTTCTTTCTTTTAAGGGATTCCTCTTAAAAGTACTCTGCTTTGATCTACTAACATACTGTTGTTTTGTTTGTTTTTTAATGGCATGGGCAAAGTTATAGATGATATGTTTATTTCCATTTTTCCACATGCAACTTGAAGAAGTAAAAAACATTAATATGCAAATACTAGTATACCAAATTAACCAAAACTATGTCAAAATTCTATCTTTTCTCCCAAACCACACTGCCTGTCATAAATTTACAAATACTCTCATAGCATGAATATATAGGCTCATATATATACATATATATATACATATATATAAAATCATTATCTAAAATTCATGATTATCAATTGCAGTGGTTTAACTGGTTTGTCCCAACCAGTTCCAACTACGTTGCAAGATACATGCTTACAACAAAGATAGATCCCAAGTTTTCAAATGATTTTCTAAAAGAGCAAAGTGAGTATATACAACGTGTATCTCAGCAAAGAATATATTAATAACTGTTACTTCTGCACACATTATATATCAATGCCACTTTCCTAGTGGCTTGGCTTTTGATCATAGCAACTTATTAAGAAAAATTTTGCAAAGGAGAGAATTGACCCTTTTATTATTATTTTTTTTAAGATTTTATTTATTTATTCATGAGAGACACACAGAGAGAGAGAGGCAGAGACACAGGCAGAGGGAGAAGCAGGCTCCCTGCATGTGGGACTCAATCCCAGGTCTTCAGGATCAGGCCCTGGGCCAAAGGCAGGTGCTAAATGGCTGAGCCACTCAGGTTGCCTAAGAATTGACCCTTTTAGTTAGTTCAACAAAAAAGAAAAGATGTATCAGAGCAGACATTGTGGCAGTGCATAAAGCATTAGCGCCTCTGACACCGAACCAGGATTTGAATTCAGGCTGTCTCAACGCCACAGTCCACACTCTTAACTATGCACCATGGACAGCTGACGTGTTGTACGGCTCCACGTATCCCACACTTACGCAGATAGGAGAGTCTCTTGGAAGGCTTGTTAAAACACAAAGCAGCCCACCCCTGCAGGTTCTCGAGGTCGGGTAATCTGCATTTCTAAAAAGTTTCCAGGTGGAACTGATACTACTGATCCTTAGCCTACGGCTTACGGGGTTAAATTGGCTTGCTGAAGAACTTTAAAGCAAGAGAAACTTTATGAGCCTAGCACAGAAAATTACAATCTCACTCCAGAAAAGCAAGACGGAACAAACCCATCTATTCCAAGATGGAATAAATCCTATGATTACATGAAACCCTTTCCCAAATCACTGTGGTTTATAGCTCAGAGACAACCACAACATGGTTTACATGATAATTTAAAAAGCTTTTTTTTTTTTTTTTTTTGGCCTGCCAAGATGCAGAGAAAAGGCACGCATACTAGGAAGTATTTTCTTATGATGGTTCTACAGTGAAGATGAGGGTGACAAGACAATAAGCATCCAAACTTCTGGAATCTTTTGGGTTTTGGGGCTCAACTCTGTCCACCATCTGCTTACAGGTACAAACTCGAGAACTAGTATTTCATCCAGGACACGTCAGCTCAGGAAACAAAATGGGCATTTTATATTCTAATAAAGCTAAGCTTCTCTCACACAATTTGGTTTCTAAAAGAAGAAGCTAATTTGGGGGAAAAGTGCAGATCTTAGCTCCAGAGACAAGAGTGGGGGAGGTGGCGTTGAAGGAAGCCGGAGCATCGCATTAGTCAGGGCCTCCCGGGCCCAGCCTATCCGGAGAAAGACAGCTGCTTGAAGTTCAGCACCAATTAAAGATTTCACAGGCTTTAGTCACTTTCTTTTACAAGAACATTCGACTTGCTTACTTAGAAAGTAAATCAATGGAATATTTTGTTTAAGGGGGAAAAGAGCATATGCTGCGAGTCTTTTGCCATAAGAAGCAAATATTGGGAGAGATAATTTTCAAATACAATGGCAATGTAGTTTGAAACCTCTTCACCAAGTGTCCACGGGGTGTGTCCCTGATTATTTGTCAGCCTTCCTGCAGTCAAGTTCTCCACTTGAGAACTTGAAGTTTCAGGTCTTAACGATGTGATTTTTCTGGTACGTTTTATCTTCAGTTCTCTGCCACGTCTTGGGACATAGTGATTTCTCAGAAGTTAAAAAGTTTGTTCAGATGTGTTGCCATTTCTGTGTTGAGAAGGAACTCCTCTTGGACCTCTGTTTCCCATATTTTCAGGAACAGTGAAAAACCATATTTCTTCATGTTTCTGCTCATCAAAAATCAACATAAGGGGGTGGGGAGTGTGGAGAGAGAGGGTTTAAGCAATAATTCATGTTTCCAGGCTGTGTTGTTAAAATGTTTTTGTTAGCTCTTGAACCTGAGGCTCTTGCTCTGGGATACAAAATGCTCATAAGTCACGTTTTTATTGATCCATATAAATGCATACCTCACAAGAAGCCTATGAGAAAGTTAATGCTCATGCTTAAAGGAGGGCAACGTAGCTACCCACCTAAAGACCTTCAGTCAAGGGTCTCTTTCCACTCGATTCCTTAGACAGTTCAGAATGTACCCAGATGATTTCTTTTGTAACCTGGTGACAAAGCCCATGAGAGAGAGAGGCTGTGATTCCACTGCATTAAGTCTGTTTTAATTTGTCCCCTGTTAACCGAGCTTGGAATCACTATCAGGAGAGGAGAAAATGCCTATTTAGGAATTATTTGTGCTGACTACTATGTCTTAATTGTCTTTAAACTGCTCTGCTGAAAGATTCATCTTGAAATAAATATAATGATACAAGTTTACATGTGGGAGTCCAGTAAATATTTGTTTTGAGGAGCCTGCGGTATTCAGGACAGATTCTTTGGGGAGTCCCTGGAAGAGCTTTAAATCCAAGAGGGGAAAGATTTGGAGATAGATTTTGAAGGCCTCCTTGAGCCCATGGAGCTATTTTAAGTCATGGCAAAAAATAGCCACACTTCTATATTCAGGAAGTTTCAAAAATTATTTCTGTGCATATTTCTTGCATAAGTACTAGAGGAGAGAATCTAAGAAATATCTGATGGAGTTAAACAAGGACTTCCTGGGATGCCTGAGTGACTCAGTGGTTGAGCGTCTCCCTTGGGCTCAGGGTTTGACCCCAGGGTCCTGGGATCGAGTCCCACATCAGGCTCCCTGCCTGATGTCTCCCTCTGCCTGTGTCTCTCTGTGTCTCTCATGAATAAATAAATAAAATCTTTAAAAAGTAAAAATAAATAAACAAGGACATCTTAACTAGCAAGGAAGGAAGATTTTTCTGAGGAGCCAACTTTTAATTTCTAAATTAATAAAATCAGCTGAGAGAGGGGCAGGTGGAAAGGATAAGGAAAGCCATGATCCAGCCATACAGAGAACATGGGGTGTGAAGCCCATGAAGAAAGAGGCAGTAGAAAGAGTTTGAGACATGGAATAAAAGTCACTGTGGGGTGGAGAAAGCAAGGGCGAAGAAAAGCGTGACACAAGGCTGGGAGGGAAAGAAATTTAAAAAGTCAAAAGAAGAAAAAAAAAAAAAGACAAAAAGCAAAACAAGAACAAAAGATGAAAGTGACCAAAAAAAAAAAAAAATAACAAAAAAGAAAGAGAAAGAGATTTTGAAAACAAACAATAGAGATTCAACAAAGTAAAAAAGAAACAAAAAAAATTAGGCTGGGAGGGGCCAGACCAAGAGGGCTTGTTGGTGACATCGAGGAGCTCCCCACTGTGCTCCCGGAGTGATAGGGGATCACTGAGGGCTTTAAGCAAGGAAATGGTATCACAGTATTTATGTCTTTCAGGAAACCTCTCTCCATGCTACGTGAGTTGATTGTTGGGTAAGAGTGGACGCAGGGAGGCCACGAAAGAGATTTCCTTAGCCCAGCAAGGTGAGGGTGCTGGGCACTGATTTAGTGGGATTGAAACAGATAAAATGCTTGTTTACAGAGGAAAATAGATGGAACTGAAGAACAAGAAGGAGGTCTCAAAGATGAGGCCCACATTTCTGGCTTAAGAAATGGTAAGATAGAGAAGCAAGAACTTGGATCAAGAATGGGGCTTATGTATTTATTGAATACTTACTACGTGCCGAGCACCATTCTAGATACTTGGACCTGACATAGAGCCCCTGGATCCAGCATAGTAATAATGTCTGGTGTTTGTTGAGCTTTTACCAGGACCTAAGCACTCTAATACATACATATTCACTCCACCCTTAATTAGTCGTATATAATAAGGACTATTTTCTCCATTTTGAAGATGAAGATGAGAAAAGTGAGGCATAAAATGTTTAAGGAACACATTGTATGTAGTAAATTCAGAACTGAAACTAGGCACGTTGGCCCTAGAGTTGATAATTTTTATTTTTTATTTTTTTTAAGACTTGAGAAAGGAGAGAGGGAGAAAGAGCACATGACTGGGGGGGGCGAGAGGGAGAGAAGCAGACACCCCACTGAGCACAGGGCTGGATCCCAGGAACCTGAGGATCAAACAAGGGTCATAGGGCAGCTGAGCCCCCCAGGCACCCCATAGCGTTGATGCTGTGAAACACCGAGCTATACCACGGAGCAGAATGTGTCGTTGCACAAGTATGTACTGAGCCATTAGATGCAGCAAAGGCCATTCTGTGCTCTCCAGGTCTCCAGGAAGGACTAGTACATGCTACAGTGGACACTATATGGACACACAATTGCATAGTCTCCCAACTGCAGCAGTCTCATCGTACAAACGTGCAACTTTTGCCAAGTCAAATACACGGGGTTGACACCAAAAGGGAGAGAAGAAAGGAAAAAAAAAAAAACAAAAAACAAATCCAATGTGGAAAAAACAAATTCCAAAAACAAATTTGCATGGAAGTTTTCTGCTGCTGTTCCAACCAACGGAGGTTACCCCCCTCAGGTCGGTGTGAAGTGGGAAAGGTGACTCTCATGTCAACTCAGTTAGTCCCAGTTCCCAAGCACCTCCACAGAATGTGCACTTCTCCCAGAGGTGAGTGTGATTCTTGTGTTAAGGCTCATGCTCCACATCCCCAAATAGAACTACTTCATCAGGTATGCATATGGAGGAACGAAGGCAGCTTGCCTCACTCTGTTCTGAGATATCACATATTGCCAATGTGACACCTTCTAAAGGGACGTCGTGCTAGATTGTGTGGTGGATCCCATTTGTGCTGAAGATTTTATTTTTATTCTCTGTTCTTCTCTGCAACTCCCAATAATAGCGCCTACACCCCTACTCGGTGCCTGTGACTGGCTGAGTCTTTCCCAGTGGAAGCAATCAATATACTTCCCACGGTCATCATCTTCAACCTTAGCCATGTGACTTGCTTTTTGGACAGTGGGACATAAGCAGGGGTGAAACTTCTTACAACTGAATTTGCAGAGCCATCAGATGGTTTCCCCTTGGCTCTCTGATCCCCTACCACAACAATAGCATGTACCAGAAAAGGACTGATCCTGCAGTCTGGTTCCCAGAAGGAGGGAAAACTCGTGGGATCAACCTGCAAGTAAATCGAGTCAACATCTACCATGAAAAAGAAACAGGTGTTTAAACTGCTGAAATTTTGGGGCCATTTATTACTGCAGGACAAGATGGTCCAAATTGACTGACACAAACATCCCAAACTGCTTTTGCTTAAACTTGAGTGTATGAGGATTTTACTTTAAATTCACCTTGAGAACCTTGAGAAATTCACCTTGAGAACCACGAAAGATGAAACTCCAGGTACTTTTAGGGAGTTGCCATTACCCTGCTTCACTCCAGGGCTCAGATCTCATAGCTGAGGTCATTAATGGAAGGTCTACAAGCAGAGAAGTTTCAGCCCCAGAATGATACACCGTGTTCTGGGTTCCCTAAGAAAGCTGAAGATCTTCAGGGGGCCTGGTCCTAGACCCCTATTTTGACCACCAGCTCCAGTAACTCATTCTGAACATTTCCCATTCAGGTCTTCTGCATGTAAGATTAACACCCAGGCGTCCCTCTCATTTCTACTTTTACAGACAAATGTCTCACTGCCTGCCCTGTTTCTTAGGCTGGAAACCTGATTTTGCCTTTTTCCAGAGGTAATGAATGTTTTCACTATGAAGTCTGTGCTAACTCACTGTGTACACCTCCATAAACTCCAGGTCTTCCATAAACTCCTGGGTTTTGCTGAATTTTACTTAGTCTTAGTATCAACTAACCTGAATCCTTGTCAGTAACTCAGCCTTTCTCTGTCTCTCTCTCTCTCTCTCTCTCTCACAACACACACACACACATCCACAGGCCACCAATCACTATTTCTGGATGTTTTCTCCTCTATATAATATCTGGCAATGACAAAAGGTATCAGTAGCACTAGCACAACACACCCGAAAGACCAGCTCTCCATGAACTCAGGATGAATAACCCAAGACAGAGAAGAGATCATGAAACTTTTTTCCCTGATGCCATATAACCTAGTATAACAAGATGGCAGTAAAATGACAATAAGGTCCCTTGATGGGGCTTGAGCACCAATTATCTGAACCCTTGATTGTTTTTCCATATACAAAGTCCAGTAAAGAAATGGCCGTGTAGATTTACCCAAGGAAGGAAGGAATGTGTCCCTAAGAGGACCAATAATTTGAAAGTAAACAAAAAGTTGTAAGGAAAGAAGCCCATCTGAAATTGTCATTTTGACTTGAGCTGTGACAAACAGAGTTCTGCTCACTGCCTTTCGGGACATCAAATGGAAAGAAAGTGACTTTTTCCCTTAGCATTCTTCTAGTTTTCGTATGCCCATCTTGCTTATGAGCTATGTTTTTTTTCTTAAAATTTAAACACCCTCTTCCTCCCGCCCACAAGATAGAATGCCAAGTGCTGTTCTCTAATCAGCTATTGATTTGGTGCCATCTGTTACCTACAAAGCATGATTTCAAGAAAAGCAATGGTGTGGCATCTCCTAGCTTAAAGTGTTCTAGCCAACCTCTTCTTCCAAGTGCTAGACATAAACCTGTTTGTTCCCTGTCTGCCACCCTGATTTATGATTTGTTATTATTTATAATTTATATCTAAACGAATTTATAAAGTATAACAGAAATTTGCAGGGCACCCGAGTGGTTCAGTGGTTGAGCGTCTGCCTTCAGTCCAGGGCGTGATCCTGGGGTCCCGGGATCGAGTCTCACGTCGGGCTCCCTGCATGGAGCCTGCATCTCCCTCTGCCTGTGTCTCTGCTTCTCTCTGTGTGTCTCATGAATAAATAAATAAAATCTTTTAAAAATGTTTTTATAATAGAAATTTGCATTGGGGCAAATAGGTTGAACAGGTTTTTAAACCATTATTTTCCTCAGTCAGGAGGTTCTTATGGGCATGCCAGTCACCCAAGTGAGCTTTCTAATAAACATCATTTCTTGTAACTTTTTCCACTTATTTCTGGCATTGCTAATTCTTCTACCTCTCCCTCTTTGGGTAAAAAAAAAAAAAAAAAAAAAAAAAAAACAATGAAGAAAATCTACACTATTCTTTAATTTTAATGCCACCATTTATTAAAAATAGTGTGCTATTAAAGGATATGCTTTAACTGCTGGTCAAAATAGAAGTTTGCTATGACAGTAGCATAGGAATAATAATTACACTCATTTTAACCATGTAGCAATGAGTGAACTGAACATCTGTATTATTTCACATGATGCAATTTCTACTTTCCTAAATCTTTGGTCTTTCCCTTCTTTGTTTACCTAACCATCTATTTACTTTATACACATTTTCTCTAATTATGTTCCCTTTGTTTTCAAGCAACAGGTATATCGTAAGCCAAAACAGAAAGAAAAACTGGGATTTCATTATACTCACAAACATTGTAATTTATTGGACACTCAGAAACAGAAACCAAAGTACCATGATATCTAATGGAGACCATGACAAGAAAGTCATAGATTAAAAAAAAAAAAGTCATGGATTGAGATGACGATCTCTTTCTCCCAGGTCATAATGTCTACAACACATAAACACATATATATGGAGTAACATCTATGTGCCAGGCACTGTGTGAGCCGCAGAAATGAGAAATTAGACATTAACCAATTATTTAAAATACTTTAAAAATAGAAAAACTCTTCAGGGTAGAAATACTAGATGCAGAGCTCAGTTGAGTTTGAGAGTACAGTAAAGTCTTCTTAGAAATGGAATTGAGGGGGCCCCTGGGTGGCTCCGTCGGTTAAGCATCTGCCTTCAGCTCAGGTCATGTTCCTGGGGTCCCGGGAAGGAGCCCACATCAAGCTCCCCACTCAGCAGGAATCCTACAAATTTCTCCCTCTCCCTTTGCCTGCTGGTCATGCTCTCCCTTTGTTAGATAAGTAAATACAATCTTAAAAAGAAAAAAAAAATGAAGTTGAGGTAGAAATCTTAAGAATAAACAGAAGGTAATCAGGCAAGTGGTGCTAGAACTTTCAATTAGTACAATTGTGTGTTGTCTAAATTGATGTCTGCTTCATTCTTCCCCCTGTGCAGTTTTTTTTTGGCTATCTCTGCATTTTGTACAGACCCAAAATATAAATGACTTCAAATCTGGAAATTATACAAGCATTAGGCTGTTAGAGGCCAACTGTTGTCTCTCAGAGTGAAAAATCTAATGGATTTAGCCTGATCTATGGAGGATTTGGCTAATATTAGGTGATGCCATCAGTCCAATTAACCTGTGGAGAGGGATTAGGGGAGGGAAGGTCTTGAAGTAAACGGCTGTGGTTATCGCCAAGTCTATGCAAGAAGGAAAAGTAAATTGCAGCAGATGAACTGATGGACATAGTGTAGAATACAGATCTTTTTGCGCACACATGCATATGTGGTGCCTCCTGGGCAGTGCTCTGTGTTGCTTCTCCCTGGTGGTGAGCAGTTCTGCATGCCCTAATCCAGCTCTCTCTCTGATTACCGGGCAGCATGTGGCCGGAGCTGAGGTAATGGCCAAAGGCAAGAACAGATTGTGGCTATTGAAATAAATCCAACTTCCTTGGGGAAGGTATTCCTGACCTTGGCTTGACTGGCTATGGTCTCGACCCCTGCATAAAGCACTATCACGGTTTGAAAAGAATTCTGTTGCGTGCTACCCGATGTGGATGCTCACAATGAAATTACCAGGATTGATCTAGTAGTAGATTGTTGCATTCTAGAGTCAGACAGACTCCAACTTGAATCCAAATATGGTAAAATTTACCTAACAGGGTTGGCTAACATGGGTAAGATTCGTCTTCCCTGAAATCGAGATAACAATACCTGCGTACCAGTTATGACTTCTGTGGGATAGCGTATAAAATAGACTACCCACAATAACAGTGGCTTAAACACAGATGGCTAAACCTCTCTCACAAAAGAATTACAGATATAAGCAGTTTGCAAGTGGTTCCAGAAAGTTCTCCAGAACCCGGGATCCTTGATCTTTCTACTTTCCCTCAGGCTCAGCACTGGCTCCCGTCCTCAAGCTGCGATGGTCCATGCAGGCCACTGAGTCATCAGGAATCATCTCTGCATTCCAGAGAGTTAAAAAGGAGAAAAGGAGAGCGAGAGGGTGGGCTCAAAAGGAGGATCTCCCAATGGCCTGAAGTTCCGCACAGCAAATCTGTACACACGCCGTGGGCTGGTACTCGGTCAGGTGGCTGCACAAAGCTGCAAGGTGTCCCTTAGCTTGTCACTCGTGCTCCAATTGGAAGCTAACTCTCACATGGTTGGGTGAAGGTATCCGAGGACAGATGAAAATGATACTCTCTGCTGACTTTCCTGAAATTTTCCCCATTGTCCCAGTTAAGCTACAGCACAATAAAGAGGAAGTTTGCTTCAAAAAAAAAAAAAGTGAATACAAAGGAGATCAGGGGAATGAGACTGGTTGGCAACCAGCCCTCTGCACCCCGATGCTCCCCACAGAATCACAGTGCAGACCGAATGAGCATATTCAACGTGTCCTAACACGTTCAGCTCTGAGCACAGGGCCTAATGCATCGTCAGCACCCCGGAGCCAGCCGACTGCCAGGGAGGTAAGACTCTATCATCTAAAACTTATTAAAAAGGAAATTATCTATACCTCTGGAATATGCTAATTCCCTCCTTCTATGTGTACTGATTACATTTTAAAGGAAATGATTTTAAAAAGTCATAGATTATGTGGGGAAAACAGGTTAAGCCAGCAGTTAAAAATCATGCTGAAAAAAAAAAAGTCATACTTTGGAGGTTGCATAAATCAACACAAACCTCTTGAATAAAAGATCCAAAAGCTCAGAAACTGTAGAGAACTACATATACGGGAAAGGAAATGGTTTCCTTGATTTCTAGAATGTGTCTCAATAAACAACTCAGACGAGATGATAATAGAATGTGGGTTTTTCCTCAATACTTCACAGATTTTCACACAGTTGAGCACAAGTGCTAGTGTGGGCGGCCGACGGAGGGGAAGCAGTGTGTTCCTGTTCTTCCCCAGACGTCTTCAGGCTCTGCTCGCTGCCTCTCCTCCGTCTATTTTCTCCATCCTTCCCCTTTCTCTCTTTTTTCTGCAAGACTCTGGGTCCTTCCCCCGCTCCCTTTGCATCCTCCCCTGGGCCTGCTCTGTTGTGCTACTCTGAGGTTTGAGGCAAATCATAATCAATGTTTTTTCTTCTTTTCTAGAGTATGTACATCATCGTGAATCACTGTTTCCAGGCAAGTGCTGATGCCAAGTTCTCTGAATGCTAATTCTCGCGTTCAGTGCCCTCTCGAAAGTAAAATGGAAATCAACTGCTAGAAACATGTTAGAGATTGAAGACGGGAGTGTAGGTAAGCGCACAGCACGGTAGGAGGCCTGGAGCAGGTGACTGTGTGCTCCCGTAAGAATGACGATCGTCATGAAACTGGGGACAGAAATTCTACTGCCAAGCCTCTGGTATCTGCAAAATATTGTCGTTAAATAATAACTACATTACCATGCTGTTAGGTCAATGGGGACTTTCCACGTGGAGCCAAATAAATAAACAAAAGCTCAAAAACAAATATGCTACCTTTGATTATCTTTTGGGTGAATTTCAGTCCCTGGGAAAATACTGCAAATTGTCCAAAGTCTGTCCTTGTGGCTACGGCCCAAGAGCACTTTCTGTTTGATGAAATACGATGCTTGCTCTCGGCCTTCCATCATTTAGTCTAACTCAGAAATAGATGGTCTCTCTGTTTAGTTTTTTTTTTCTTGTATCTTGAAATTATTTCCTTGTTGTTCATCATTCTCTAGACAGAATAATCCAGACTTTGTCTGGTAATCTATACAATATCAGTCTGCATTGAAAAACCTTTAGTCTAATTAGTGTGGATATGTTTATCCTTTGCCTGACCATCTGACATAAAAGCTCCCACTCATTCCCTTCCTTCCAGGGCACATATGGTGTTTTTCTAATAATCCTCTCCCCAAGGCACTGACATATTTTGACAGATTTTCCCTACCTCTCTCAAAAGCGAAGGTTCTTAAACTGTTTTGGCTGATGGAGGTTTCTGAAAACCTGATGAAAAAGCGCTATTTGGGGTTGGGGGGAGTTTGGGGGGAGGTTCACACATGTTGCTATAGACCAAATGTGTCCCCCCCCGCAAAAAAAATACCTATGTTAAAATCTTAAATCCCAAAGTGATGATATTCAGAGGTGGGGCTTTTGGGGGGGGTTGATTAGGTCGTGAGAGTGGAGCTCTTGTGAATGAGATTAGTGCCCTTATGAAAGAGGCCCCTGAGAGAGCTAGGTTACCTCTTCTACTAGATGAGGATAAAACAAGAAGCCTGGGTTCTGGAAAAGGGCCCTCACCCAACCACTCTGATCTCAGACTTCCAGCCTCTCAAACTGTGAAAATTAAATGTTTGTTGTTTATAAGCCACTCTGTTTACGGGACTTTGTCACAGCAGCCTGAACACACTGAGACCACGCTTACTTGCCAAGTGGTGTTTCTACCTTCCTTTTGCCTGTGTTTTTTCCCTACAAGTCATGCCTTTCAAAGACCAGCCCTTTAAGTCTCACAAACCTTCCAACTCCTTCTTGGGGTCCATGCTCTGATTTATTAAGGTCCACGGTTAGCATTTTTAGACTTCTGAGGGAGGCTGTATACTTCTGGCAGTAGGTTTGGATCAACTGTAGGCTCATTCTGGTTCCCACCCTTTCCCTCCACAACGGTTCATGGTTTCCTTTCCTTACTGAAAGGCCCTGGGGTAGGAGGTGCTAAATGGCCCCAAGCTGGAGTTTCCTGTTTTGGCTGTCTTAGAATTTACCTGAAGTTTAGTATTCTCTTTAAATTATGCTGAAGGTGTTGTTTTGGTATAGGTTTATTATTCCCTCCTTGTTGATCTGTGTTGTTTTAGGAAGAAATCCTAGGACACAGGGACACGAGCAGCCACCCTTGTCTTCAACGGTCTGAAATTCCTCACTGATAATTCTGTTCCCAGTGAAGGGCAGGTTGGAAGAGAGGCTGCAACATGAAAAGGTTCACTTGGAACTATTTCAGTGGTGTAAATAAAATATAATGAGGGCCCTGATCAACTCTGGAGACAAAGATGTGGTTTTATTTTTTATTAAGTATCTGGTAAGTGTGAAGCAGAAGGAAGGAAGAGTGACTGCTAGGCTTCCAGCTTCACCATTACAATCATTGTAGAACAATTTGGAGATCAAGAAGACGGGATGGGGGCAGATTGGGGCAGGTGGGGAGTCCAGATAGAAAGAATGTAATGAGTTTCATTTCAAAACCAGGAGTTGGAGATGCCTGAGAAATATCCAAGAGAATTTGCTCCCTGGGAATTTAGAAATAGAGAGCACACAAAAATGTTACAACTAAAGATAGAAAACTGGAAGTCCATGGCATAAAGCTGATAGAAGGAGCTGTGCTCATGTGCGAGGTTTACCAATGAAAAGAAGGAGGAAAAAGTATAGAGGAGGAAAGGGTGCCAGGATAACGCCCGGGAAGGTGCTTGCACCGCCGGCGCAGGCCACGGAAGAGGAGCCAGGGGAGAGATCTGGAAAAGAGTAGGAGGCAAGCCAGGGGAAACCCCAGGACAAACCCTGTCCATCTTGGAAGTTGGGGGTGGGCTCAGTTTCTTGGTGGAAGACCATGTTGTGAGTGCCGAACAGAAAATAAAGGAGGAAGTGAAGATATGAACACCAAGTTGCTTGAAGACTAAAGATCAATTGAAGTTGTCAGCATTAGGTTATGGGTGATGTTTGCAAAGAACATCTCCTACGGGCTGGTGGGGGGGTGAATGTCAGGCTACAGTGGGTTGAGGAATGAGTCAGAGGTGAAGCACTGAGGGTGGGAAGTGTAGACCTCTCATCGATATTGCCTTATCCACAGCAGGCCCTGAAGGATAAAATAACAAGGGTAGTTGAAATCCTACACCTAGTGGTGTTCTCATAACACTGAGCACTCCTGGCCTGCGACACTTCCCACCATGGGTGCAAGGATCACTTCTTCCACTTTGAACTGGAAGTTCCTTTACGTGGGAACTAAGTATCTACGTATCTAAGTCCTGTCTGTATCATGCAGAAGAGGGCACCTGTGACGAATTCAGTGAGAAATTGTTGGCTAAATGAGTGAGCCTAGACCCAACCGTGTTCCAAATCCCAGGCATAACAGTTAGTCCTGGTTTCCAGGTGCCACTGCCTAGAACGGTTAGCCTCCAATTTGAAACAATGAAGAGATGCCCGACTCGTGGCTTATTTTATGCGATGTGACTGGCAGCCTGGCAGCCTGGGCCGAGGAGCTATCAGGACGCGCCGGAGAGGCCCTGACAACCAGCTGGGTGTGTACGTGCCACTCGGACAGCTCTTCTCTAAAAGGGCCTTGCCGAGCCTAATGTGCTTTACCATTTCTCTGTCGTTGTACAAGTAAAGAAAGGTTTTCTCATCTGTAACTACCCACAGGCACTTACCTAACTTTCTTACTGCTCTCCTCAGTGCTCCCAGGCAAACATCCCCTGAGTCTATTTTGATTAATAGCTTGGTTTGCGTGGAGTGTCTGATTTGCAAGCATATCTCAAAGTGAGACTCCAGCGTGGACTTCCAGGTCTTCTCCACATCAGCTCTGTTTTGAAAGGGAGGCTCTGACTGAGCTAAGGTTCAGAGAACACTGAGCGTGAATACAAGAGCAACAGCATGTACACAGAGCCCAGAAAGGAAGAGAAAACAACCCAGAACAAATGTGCCAGAGCTTGGTTTTTAAGAGGAAAAGAACCAGAGGACAGATGTGGACCAAAATATCCAACGCAAGATTTCGTAATCCTTCTTTGACTTTCACCCCAGGTGTGGCTTCCTATGTAGGCCAACGATTTTTTTTTTTTTTTTGAAAGCCAAATACAGAAGTGCAATTGGAATGCTTCTAGTTATGCTTGTGATCTACACATCTAGAAATGTCTAATTTGGCCAGCTGGCTGTGGTGGTCTTAGCCTTAATATATGCATGACATTGGCTTGGATTCCTCAAATCTCCTAGGATTATCTGGGTAGAGACATGGAAGGCCAGCTACATTTCTCCCTATCATTTTAGCTTCCTCGTTGATCTCAATTCCAAGCTATGTCAACTGTGCGTACAGTTCTTTGGTCTATACTCCACAGCCACACACAAATACCTTTATCTTCCCAAATTCCTCCAACCCAAGATGACAAATATTTCAGATTTTATTCGAGAATTCAGAGGCTACAGTGGGAGAGGTGGGTTTATGTAGCTGCACAGCAGGACAAACAACTTAACATTGACTGTTAGCCATCACTGGCCTTAAATGTCCTTGCATTTACCCACGGAATTTGTGGTGACCATTTTTTTTCTGCTAGGATTTTAGCTTAGCACCATGTTGCTGCTCCTTTCTCCTCAAACCAAACTCACTCGCCCACAGCTCTCAGTAAGAGGTTTTATATCATTTTCTGCTGTGGAACAGTTTAGCTAGCCCTCTGTTTCATTGCAAAACATCTGCTCATGCCCAAAAGGGCCTCATCCTCATATTTATGACCAAACAGGACTCTTCTTTCCCTAGAAGGAGTTCTGCACCAGTCTTTAAAATAATGCAATTTTTCCTCTCTCTGCTACTTCAAAATAGAGCTTGCATGCTAGGGCTCTCCCTGTTATGGAAATTACATACTTCTGTCATCATATTCTCATAAACAATTTAAAAATGGAGATATAAGGATTTATTTTGCCTCTTTTGCTTTTGTTCCCAAAGGATTTATCCTAATCCTTCCCATCTTGAGCTACTCTTTCTCTAAGGAGTCCCAACAAAATGGTTAAAGGAGGAAAAGTGGAAACCTTTAGTTCTGAGCATGTTCCCTGCAGGCCCCAGCCCCCATCTTGGTTCCCTGCATCCAAAAGGCTTATTATACTCCTGTGCTGATTAATTTTATGTGTCAACTTGCCAAGGCCACTGGATGTCCAGACATTAGGTCAAACATAATTCTGGTGTGTCTGTGAGAATGTTCTTGAATGAGATTAGCATTTGAATCAGTAGACTGAGTAAAGCAGATGTAGTTCATAGGATAGTTGCATCATATTAGTCAGATTTATGACCTTGTCATTGGCTTTATTTGAAGATTAAGTATGGTTTAAGGAGATATGTATGGGTACCAACTTGAAAAGGGATGTATTTGTGATGGTTAATTTTCTACATCAGCTTTTTTTAAAGCTTTTCACTAACATTTAATTTTACTCATTTTATGTAAGCAAATTTTATCAACCCAAACAAAAATACTGAGTATATTTTGCATCTGTTAAAGCAATATATTTCTATTAAATAAAGGGTTTTCTGAAGCACACATTTTTTTTAAATTTATTTATGATAGTCACACACAGAGAGAGAGAGAGGCAGAGACATAGGCAGAGGGAGAAGCAGGCTCCATGCACCAGGAGCCGACATGGGATTCGATCCCAGGTCTCTAGGATCGCGCCCTGGGCCAAAGGCAGGCACTAAACCACTGCGCCACCCAGGGATCCCACTGAAGCACACATTTTAAACCAATCATTGCTTAGACTCCACAGAAAGCTGCATTAGGGTCTTAGAATTTCTTCCTGGGAAGACTGTGGTCACAATACCCAACACTGCAAACGATGCACCATTTTTAGTTTCTAAGGAACAAAAGATAAAAAATTAGATTGTATAAAATAGATTGCATTCCCTAAGGTGAGTGGCCTTCATCCAACCAATAGAAGACTGAATAGAACAAAACAGCTGTAGGAAAAGGTACTACTTTGGCCTGACCGCTGAGATGAGACATTGGCTCTCCCGTTCTCAGGCCTTTGACTCAGATAGAACTTAACGTTATTGGTCACCTGGGTCTCCAGCTTGCTAACTACAGATCTTGAGACTTCTCGGCCTCAGTCACATGATCCAATTCCTTATAATAGATCTCCCAACTTGATATATAAATAAAATCAGGTTCTCCAGAGAAACAGAATGAGTAGGCTCTATGTATGTATCTATCCATCCATCCATCCATCCAATCCTCCTGTAGGCAAATCCCCTCTCTCATTATAGGCTATTCAGGACAGATGTACTCTCAAGTTCAGAGTCTATTATGCCTTCTATAACTTCCTGATTTATGTTCCTTTTCTTTTGTGCATGCCCGTGCTAAGAGATACACATTTGTTCAGAGTAATTGTCTCAGTGAGAAAATGCTATTTCAGGGACGCCTGCATGGCTCAGTGGTTGAGTGTCTGCCTTCAGCCCAGGGTGTGATCCTGGAGACCCGGGATCGAGTCCCACATCAGGCTCCCTGCATGGAGCTTGCTTCTCTCTCTGCCTGTGTCTCTGCCTCTCTCTCTCTCTCTCTCTCTCTCTGTCTCTCATGAATAAATAAATAAAATCTTAAAAAAAGAAAAGAAAATGCTATTTCCTAGGCACTGTTTGGGTGCTACACACAAAGAAGTGAACCCGATGGACCGAAATCTTCCCTCACATAACATACATCATTGGGAAAAGATAGAATGAGCAAAACAACTGGTCAGTTAATTACTACACAGTGGTAAGTGCTACAGAGAAAATGAAAAACAGGGAAATGAATAGAGAGTGAGGATGGGAGCAGCAATTTTAAATCGTGTTGTCAGAGGAGGGCTCACTGGCAAGGTGACACTTAGGCAAATATCGGTGTATTTTCCTATTGCTGCTGTAACAAATTGTCACAAATCTAGTGGCTTAAGGCAACACACATTCACTCTGTTACAGTTCTGATGGTCACAAGTCCAAAATCAGTTTCACCAGGAGGAAATCAGGGCAGCAGGAGGGCCATGCTCACCCCGGAGCCCCTAAAGAAGGATCTGTTTCCTGACCTTTTATGGATTCTAGATTACATTCCTTGGCTCAGAGCCCCTTCCTCTGTCTTCTAGGCCAGGAGTATAGTATCTCTGGCTCTGGCAGTCACATTGCTTTTTCTGTATTTACTTTCCCTCTGCATCCTCTTATAAGTACACTTATGATTATATTTAGGGCCCATTTGGATAATTCAGGATAATCCCTTCATCCCCAGATCTTGAATTCAATCACATCTGAAAAACTCTATTGCCTTATAAGATAACATTTGCAGATCCCAAAGGTTAAAAACTGGTTATCTTTAGGGGCCACTAATGAGTCTATGACAGGTAGTAAAAGAGCAAGCCATGCAAATATATGGGAGGAGATCTCTCCATGAATATAGAATGGCAATTACAGAAGTCTGGAGAAATGCATGTTCCCATGTATTCAAAGAATAGGAGGGAAACCAGTATAGCTGGAGTGAAGTGAACAAGCACAAGGTAGCAGATGAGGTCAGAGAAATAATGAAGAGGGTCTAGTGACAGAAGAGATAGGTCAATCACCCTTGTGAGCTCATTTTAATTTAACTTAATTTTTTCCTTAAAGGCCCTATCTTCAAATAGAGTCACATTCTAAATACTGGAGATTTGGGCTAAGAAAATAATGCACCATCACTGAGTGGGACTTATTCTAGGAATGTAGGGTTGGTTTAATATTAGAAAATCTATTAATTTTATATATCATTATATCTAGGGGAAAAATTATGATTACCTTCATAAGTGCTGCAAATACCTTTGACAAAATTCAACACACATTATTTTTAAAAACTTCAAAGTAAGAATTGAAACACAGATGCTTTCTTAAAATTTGTTTGTATGTGTAAGTAAGAAGTAATAGCTTACTTCTTTAACCTATTGTCTTATTTAAAGGGGAAGTACTACATGCATTTCTACTATCTCTTCTACTAGCTGATATTGTACTAGAAATATTAGTCAAAATAATTATACAAGAAAAGTCAACAAGAAACTAGGAATAAAGAAGTAATCCAACCTCTACTTATAGGTGATAGGTTAGTATACCTAAAGTATACTTGAGAGAATCAATGATTCGGTGAAGAAACAAATATTAAATTAACATAAAAAATCAATAACCTTCATATACACATGTAATAAATAGTTAACATAAAGGTAGAAGAAAAATCCATTTAAAATAGCATCAAATAAAATACACTATTTAGGAATAGATCTGACACCAAGTGCATAAAATCTTTATGAGGAAAACTATAAAACACTCCCAAAAGTCACAAAGGTAGATTTGAAAAATGGAAAGACATTTCCTGTTCTTGAATAGAATGCCTCTATATAGAGAGGTCAGTTGATTTATAAAATTAATGCAATCCCTATAAAAATGCAAATAAGCTATTTTTGCAGTTGGATAATTTGCTATTAAAATTCACATGGAAAAACAAACATGCAGGAATAATATGGAAAATATGGCTAAAGAAAATTTATGAGGCGAGGACTAGGCCAGTAGATATTAAAACATACTATTATAGAGACTCTATAATTAAGAGTGTGTTACTGTGCATTTCTAGACAAATAGATCAGTGGATTAGAATAGAAAGTCCATAACTGGACACAAAAACAAATGGAAACTTAATATATGACAAAGATAGCATTACAAATCTCTGAGTAAAGCTGGACGTTTTTAAATAAATGGTGCTGGGTCAACTAAAGAGTCATTTGGAAAAAAAGATAAAGTTAGATCCATATCTCACACCGTAAACAAGAATAAACTGCAAATGAATCAGGAATCTAATTGAAAAATGAAACCAAACAAATAATAAGAGAAAGCAAGATGAATTCCTCTTTAACCTCATTATAGGGAAAGGCTTTCTGTGGCTCAGTATCCAGAGGCAATAAGAAAAGATAGGTTAACTTGACAGCAGTTGTTGGTTTTATTTTTCTAATTTGCATGAAAACAACAACAACAACAACAAAACCATAAACAAAGTGTAAAGAAAACTAACCAACCAGGAGAAACTATTCACAATATATATCACGGACAAAGGGCTAACATATAAATAATTCTTAAAATTAAGAGGAAAATTACAACAACCCAATAAAAATGTCTCCTCAATAAATATGTTAGAAGTCTACTCTGAAAATATTCCACCAAGAATAAACACGTATGCATAAGGTCATTCATTGCTGCACTGTTTGTAGTAGCTAAATATTAAAACAACTTAAATATCCATATATAGGAAAGTGGTTGAGTAAACTCTAGAACATCCACATGATGCAGATCCTATGCAACTGTAATATAAGCATTAGGAAGACATCTACAAATTGATATGGAAAGCTCTCAAGGATATTACTGTTAAGTGAAAAACACAAAGCATAAGATTATGCTACCAGGGGATATATGAAAATACACATTTTTCTGCTCCTTTGTGCAAAATAAGTGCTGCAAGGACAAACCAGGAACTAAAAAGAACAGATTACCTATAAAGAGTAACAGAAATGGGTGGCAAGAAGGGGGGAATTAGGAACAGGGTAGCAGGAAGAACTGAATCACACTTCTCTGAGTTTATTTTTTAGTACGGCTCTAATGTATAGACCCATAGGAATGCTTCACCCACCCAAAAAAGAAAAAGAAAACCATCCAGGATGAGGAGGAACCCAAAATAGAATATAAACACTAACAAATGAACTCAATTATCTGAATTATATGAAGAGCAACCACATTCATTTGCAGGAAGGAAAAGACAGGGAAAAAAGAACTAACCTATATAACTTTGGACGCTGCAAGGTCAAAAGAACATACAGTAGATAAGAGCCAGGTTGGAGTAAGAGGCTAAAAAACAAAGGAAGAAAACTAATAATGAATGCTTGCTGGTGGACTGCCAAGTCAGTATCTTAGTGAAAATGCATGGTTTGTAATATATATACAACTAGATACATAAATATAGATATTTGAATATGACCGAGTTAGTATACATATACGTATTCCTTACCTCTCTCTGAAAATAGGTGAAAAGCAATGACATCCCAGTAACAATGAGCAGAAGAGTGCCTAGATGCGGTTACTAAACACTATCCTTCACTAAAAGGAACCAGGGATCCTTGGAGAAATAGTTGGTTCCAGGACTGGGGCAGTGAAAATATAAGATGAACCTGAAAATTATGTGGTATCAGATAGTATGAAAGTGTTAAAACAAAAATAGATGGAGACTTGTCAAAAGCATAGGCACCAATCTAAAGAAGTTTCTAATGACCAAACCCAGAACAACTTGAGGCCCTCCTCACACACACACACACACAAAAGTAGTATTAGATTATAACCCATAAAAAATAAATATCTTAAAATTAAAAAGGGAATTATCATATGATTCCACTTATGACTACTTAGCCAAAGAAAATGAGGGGCGCCTGGGTGGCTCAGCAGTTGAGCATCTGCCTTCGGTTGAGGGCATGATCCCAGGGCCAAAGATGGAGTCCCACAATGGGCTCCCTGTGGGGAGCCTGCTTCTCCCTCTGCCTGTGTCTCTGCCTCTCTCTCTGTGTCTCTTGTGAAAAAATTAATAAAATCTTTAAAAAAAAACAATGAAAATGTAAATTCGAAGAGATAACATGCACCCCTATGTTCCTTGCTGCATTATTTGCAATAGCCAAGATATGGAAGCAACCTAGGTCTCCACTGATGGGTGCATGGATAAAGAAAAAGTGGTATATATAACAATTGGAATATCAGCCATAAAAAAGAATGAAATCTTGCCATTTGTGACAACATGGATGAATCTAGAGGATATTATTCTGAGTGACATACATCAGACAGACATATGCTATATGATTTCATTTATATATGGAATCTATACAACAGAACAAGTGAATAAACAAAACAAATCAGAAAGAGATTCACAGACATAGGAAACAAACTGTGAGTTCCCAGAGTAGGAGAAGCTGGGGAGAAGGACAAAGTAGGTGAAGAGGATTAAGTACAAACTTTCAGTTATAAAATAAATAAGTCATCGGGATATAGTGTATAGCATAGGGAATGTAGCCAATAGTATTGTAATAATTTTGTATGGTGACAGATGGTAACCAGGCTTATCAAGGGAATCCTCTTGTAATGTATAAAATATTGACTCGCTATGATGTACACCTGAAACTATTAAGATATTGTATGTCAGTTATACTTCAATAAAACAATCAAAAGAATAAATAGTTCTGGAATAATAAAAAAAACCCACAAGTCCATATTGATACAAATCAATAATCAAAGAAACACATTAGGAAGAAAAGATAGCTCTTTAACACAAAATTCCAACTAATAATATAAAGAGAAATATGAATTCATCATTAGCAAACACCACACTAATAACTTTTTGCAGACAAGATCAACAGGCAGACGCTAAAATTATTGGTCAATGTTTGAAGGAAAAGTAGATTTGCACATTCTCAGAGTAACTCCCGATGATATTTATTAATTGCAAAGGAAAGATAATAACTTTACAGTAAAGGAATCCAGCTTCTGCTGGATTATTATTTTATATTTATTTATTATTATTCACTTTAAGCAAGTGATCAAGGTCAACATCCGTAGCAATCAAACACAGCAACATCACGAACCCCATGATACGAGGTCTTGAGGAGCACATATCATTTCTGTGGTATGTTTGCCAAAAACGTATACCTTCCATCCAATTATGAGAAAATTTCAGACATCCGTGAATTGAAGAACATTCCACAAATCACTGATTCATAACCTTTGAAAAGGTCAAGATCATGAAGGACAAGGGGTCACTTATGAAAGATAAGACAAGACTGAGGAACTGCAGGAGACTAAGGAGAAATAAATTTTTAAAGTAGAATGGGATTCTGAAATGGAATTCTAGAATAGATGACATCAGTGGTAAAACTGGTCAAATTCTGATAAGGTCTTTAGCTCAGTTAATAAGATTATAGCAATGTTCACTTCCTGGTTTTAATAGTTGCAGCGTGGTTCAGGACTATAAAGAAAAGATGTACGGAAAGTCTGTGCGATTTTTGCCAATTTTCTGTAAGTCTAAAATTACTTCAAAATGTATTTTTAAACATTGTTGGGCTTTGATTTATCTCAACAGCAATGTCCAAAATAATCTAATTGTTTTTTTCTTTCAACCCTTAGTATTGGAGTTATCCTAGTGACATATCCTAGAAGAGCCTGGTGCTTCGGCTTCTCCTCTAAGTATATACCATGCGGTCACATGGCTACCTAAGGCTCTTGTCACCGTTCAGGTCAGCCAAAGTGCGGCTCTGCTTGGTTGTAATCAAAGAAACATAACTGACACTGACTGGCTAGTTTATGAGAATGATTTTTCAAGTCTATTTTCAAGGTTTAGTTTTTCTATTATACAAGTGGAAAATGTATTGAAAGAAAAAAATTTTAAGTGAGTTCTATATGAGCTTTTTTTCCTTTCATTTCATATAAAATGCTCACATCCTGTCATCATAAGAGTTATAACAAGCCTTAACATTTAGGGAAATTCTTCATTACAAGTACAAGGATGTAGAAAGAAGAAATGGTAATAGAAGACAAAGTTGACTTCTGATGATAATTTTTAACTGCTTTCAATTTTAACATGCCACAAACCAACTTTCTGTCTGATTACACTTGGAAGCCTCTTCGGTACTAAGTCCTATAAATCTAGGAGTGATTGTCAAACAGTGCAAGGTGCTTCCTCACTGGGAAATAACTATTTCCTCATTGTGAATCTTCAACCCTAATTTTCTGGCTTGTTTCTCTCTTCACTCCTGTCTCTGCATCTCTTGCCATCTACTGGGCCTCCCAAACCTCTCTATGGTAGAGACCAGGATTCAACACCATTAATTTTTAAAAATAAGAGTTAAAAGACCTTCTAACTCTGAATCTGCAATAACAACTCCCCTCTTCTGATGTGGATCTGTATCAGAATGCAAATATATTTAATGACAGAGCTAGTTCAGAACTAGGCAAAACTGTGAAGAAACTGAAATTTATCTACCTTTCATATCCTCCTCCTCATTTTTTTCACTCAAATATTCACTTATTTATTTATTTGAAAATTATATGTAGAAAGAGAAATGAGAATACCTCCATTAGAGCTTCATACATTGATAGGAAAACAGATAAACAAGCCAATATGGTAACATATAAGGGCTATAATGTTTATATGAATCATCTTGATTTATCGATTTTGTAATTTTTTTTAGAAGATTTTATTTATTTATTCATGAGAGACACAGAGAGAGGCAAAGACACAGGCAGAGGGAGAAGCAGGCTCCATGCAGGAAGCCCGACGTGGGACTCCAGGCCCTGGCCCAAAGGCAGGCACTCAACCACTGAGCCACCTGGGGGGTCCCAAATCTTCTTGATTTAAACAACAACAACAATCTGAATAAAGTAATAAAGTATGTGCCTTTAAATTAAAAGTATTTTTTTTTTAGCTTAAACCAATTTAAAAAGAAAAAGGAAATGATGGTGTAGACCTAGCAACCACAATTTAAACTCTTATTGAAATTTGTTTTCTTCCTGTGGCACTATTTCTTTTACCTTTCTTGTACTAATCATAGCACTGTGCGCTTTGTCCAAAAGTTATCTTCAAATAACTATTTTCTCCAACACTTTTGTGGTATGCTGTGTATTTCTTCTTGTTTCTTAGCACTTAGGATGTGCTGTCTACACTGAGAATTCTTGATTGCCTGCAAATAATTCAAAACAAAACAAAACAAAAAATCCCAAATCTTATTTGGTAAAACCATTTTGGTTTGATGAATCTAATCAAGCAAAAGTATTGGGTTGGCTCTCATGTTTAATTTCCTGTTTTCTCTAATAACCCCTGATTCTGTGGTGAAGGGCAGAGGAACAAGAAGAACGAGGACTGTTATTTATTTTCACTTGACATAACTCACTTTGCTGTCAGCATGCAATCTATAGCTGTCTGGAAGTCTAGAATAACTCCTAAAGTTCTTTCCTTGGGTTGTAGCAGTTCCTTGAAAGCTATAATTTTCTAAGTGCTGGTTCTGCACTCCTGGGCACTTGCCAGATTAATGTGTTATCTATTGGTCATGGTCATTAAGTGATTATTTTTTGGAATAACAGATTGATGAGTCATCCTTGGATTAAATAAAGAATTAATTCTCCTCTGATTTTTCTATGAATTACTAATCAACTTCCCTCCTTGTTTCTAGTCCACGGAGATGCTGAAACCCATATGTTATAGTCATTAGTACTATTCAATAAATAAGAGAAACAAACTTTTGTTGCATTAAGCTTCTACCATTTGGGGATATTTATTACTGTAGCAGGACCTAGCCTGTCTTTACTGGTATACTGCTGAACTTCATTTTTTTTTTTTTTTTTTTTTTTTTACTGCTGAACTTCATAATTGAGGACAGTGAACATAATATTTTCCCATCTAGGAGCGAAAAGTGAAAGGTCTAGTGGCAAAAAAGAAGAGTAAAGAAACAACTTCATCCTGGATGAAAGTATTCAATCTTTATTCATTCAATGGGTATTTGAGTGTCTCCTACGTACCAATCGGAAAAATGGAGATCAAAAAGGAAGTTGCAGCCCTGTCCTTATTGAGCCTATGTAAAGTGTTATGAAGAAGCCTACAACGCTGCTTAAGTAGATGGTGGTTATCGTGCTCAGAGTCACAAAATGGGGAAATTTGGAC
Source organism: Canis lupus familiaris (assembly GCF_011100685.1). NCBI lineage: Eukaryota > Metazoa > Chordata > Mammalia > Carnivora > Canidae > Canis > Canis lupus. The sequence continues at coordinate 21,195,297 of NC_049236.1, read as the reverse complement.
TGGTTGGGGAAATCAAGAAAGGCTGACTGAAGAAGTTAGATGTATGCTGAGATAGGACTAAAGAAAATGAATTAGCAAGATACAGAGATGTGAGAAGTGTTCTGAACACAGGGGTCAGCATGTGCGAAGACCTAGTAAGGAAAGGATGAGTGGGAAGAACTCAAAACAAGGCTAATATGATAGTTGGCGAGTGAAGAAGGGATGAAGTGTGATGAGATGAAGCTGGAGGTATAGGTAGTCCATGTTAAAAAGTTTTGTCTTAATCTTAAAAGTGCCGCAGAAGCTGTTAAAGAGTTATCGAGGGGGTAATGGAGAGGAATGTTTCAAAAGAATCATGTGGAGAACCAATTTGAGTGACTACCAGTAGAGATGAGGTTATTATAAGAGTCTAAATGGAAATAGAAATGATGGATTCATGAGAAATCTGAAAGATAAGTATCAGCAAGGCTCAATAATTAATAGGAATTGGTGATAGAAAGAAGTAGGAATCAAGAATAATTCCTAGGTTATTGTCTTGGTTCCCTTCACAGAAATAGGGCAATAGTGACAAAGCACCTGTAGGGGAGGAGAATTTCCCTCCTCTATCCTCCTAGGTTCAACGGCTGGCGTCCATGAATCACTACTGCTAAAAGACAGATTAACAAGAGAAAATACAAGCTTCATTGTGTAAATATGCACAAAACTTCACAAAGAAACATGTGGCTCAAGGAGGCAGCCAGATGACTGAGGTTTATATACCGTCTAGGTGAAACAAAGGAAAAGGGGGCTTGGGGTTCTGGGCTATGAAGGCGAGTTATGGGAAGGGGAAAGAACGAAATGTATCCTAAGTAAGAGTCGCAAAATATAGTATGCACGGAAGTCTCTCAGGTAATAAAAGTTGTCTCCAGGAATAGCTCCCTTCCTGATAAGGAGATTTCACAACAAATGGAAATTTTCTTTACAAAGGGGAAATGTATATTCTTAGACAAGGGAAGGTAAAGAGCTTTTTCTGCCTCAGTTCTTAGTTGCCTTTAACTCAAAATAAATCCAAATGCCAAAGGGGCATATTTTGAGGTAGCATATTCTCGTACCCTTCCTGCCAAATTTAGGAGAGCTAAGGATGAATAGGAGGTACCACTGAGATGTGCAAGAGGAAATGTCAATACTATTTAATACCATTGACTCCGTTTTCTCCAAGACACTTTCTTCTCTTGGTACCTACCTGGTATTGTTCCTATCTTTCTGTAATCTTTTATTAAGTCTGTTTGCCTCTCCTGAACACTAAATGTGGGAATGTCCCAGAGCTCTCTGTCCTTGGACTCATCTCTTTTCTATCTTACCCTCTCCCTACAGGATCTCATCCAGTGGCATGGCTTCCCATACCATCTATACTGTGACGACTTACCCATTTGGAGCTAACAATGCAACTGATGAATTATTGAACACATCTGAAACTAATGATGTACTATATGTTGGCTAATTGAATTGAAATCAAAAAAAGAAAAAAATAGTCTACATAAAGTCAGAAGACTAACACATTTTATTTTTGTAATATACAATAATGTGCCATTAGTTAAGAAAAAAAAGTAAATGAAAGTACTTCCAATCACTGCTTGCTTCAAAAAAGAAATCTCAAATGTTGTGTTATCTAGAAGTTGGCATCTAGTTCACAAAAATTTTATAGGTTTTCTTTCACACGCAAGATCTCTTACCTGTCTACCTTCCACACTCAAACATACCAGGGCTTCTTTTATGGTCCAAAGAAGAGGGAGGGCCTTAAACTCACAAATAAACACACTTTAAAAGGCTATTTGAAAAGGAGTAGTCAGCAGTCATTTGAAAAGTGCTCAAATATACAGTTGAAGATATGGGGGGGGGGGATCACTTTTTTTTTTAGAAGATCAAGAAGAAATATGTAATTGAACATTATTTAAAAGTTTAAGATGACTGAGTAAATACAACATATTATCTTTTTGTTATTTTAGTTTGTTTTAATTTTTGAATTGGTTACATGGACTCCTGGTGATTAAAGAGGACCTGATTTCATAATATTCAGATGTGGTTACTCTGCAGAACTACAGATTTATGGACACAACCTCCCCCTGGGCTTCTCTGCTGGGGTGTATCTCAGAGTCAGCCTGTCGAACCTGAGCTCCTGCTACCCACCAACACCTCCTGCACGTGTTGCCACTGCAAGTAACAGCAGCAGCAGCATTTCACCTTTACATGACCAAAACCTTTGGAGTTGTCATTGTTCAAATTCTCTGGAGAAGCAAGGCACCAATAGGACAGAAAACATATATATAAGGGGATGACATGGGAAGCAAAGGCAAAAGATAAAATTAAGTTTCCTTGCTACCTATGGCCCATTGGCAATCCTTGAAACAGGTAGTGTGACCTTCCTCTAGTTGCTCAGCTGTCTTGACGTGGAAACTTTGCTAAGAGCAAAAGGCGCTCTTAGCTTAACATTACCCCAATCCCCCAGGATCCTGTGAGTCTACTCTAAACATGCAGAAATTCCTTTGGAAACTTCCTTTATCTCTATCCCCCCCAAGATAAATGTTAGCAATCATCCTCCAAGCATATGGTCCACTGATATATATCTGAAGGTTCTCATGACTGAGGTTTTATTAGACAGTGATAAATGACCTTTTTCTAATAGCTAGCCCCTTCAAGGTCCTGGAAACCTTGCTTCCAAAATTCCCTAGCTACTCATGGTATCTTTACCTTCCTCCCAACTTGAAAGTATAAAATCAGTCATTAGAACCCCAATGCAGCCCTTTGTGTTCACAGGTCCTGTCCCCACGCTTTAGTAAAACCAGTGTTTGGCACTGTAGATGGCTCAAGAATTCTTTCTTGACCACCTCAGGTGACATAAGAGGGTTTTGTTGTTGTTGCTGTTTTTAAAGATTTACTTATTTGAGAGAGAGAGAGAGAAAGAGAGAGAGAGAGAACATAAGCAGAGGTAGTAGAAGAGGGAGAAGCAGGCTCCCCACTGAGCAGAGCGCTTGATGTAGGACTTGATCTCAGGACCCTGGGATCAGGACCTGAGCCGAAGGCGACACTCAACCTACTAAGCCACCCAGGTGCCCTAACATGAGAGTTAATTTGACTAAAATACAAAGTTCAAGATAGAAGCAATTAGTACGAGATGAACTTGGATTAGTTTGCAGGAGCTAATTATAAAATGTCTTATGGGAACTTTATGCCAGATGATGGGGAGACACTGGAAATTTTAAGAAGAGAAGTGGCAAGGCCTTATTTTCATTCTAAAAAATAAAACCATAAACTGCAACTTAGACAATGTAGTAGAGGGGGCTAGGGAGAGGAGTTCCTGTAATGATCTTTCCTACAATAAGCTAGCTCTCAGGGTTACTGGATCTTCTTAAGGAGAGAGACACAAAAGGGTCATTAAAGGTGGGAATCCACTCCTACGTTAAATATGAACAGAAACTGTGAGGGAAAAAAGTGATGTGATTATAGGTTTCTAAGTCTGTGTTGCATTGAAATAAAAAGTCATTTTGAAGTAATAAACAAATATAATTGTAACAATGATTTGGGTACACGTGGGAACTGAGGAACTAATTATTTTCCCCTTCTAAAGTGCCTACTGCTGTTTATCAAGTTTGCAAGATAAATGCTTTAATTCATTACATTTACATAAATCCCCTCGCAGCGCCTTCTTTATCAGCGCACTTACAAAACGAATGGATTCTCTAACACTTTCTAACTTTTTTCAATTAACATGCTTACATTTGCAGTTTATTAAATTCAGTTTTTCTTCAGTTAAAGTATCTTATCAACTTATCACCAAAAAGGATTCCAGAATCAATCAGAATTTGAAAACTTAATTTCCGCCCTTATGAATAGAGTCCACCTTTTCTCACCTTCTGCATGAAACCCACTGCTTTCATTAAATCAAATCCAGTAACTTTGCCCTTGGTAGTTTTAGCCTCCATAAAAGAACTGAAAAATTAAATAGCAAGTTGGTATAAAAGCTTGGTTTATCATGAAGAAGACTGAATAATTTTTTTTTCAAAAAAATTAAACTCTCCGAGCATGAGTTTCCCTTGATGTGAATTCTCTTCTTCCTCAGAACACAGAACTTAGTGATTTGTAATTACATTACAATCAAGAAACAAAATTTTGCCCTTATATAGTGAGTATATATTGGAATAATAGGTATCCATATGCGTTTCTGTCCTCTTCTCTAAGGACCTCCTATAAGAGGATAAAGTAGCATTTGAGAACCGGGAGGAAGAAGCAGGAAGATACAGTCATAACTTTCAGCACATGAAAGAACAGAACAGATCTAAGGTGATCTATTGTACAAAGAGCTCTTAGGCACCTTCAAATATTGGTCTGGACAAGAGAACAGATGCTTCTCTTTGGATACAGAGTGACTCAGATTTGATTTATTTGGCTCCTGTTTTTATCCATTTCTAAGCCTTCTTCTGGGTGTAAAACCAATACCACCCACCTGAAGTCTGATCCCCCTTCAGCTTACCTAAATTTTAGACCATTTTCTTCCGAAGTGTCAGCTCCTGACATCCCTTTTCTTTCTTTTCTTTTCCTGTCATCCTTTTTCTTAGAGCATTTACTTGATTCTTTCTCTGACCCTTTGAGACACAAATTTTTTACAACCTGAGAATGCCCTTCTCAGACCTGTGAGCCTCCTTTTCGAAATGTCATCATCAAGAAAGAAAGAGAGAGAGAGAGAGAAAGGTCTCAGTCTCCCAGTCCCTGTGGGAGGACTAACTTCACGATAAGCACCTCTTGGCAAACTCAGAGGGCCCAATCACATGGACCTGCACGGTCCTCTACTACTTCGGCCCTCACTCCAGCGCTTAAAAACTCTCTCACCTTTTGTTTCAGTGAAACTTAGTTCATTCTCCCTCTCCTATCGCAATGACTTTGACTCTTATTATAATCGTCTTGAATAAAGTCTTCTTTACCTCTAGAACTCCATCGGGTACAACTGGGTTTGACAGGTCACAGGCTGATGTTGTGGAGACAGTCACAGCCCTGTTTGGGCATAGTTTTAAGGGTTACATCCCCAAGGGCACCTGGGTGGCTCAGTGGTTGGAGGTCTGCCTTCAGGGCATGATCCCGGGGTCCTGGATTCGAGCCCCACATCCGGCTCCGTGCATGGAGCCTGCTTCTCCCTCTGCCTGTGTCTCTGCCTCTCTCATGAATAAATATATAAAATCTTTTTTTAAAAAAATGGGTTAAGTCCCCAAAGGAACAAGAGTACAAAACTGGAGGTTTAGAGTGTGTGTGGCGGGTGCGTTAGTTAGGGAACATCTTTCCCTTGGTTTCCCCTTCTCATCTGCAGGAGTTCCTGTAGATAACCCCCTCACCTCTAGTCCTCCATTCCCCTCCCCTGCCTGCCCCTCCTCCCCTGCAGGGGATGCCGAGTGAATTGTTGAAGAGGCAGCCTTGAGCCTCAGAGATCTGCTGACTATAAGGCCAACTTGGCCTGGCAGCCTGAGAAGGAGGAAAGTAAGCATTACATAAGTGTTTGTTAAATTGATCAACTGAAATATAAACAAATAAGGTTCAAACTCAGGCAAGAAGCAGGTAAATCATTTTTGACACCTTCAAATGCTATTTTTCAGGTCAGTGCTTACAACAAATTGAAGATACTACACTTCTAAATTCTGTTTAAAATACTTAAGGAGATTTAATTAAGTTGCTCAAGGAGTCGGTTAAGAGTTTAAATCATTAGACTTGAGCTAATCAATATTAATTAAAGAATAAGTAAAAGAGTCAGGGTGACTGTTCTTTCCCAAATATATTTTTTAGATTTATAAATGACATGATAAAACTTGCAGAAAATACCTTAAAGACCGATGGAAAATGTGGTTTTAAAATTTGTAACCTTAAGAAATTGTCAATTTAACTGTAAAATGTAAAAGTGTATTAACTGACAAAAGGCATTCTAGAAACTCACACAAACTATTAAAATAACTTACTACTAATTCCAATGTCTCAGGGATTATTTTGAACAAGCAGGACTGCAGATATGAATGCCACTAAAAGGTCAATAAAAGGATTTTGAATATTGACGATGAGGGAATTATTTGTATAAACTTCTTTAAAAGATTTTATTTATTTATTTATTTGAGAGAGAGAGAGAGGGAGAGAGGGAGAAAGAATCTTAAGCCAACCGGGCGCTGAGCATGCAGGCTGCCACAGGGCTCGATCCCAGGACCCTGAGATCACAACGTGAGCTGAAACCAGGAGTCCGACGCTCTGAGTGAGCTACCCAGGTGCCCCATCTGTATCAACTTCTTTGGATAGTTTTTTGAAAAAGAAACCAGCCATCAAAAGATATGGCCCTTTAAAATAAACCTCCTATATTCTAAAATAAGAGATATTAGTTGCTGTTTTTAATCTCTATTTATTTGAGCAAGCACATTGTTAAAAACAAGACGACAGGCCAAAGGTGGAGCCCTTTATGCCCCCCATCCCCACATCAAGACTTAATCAGTTTCAGCTCCCCCAGAAATGGAATCTTAAGCCAGTCAAATCCACATCACCTGCTCAGCATGCTGGCTGGGTAATCTGCCTCAGAAGATGTCATGATCCCTTAATGGGAAGGGACCTTGCAATCACAATCCCCTTCTTTGTCTAGGAGCACTTCTTGCTCCCACTCTGTTCTGCCTATGGAAGTCTTGCATTCTGGACAGTCCCTTGGAGCCCCTTCCTGTCCCCTAGGCTGCATGCCGCCTGATTCATGAATCACTGGATGAAGCCAACACCATCTCTAAAATTTACCCAGTTGAATTTTTGCTCTTTAACAACAACATAAAATTTCAGTAGGTCCTCCATTACCCAGTGACCCAATTCTACACATGGGTAGAATTTTAATTTTTAATGTTGTCGAAACAAATGAAAACAGAGCCACTTAACACCAGGAATGAAAATGGAGGTGGCAAAGGCAGGCACATTAAAGAAAGTAAAATTTAACCTTACCTAACAGAAGTTGCAGAAATTCATGGCTTTTTTTTTTTTTTTTTTTTTTTTTTTGGAAATCAGTAGAGGACACGTGCCAATCCCCGGCTGCCAAGTCTGTTCACGCAAGCTCTGGACTTCCTGGTTTCCCTACCTCAACTACCCTGATCCAAATAACCAATCCTGATCCAGCAACCAATCAGCGGGAAAGTCGAACAATTTCCACATTTGCTCTGTAAAAACTCCTTCGTGTGTAAGCAACTCAGAGCTCATTGTCCCATAGTCTTGAGTTTCGACCAACTCAGTGATCATTGTCCCCATAGTCTTGAGTTTTGATCAACTCAGAGCTCATTGTCCCCATAGTCTTGAGTTTCGACCAACTCAGTGATCATTGTCCCCATAGTCTTGAGTTTTGATCAACTCAGAGCTCACTGTCCTCATAGTCTTGAGTTTCGAGGATCGCAGTTTGAAAACCTTGCAATAAATTCATCTTTTTGCCTTACTCAGTGTTCAGAGCTCGGTTTTTGATAGTGTTTTATGGCCGCGAGACACCTTTATACCAAAAATAAGCATGATACAATTGTGTGGATTTAGAGAACTGCCACCTAACTTTACTATTTTAAATGTTTGTACGGGTAGAAGGCATTATGCTAAGTACCTTAACCTGACCCAGTATTTCTATTCTAGTTGTATTGATACACATACAAAATAATACTATTAAAAAAAAAAAAAACCTGAAATAGGAGAGCTACTCTGTGAAGCACAGTAAGATCACATCTCTCACCGGAGTCCCCAAAGACTCAGGTCGATTTGCTTTCAAGTTATATAACAGGTAGGCATTGATATGGCTGTGATGCAACTGTGATGTTTTATATGTAACTAAATGCCCATGGTCACATATGTGACTTCCCCGGTTGTCAAACTGTCCCTATGGGAAAGAGACTATATTTCAAGAAGATTTAATTTACTCTGTGAGCATCAAGAAATCATTTAGTGAAAAAACAAATGGGAACTTCCTCTACTCAGACTTATGATGCAGGTCCTATTGCTCTGAGTAAACACATCACAAAGGTGGTTATGTCCAGTTGTCAAACTGTCCCTATGGGAAAGAGACTATATTTCAAGAAGATTTAATTTACTCTGTGAGCATCAAGAAATCATTTAGTGAAAAAACAAATGGGAACTTCCTCTACTCAGACTTATGATGCAGGTCCTATTGCTCTGAGTAAACACATCACAAAGGTGGTTACCATGTGAATGGATGGAAAGATGAGAAAGCTACTCGCAACACATTCAAGAGGAAGAACCTGGGGAGACTTCTCAGAAGCTAAGTGAAAAATAGGTTGGGGTTTAAGGGTAATTAAAGAGAAATAAAGTAAGCAAGAATGAAAAATGTGAGGAGGTGAGGAGGTGACAAGGCCAAGTGGAAGGAGATGGTAGACAGAAGGCTTTTGCAAATGGCCTCAAGGGAGGAGAAGAGCTGGAAGAGGAAGGTGGAGCAGTGAAATTCCCAGGAGCGAGTTTGGTTGCTCCCATCAATAACAAGAGGAGGCATTTCTCTAGGCCATTCCACCACGGAAGAAGAGAGGACGCTGGAGGAAACAACATGGCCCAGGGCCAATATGTTTCACCTGGCAAGGGTTGACCTGGCCCTGTGAGCTGTTGGGAAGAATGGCAGCTGAGGGAGAAATCCAGACCTTTTTATTTTTCATTAGCTCAATAAAAACCAGGACACAATCAGCATAACAAAAGGTGTGCGGATCACTTAATAGAATTCTACTGCGCTCATCAAAGGCCCTTCTCTCTTTAGAAGTCTGTTAGAGGTCTTACAGAGCTAAGGAAAGGCATCATCAAAGGAGCACTTGCCCTCACCTGCGTTAGGGAAAGCACAGGCAGGGCCACCTGCCGGATATGCCAGGAAGTGCAAGGAGAGAGGTTCTCCATTTGAAAATCCCTCCCTTTGGGTTTGCAAAAAAAAAAAAAAAAAAAAAAAAATCAAATTCCCCTTAGCAGAAGTCATTCGGGTTAAAATGTAAGTCAGCTAGCTAACAGGAAAAAAAAACTAGACTTATTTTTTTAGGCAGGATCCTCATCTCTAACGGTAATAACACTGTAGATGGTAATGTGGGGCCATCTTCTCAGCTTTTCTTCTTTGTAAAGAACCCGAATTAATAGGAGTCGGATGGAGAGGAACATTTTGCTACTGTGAACCTGCCATCCTGATCATGGCTCACTGGACGAAGGAGGAGATGGGATCCAAGCTAGGACCATCAGGATCTTTTGCTTAAGCATTTACACTGGCATACACAGAGATTAGCAATTGCAAACTGAGATGAAGGAAATAGCTCTAGGATTTTTTCCTCAAATCTGAATTACGTAGGCACCACTTTTTTTTTTAAGATTTTATTGATTTATTCATGAGAGACAGAGAGAGAGAGAGAGAGAGAGAGGCAGAGACACAGGCAGAGGGAGAAGCAGGCTCCCCATGGAGAGCCTGATGTGGGACTCGATCCCGGCACCCTGGGGTCATGACCTGAGCCAAAGGCAGATGCTCAACCACTGAGCCACCCAGGTACCCCATACAGGCATCACTTTTAAGTGAGGAAAATATGGAATTCCAGCACGATCATAACATTTTTTTACAACACAATGTAATCATCGATAAGAATAACCTTATATTTGTATTTATAACCGCTATCCATTTATAAGATCTAAGTTACAAATATAATCACAATTATAAATCAACAATAGTCAAATTAAGATAATAAAGATCATATGAAGACAATGCTGTTTTGCTTAAATTATGGAAAGCTCAACATGTTGTGATAATGAGCCAATTTTCCCCGTGACTGACCCTAAGTGAGATAGTACCTTTGAGGTGATGGGTTGATGTTACAGACCCCATGTCATGTACCCCTTGTTATAAAACGAGTTGACTTGGTTCTTTTATCAATAGCCCTCATCATTTAGAGCACCACTGCCTTTCTGGAACCCCATTAGAAACATCCAAATTCGGGCAGCCTGGGTGGCTCAGCGGTTTAGCACCGCCTTCGGCCCAGAGCATGATCCTGGAGACCCAGGATCGAGTCCCACGTCGGGCTCCCTGCGTGGAGCCTGCTTCTCCCTCTGCCTGTGTCTCTGCCTCTCTCTCCTCATGAATAAATAAACAAAATCTTAAAAAAAAAGAAACATCCAAATTCCAGGTCTTAAGTGAAGCACAGGAATTGATTTGCAGTATTTGGTTTTAAGATGATGGTCCAGATGATTCAGAATGTGTTGATTTCTTAAAAAATGATCGTTGCAACAAACATCTCAAATATATAAATCCAAATAAAAGTAAGAAAATATATCCATGTTTTCCTGAGCCTTTGAAGGCTCATTGCTCCAGAGCCACACTGTCTCGTAGAACCTTCTAAGATAATAAAAATCTTCTGTATCTGCACTCTCTGATACAACAGCCACCGACCACATGTGGCTATAGAGTTACTTATAATGTAACTAATGTGACTGGCAAATTGAATATTAAATTTTATTTAATCTTAACCAATTTAAATTTAAATAGCCATATGTGGCTGGCAGCTGCTGTAATGGCCAGCAGCTGTACTTTTTTTCTGACTACCTGTCAAATGTTGGCTTTCCAAAATATTACTAAAACAACTTTTTGCATAACGAATTACTCATGCAATTTAGTAGCTTAAAACAACCAGCATGTAGTTGCTCGCATAGTTTCCACGATGCAGGAATTTGAGAGCAGCCTAGCTGAATGTTTATATGCAATATTGATTAAGAATATTAATTATAATTAAATGACATCAATTCTTTCATGCATGTTTCATGTAAGTATTAAAACAGAGCATAGAAATAGTTTGCCCTAGTCATATAGCTGGTCAGTGACTGAGATGGGATTTGAATCCACACAGTCTGCCTCCAAAGGCGAGACTTCTGACTGCTACACTCTTGGGCTACTCTAAGGGGGACAACACAATCATCTCCAAACTTCCCCCTCTAAGGGGGACAACACAATCATCTCCCTGTGCACAACACAATCATCTCCAAACTTCGTGCCCTGACCTGTGGAGCCTCCACAATCTAGCCCACAACTTTTAGCTAATCCCATAACTTTAAGCCTCATCAACTCCAGCCTCCCCTCCCACGGCCCCCCAGAGTACAGGGCCAGCCTGCTTTGCACCCCCTCTGCACCTTCATGCCTTCTAAAACTGGAAAACCTCGGGGAATGAAGGCAAGCTCTCAGAGAAACCAGCGCAGGGAAGCAGCCGGCCTCCCAACTGCCAACATCTGAATTCTGAGGCTGTAGAATCCAACTTTGACAATGTGATCCTTCAGACTATTTCATAAGTGTTTATTTAGACTCTCCGCCCAAGAACAAGGAAAAGAAAATTTAGTGCCGAGCTGTGTGAACATGGTCCGACTCTTGGATAATTTATTTTTTATGACAGATTCCATTTTCTGCGGCTGGCATGATTACACGGGAATGCATTTGTCCACTGGGAGTACATTTGTGTCTTTTGCATGGGCTAACTCAGTGGCAGCATTTAATTTGTGCAGTATTATTCACTTATCAGCCCAAAAGACAGTACATGCTCGGAATCACTAAGTTATTGAAATGTTATTACAAGAATCAGTCTTGAGAGGCAAAAGGAACATTAGTGTGCAGCTTGAGATTGTCTCATTATCTTTAAAGTGCAGATGTCATTGAGATGATTAGTTTCCTGGATAAATTTAGGCTTGAAGAGGTGTGAATATGTGCTGTGTCAGAAATGTTGTGCTGCGTATTATTTATTGCACAATGCACCTGTTGGAAACTGAGAGAAGTGCAGAGTGAACCTGGGTGGATATACCTGCCGTACGGGCTGGGATGTAGTCCGTTGAACAGTGCTCCTCTGCAAGAGATCGTCACTTGTCAAGTCTCTCCAATGGTCCTAATGGTGGAACGTGGCCCAACGTTGCTAGAAATTTTGATTTTAAGAGGAACCAGATTTCTGGATATCGATATGAAATACCCCGATGTCTGAATGTTGGTAAGCGTGGTAGGCATCTTTCTAACAAGGACTCCTAATGACTCTCTTCTGTTATGGTCCTTTTCCCTTAGAATGTGAATGGGATCTGTTACAGGAATGAGCTACTATTACTCCCTTGACTGTTACATTACGTGGCAAAAGGCTGATTATCTAGGGAGGCCCAATACCATCACATACTATCAAAGGGAGAAAGCAGGAGAAGGATGCCACAAGTCTTTGCTGCCCTTGAGGCTGTAAAAGACCACACCAAGGACTGAGAAACATACAGATGCTGAGAGTTGCCCCAGGCTGATAGCCAGCAAGACTATGTGGGACCAACGTCCTACAACCACAAGGAATTAAATTCCGCCAATGACTTGAACAAGCTTGGAAAAGACTTCTTCCCCAGAGTTCCCAGGAAGAGCTCATTGCAGCCAATACTTCCATTTTGGTCTCGTGAGACCCTGAACAGAGAACCCAACTGAGCCCAGCTGACTCATGACTAACAGACTCTGAGATAAATAAATGGGTGTCAGTTTTGGTTGCTACCTATGTGGTCGTTTATTACCCAGCGATAGAAAAATAATATTTTTATTATAAATTGTAAAATAATAGTTGTAAATTATTTTACAAATAATTGTAAGCAATTAGAACTATTTACAAAAAGCGTTAGTAGGTCAGTTAGTGCGCATCTCCGAGGCATTGGTTTGCAGGCTCTAGTACAGCTACTGTGAGGTGAGGCAGTTCAGAGGGAGGAGGGTCTACAGCGGCCCTCCCTCTTCTAATGGAACAAGCTGTACTCTGTGCTTCTTGTGGTCATCCCTTAAAGGGTATCGTAAAAGAAATGAACTTTTGATTTGACATGCAAATAAAAATGGCCACGATTTGGGTGACGGGCAAAAGCATATGTGTGAATGCATTAACTGAGATGATTCATTGGCTTTGTGGGTATTTTCTGTATTCGGTTAATGATCATTGAGGTAAATAAAGAAGGGAAACGTCCTGAACCTTTTTTCCTAAAAAATGAATTGGGGGTAATTGTTTCTTTTGAACTCTCTCTTGTCGGCCTGTACAAATCTGCTCCATTTATTCTTGATCAAGGGTGTATTTTTTAAAAAATAGATGGTGACTATTTGCACCCCTAAAGGTTCTCCACTTGAATACTAGGTAGTGAATATGGGCAAGTGCAGGAATTCCGGAAGAGGTAGTTTCTGTTTTGGCAAACAAGTTTTGGAAGGTTATCCCAAGTGGCTCTGGGAATAAATTTGTTCTCCTTGCGTATGTAACATCCTTTGGCTAACGTGTTTCTTGAATGTAAAAATGACTAATCAGGAACACCTGTGTGGCTCAGTGGTTGAGTACCTGCCTTCAGCTCAGGGTCCTGGGATCGAGTCCCCCATCAGGGTCCCCGCAGGGAGCCTCGTCCCTCTGCCTGTGTCTCTGCCTCTCTCTGTGTGTCTCTCATGAATATATAAATAAAATCTTTTTAAAAATAAATAAAAATTACTAATCAGTAAGTACCTTCCGTTGCAGGCCTTAGAAGGCTCCCCTGACCTATTCAGCAGAGTCAACTGAACACCGAGCGTGTTCAAGATGCGTGTTGTGGATAGAGAGCCGAGGACAACGCTGGCTGAAAGGACGCGCTGGCTCCCTGGCTGCCGCTACCTCACTACCTCCTTTTCTTTTTTAATCTTTCTGTTAAAAGATGTTACCCAGATTTCCTGGCTATGCACCCTGCCCCCCTACCATACCCGCAAATACCAATTCAAAGTCAGAAGACAGCTAGACTTGCTCAGTGCGGGTGAAAAGCTGGGGAACGTCAGTACACCCCCCACCCCATACCTAGTCCAACTGTTTGCAGAGCCCCTGCCCAGGGATGCTGGGCAGCTGGATTTGCACACAAGCGGATTTGAGACCATTCTGCTCTCTTTGGCAGAGAAGTGTGACCTGCTGCATATCTTACCCAGCACATAGGTCACTCTTGCTCTGGGCAAGTTCACGTGAAGGGCTTTTAAGAGCAGGCTGGGCCTTGGAGAAATTTTGAGGGTAACCTGGCTAATACTAATAATCTTTACATGAGATTTTTACAAGTGCAACTGGTTTGGCCTCTGGTTCATCACCCTCAGCCCTTCACACCCGCCCCCCCCCACTCTTCCTTTGCAGCATACTAGGCCTTTATTTGTATAAAGCTCTTACCCTGGGGGTGGAGATTGGGTGTGGACCCTGCAGGTCTTCCCAGGTGGAATTTCTATTCCCTTATGGCCCAAGGCAAAAATGTGGGGAGAGGAGGAAAGTTTCCCTTTCATTAGCACTTAGAAAGTCTTTAAAATCAGCCATTTGTTTACTCAGTGGAGTCCTGAGATAATGGATGTTCATGAAATAAAATGTCTTAACCATAGAGACCAGAGATGATTTTTACTATCTGTTTGGGAACGCTAAAAACTTACATAATATAACTACCACACTATAATTGTTGTTTCTTTCTCTTTTTAAAAAATTTATTTATTTATTCATGAGAGAGAGAGAGGCAGAGGGAGAAGCAGACTCCATGCAGGGAGCCCGATGAGGGACTCGATCCCAGGACTCCGGGTTCATGCCCTGGGCTGAAGGCAGGCGCTCAACCGCTGGGCCACCCAGGCATCCCTATCATTATTGTTTTTGGAATTTTCCAGTTAGCGTCTTATGCACGTGCACATGAAATAAGGCCTGCATTTAGCTACCTTTTATTTGATTGAACAGTAGGACTTATTCTGGGATTCCTCTTCCTCTTCAGTTTAGGTCCTACTTTGTATATGAAGAGTAATACAATGTAAGAATTTTTTTTTTCTGATACTTTCCGAAAATTGGTTTATACTACTTTGTAGAGATATCTGTATATTATTAACACATCATAACATGCCAGAATTCTCAATTCCTTGACCACAAGATCTTTTTTTTTTCTTTTTTTCTTTTTTTCTTTTTTTCTTCAAATTAACCCTTGGGTTGATTTCTCAATGGAAGGTAACAAAGTAAAATTGCATACAGCATTTTCCTATGGTATGTTCAAACTCCTGTTCCACTTTTGCCTTGTTGATGTTAAAATCTGCAACTTGACCTTTCTCTGAAATTAATGGTCACACAGACACTATAGGTCAGGTTCTAGCAGTATCAATATTTGCTTGGCCGGAAAAATGTTTTCATCTGTTTGCACATGATCTATTTTCCAGTTCTCTGAAGGTCCTGCATATCTTTTTGCAATTCATTCTGTGAGGAGGAAATTTCCAGAGCAGACTGCAAATCCATGGTGTCCTGCAGGAGTGTCACAGGAGTCACTCTCATGTAGTTACCACACCAGCTGGTCACCTAGAAACTTTCCTCCCCACTATTGTTTTATGCTAGTGGCATTTTACTTTCAGGCTGGCAATTAATATAACGTTAGTATCCATTATAATTTCATTTGATAGGATAATGAATTCATTTCACTTAAACCAATAATAATTTTGAATAGTTAAAAAGTATAATAATTTCAAATTTTGAGTGTGCCACCGGTATGACACGCATCTTTTTCTCAAGCTAGTTAGTGAAACACTTGGTTGATAGTGAAAAAAAGCAAACAGCTACAGAGGACAGTGTAAATATTTAAAAAAAAAAAAAAAAGGCTAATGACTGTGCTACCCTGGCAAGGGGACTACTGTGTTCTTTATAGACAGCCCTGTGGCTTCTGCAAATGAACCAAATTTCTAGTAGCAGCGCTTAAAAAAAGATGTAGTCAGGGAAATACGGTTTTTCAGATCTTGGAAAGAACTAATCACTGAACTTTAGTATATAAGAAAAAGAAAAGAAAAACATTATATTTGAGAAATACCTATATAGGTTTCAGGGTTTCTAGGAAACCAGATTAGCAATTAGAACGACGTTTGGTGAATAGCACATGTGGGCAAGAAAAGGGAGTCGTCCCCGAGGGATATTTTATGCAGATTAGGAAAAGCCCTGCTGCTTCTCTCTCATTCAGTAAGCAAGTCCATTTTTAGTGTATTGGTAGGTATTTTTCTCTTCTTCTGTCTCCATCTCTGAAAACATTCTCTCTTTATATTTATATATATTAATATTATTGATAGCTTTGCAGTGAAATTCTGATCTTGCGTTGAACTCATTCTGCTATTTCAAATATCTTTGAATGGTTACCTTTCTTCTCCTTCCTCTTCCTCCTCCTCCTCCTCCTCCTCCTCCTCCTCCTCCTCCTCCTCCTCCTCCCCCTCCTCCTCCTCCTCCACCTCCTGCTCCTCCTCCTCCTCCTTCTTCTTCTTCTTCTTCTTCTTCTTCTTCTTCTTCTTCTTCTTCTTCTTCTTCTTCCTTTTTTTTTTTTTTTTTAATCTGGAGAAGAGAATCATTTCCTGCCAGGCAAAAGGATAACTTGAGGTAAGTTCCTTCCTTATCCAAATGTAGGATGAGGAGGCATTCTTTTGTCCTGGGATTACGGAGTAAGAAATATATATAGAAATCTGGAACTCAATTTTTAACTTGATGGTAACCATCCAAAATTTAAACCTAAAACTCCTACCCAATTTTTTAAAGAAGATTTTATATATTTACTTGAGAGAGAGAGAGAGAGAGAGCAAGCTAGAGAGGAGGAGGAGAATGGGGCGGGGATGGGGGATGGTGAGAGGGGAAGGGGTGGACGGAGAAGGAGAAGCAGGCATCCTGCTCAGCAGAGAGCCTCATGCAGGCTCCATCCCAGGGCTCCTGGGGCCCGACCTGGGCTGAAGCACATGCTGAACCCACTGAGCCACCCAGGCACCCCTCATGTTCAATTTATATTAACTATTTTTGGAGCAACTTACCTATGTGAATCTACTTTTTAACTATTCAAAAAATTTTTTTAAAAAAAGATTTATTTATTCATTTTAGAGAGGGAGAGAATGCATGTGCCCTGGAGCAGGGGAGGGAGGGGCAGAGGGAGTGGGAGATAAGCAGACCCCCTCACCCCACCCCTTGCTGAACAGGGCTCCAGCCCAGGGTCCTGAGATCATGACCTAAGCCAAAATCAACAGCTGGACACTCAACCAACTGGGCCACCCAGGCACCCCCTTAACTATTCATTTTTTAATTCCCAATATAGATCAAGTTCTTCTGATAAAGGCTGTGTCCAGATTGACATGTGCTATACGTGTAAAATACATGCTGGATTTCAAAGGCTTAGTTCCAAATATAAAATACAAAATATATTAAAAAATCTTATTAAAGATTTAAAAAATCTTATAAAGATCTTATTATAGCTTGATCATTTGGTGCAGTGATAATAACAGGCATCATCGGTTGGGATGCTAAAGTACATTGTTATAATCAGTTTCACCTGTTTCTTCTACTGCTCTCAGCATGGCTTCTGAAAAAGTTCAGATTGTGCATGTGGCTCTTTTTACCTAAGTTCTGCAGTCGCCCAGAATATGAAGCCACACAGTGAGCAAACACAGTCCTTGAGAGTTTCCTTCCCCTGAGAAACCCCTGGTATTGGAGAAGGCCCTCCTTTAGCTTCTAGGTAGTGGCCAGACTGGAGGGGTTATTCTCAATCACCAGGAGCCTGAGGCTGGCTGTTCATTGCGCTTGCTTTTGGTCTCAAAAGTCCAACTAATGCCAGATTTCTGGGTAGCATTTCACCATCATTATCTGAGCTTCTAGCTCACCGGCAACCAGCCAACGGGACTGCCCTGTGCCCACACTTTGTAGGTAACCCATGCAAGGGCCAGACTAGGGAATGAGAGCAGCTAACCAGGACAGCCATTTGCCTTGGAACTTGCAGCCCACCTTCAAAGAGGGGCAGCGGGAGTGGGAGATAAGCAGACCCCCTCACCCCACCCCCTCGCTGAGCAGGGCTCCAGCCCAGGGGCCTGAGATCATGACCTAATGATGTTAGGCAAACGATCATTCGCCTGCACTCAAGCACTTTATGGGGGATTTGGTCCAGCTTCTACACCTCGGACACCACCCTCTAAAACAGCCCTACTCAGCGGCCTCACATCGGTCACACTGATTAGGACCGAACTGAACACAACTATTGAAAACACAAGCGCTCAAGTGTTCATGGATGGGCTGTGACTAGACTTCGAGATTTTTTTACCACTCCCTGAGAATATGGTTTCTGGGAACTGATAAATACACGTCACTTGCATCACGATGTCGAGAGTGGCTGCTGTCCTGCTACACTGGGGACATCAGTTATCCATCAGCATCTTTAGAGTATAAAATCTAGATGAACGCAGATAACAGGTTAGTCATCCCTGAAACAGTCACAACACATGACAGATTTCTGACTCTGAAATGTTTTTTTTTTCTTCCATTACACTCCTCTTTTATAAATGTCGCATTAAATGGGCGGAGACAAATTATGCAAATTGAAAAAGACCGAAATGAACTCTCTGGAGTTTCAGTCTCAGTCTTCCTCACTTGGTCAAGATCTTTCCTGTGGGAAAACATCCCAAAATGAAATTCACAACTTCACTTCTCATTTCTATGCTGAGGATTCCTATTTTGATCTTTTCAGCCCCCACCTGTCTTCTAGGCTCTAGCGCTACATTTCCAACTGTTTTATCCGTTCCCCCCAAACCCCACACATTTAAATTGCACTATATATAACTGAGTCATGTTCAAAAACTTGAAAAGCAGAAGGAAAAAGAAAACTTGGTAGAAAGTATGTAGTACATTACATCTAAAGGGAAAACAAATCCTAAGCGGGAGGCAGTATTTTGTCTCTACTGGATTACACAAACCCTCAGGTTATCCACTTCCTTCCCTGGTCATCAGACAGCTTCTAATCAATCTGGCTTCCCAGGAAGCTCCTCACCTGTAAAAGTAGTTCTTGAATTTAATGCTTTTGTTTTACAGATGCTAACATTCTGTTGTTATCTCCACATACAGATATTTTTATTAAATATGTGTATTGAGAATACACTATAGTCTAAGTCCTGAAATTGCATGATAAGTGGCATTAGAGAAGCATATAAGATCTATACCTTATTATGTAAGATAATGATATGTAATGCCTAGAAAAGCAAATAAAGTGGATTCTTGACCTAGTCTGAAGGACCAGAAAGGCTTATCCAAGGTAATAGCATTTGAGAATGCATAAGGGCCTTGGGGTGAAAGGAAGTAAAAAGAATTATTGTGAAAGAAATACTGTTCCAAACCCAGTTTGCGATAAAACCTTATTGCTTGATATAATTAGTAATCTCCTTATTGAATAAACTAGAATTCTGAGAATTGCTTAATTATTTATGGGATAAACATTGGTCTTGGGAAACCGATCACTCATGCTTCCGCCTGACAGTCAAGAGTCTGCAGACCTTGAAATAAACATTCTTTTTTGCCTAATCTATATAGTCCATGCATGCCCTCTACTAGAAGAGACACTCCAGCTGGCCCACTAGAGGTTGTTCCCACGCAGCAAGATTATAATCAAACTGGCACGTGCTCATAGCTAAGTTACCTAGGAAGTTGTTATGGTCTCAAGAATTACTTCTAGGTCTACAATTAGGTTAATATCATGGAGAACAGAACCACAACGGAGGCACTGGGTCTGGTGAAAAAGGAAGCCAAGGGATAAGCCAAATCCAATGGAGCAAGGAATTATCCTTCGGTATTTAGATCTTATTCATAAACACAAAATATAAAAAAGATGCGGGGGTGATCGCATTTACATTTTATAAAGATCAATCTTTCTATGATATGCTATCTAATGGGAACATAAATGTGAGTCACAAATACAAGCAACATATTTAATTGTAAATTTTCTAGGAGCCACAGTAAAAAAAAATTAAAGAGAATCAGGTGAATTAACTACAATACTATAGTTAATATAACTCAATACATCGACGATGTTTTCATTTTAACACGTAATGAGTATAAAAAATTATTTACTAAAAAAAAAATTATTTACTCCGTTCTTCATCACCTTCACCTCCATCATGTGTTATCCTAGAATATTAAGGTGAATTGTTAAAAGTTCGAGTGACAATGGAAAGGCTTTAAAAAAAAATTTTTTTTTATATTTTATGGAAAACGTGAGAACTTTCATTTTCTTCTAATAAGATCATAGTTCAGAATGTGCTATGTTTAATTTCTGTGAATACGTTTTCTTATTGATGAACTCCTGCATAAATAAAAGATAATGGGTACTTCATGAGGAGATCCTCCAACATCATTATACAGATCATTTTCACTAAATTAAAAATAATATTGCATCCAGAAATGCAGTATTTTACCTGTTGGTGCCTCCTTCCAACCAAAAAAGCAAAACACAATTGAAGCTTCTTTTAAACATCTTCATTTTTCAAAGACATAGAATCAACATTTTTGAGTGTGGCTTATTTCTTATAAAAATTTTGGGGTTTTTTTCAATGTGAAAATCCAAAAGGCTGAAATAAAAGCACTTGAATTTCTCCAAATTCAAATAGGATTCATTTGATCGTTTAATTCTATCAGTGTCTGAAAACACTCTTATGAAGAGATAGTATAATAATCCCATTTTACAGATGAGGAAACTGGATGAAAGACATACTTTTAGCAAGACTCTAATATTACCTTGAATATAGTTACAAATTGAATCCTGAGAATATTTGTCATACTACTGATATAATTAACTTATTATAATGACAGTGTCTTACAGCAGCTAATATATATTCAAAGTTTCCTGAGTGCTAGGCAGTTTTTTTAAATGCTTTACGGATCCAAACCTAATCCCCCAATTGCCCTACAGGTGGATACCCTTACTAGCTCCATTTTTTAAAAGATTTTATTTATTTATTCATGAGACACACACACACACACACACACACACACACACACACACACACAGAGGCAGAGACACAGGCAGAGGGAGAAGCAGGCTGCATGCAGGGAGCCCGACGCGGGACTCGATCCCGGGACCCCAGGATCATGCCCTGGGCTGAAGGCAGCCGCTCAACCACTGAGCCACCAGGCGCCCCAACTCCATTTTTCTGAATGAGGGAATTACATGAAGAGATAAATTCTTAAAAAATTTTTAATAAATTGAAATGCTTCCCACATTGTCATTCTCAAGAATGTTTGAAAATAGCCTCGAGCATATTTTATAATTATTAGTTTGTAATAATGGTTGTAAAAGCAGCTGTAATTAGTGGAGGGCTCTGTAAGCGTTGGGCACTGCTCAAGGCATTTGCATGTAATGACCCACTTGATGATCATGGTGATCTGCTAGACGGGGATTCTAGTACTCTCACTATTTGAGAGAAGAAAACAGGCAACAGGATGTGGGTAAATGGGCCAGAGAAGAATGACAGTGGCAGGACTCCTATCTGCAGCCTGAGAGTGCACGTGTCAAAATTGTATTCAAGTTAGTGCTTACCCAGAGAGGCTGAAATGGGGAGATTTCCCTCATTTCCCAAACTGTGAATGAAGAAACGAACGCATCAATTTTGGCTGACTGACCCATTTTAATGAATGCCTTTCTTTTCCCCCTTCTACAACTGTTCTAATTTAACAGTTTTCCTGTCCTAAAAACCAAAACCCTGCTTGTATCATCCAAATATACATTCTAATTACTGGAGTTGGAACTCAAGGTATTTAAAAAAAAAAAAAAAGCCTAATTTTAAAGGGAGTTTTCTTTTTATAATCTCTATTAAAAAGTTAAGCAGCACCCAAAAATTACCCTGCCTTAAATAATCTTCTAGAGCTAAAAGTTTGAGGATTTAGTGAAATATAAAGAAACATCTGATTAGTTGATTTAACTAAGTCACATCGACATTCTATTTTATATCAATTCGTATTTTATAATCCAGCACTAAGACTAGTGAGAGTTTTCTAAAAATTCTTACTGTATACATTTCATTAAAAAAAAAATATGTCCCGGGCCTTAAGTTTATGTATTTACTAAAAGCTACGTGGTCCTTTCTATAGAGTATCTAAAATAAAAATTCACACATATCCCCATTGATGGCGCATTAATAGTTACAAGCACCATTTTAAAGCTTGAGACTTTTGGTGCACAATCATTCAGTTTCTCCCCATATATGGACGCCACACCTTGTTGTCAATAAATAATTCCACTTTAATGGCAAAGTAATAATTTAAACAGATACAGGGTGCACATTTGCAAAAAAATATATGCAAGCTGGTTTACAAGCTAGAGGAACAATAAACCAATAGAAAATACATCATCCAGTTAAGTCCATTGACACCAAGTACTTATTATTGGGGCTTTACAAAGACTACAAAACTTTTCAGATGATTTATTTCACTGTTTCTGCCTATTTACATGATATGTTACATCAAAAATGTACAAAATATAAAATGTATACAGACACATGTTTCACAAACTAGTTTAAGTTGTAAACTAGGTGAACCTACTGGGATGTATTGCAGGAATTTGTGTTTATGATCATGTTTGGACTGTGTTTCTCAAAAATGGCAGGGAAAGATTAGCAATTTTTTTAGATCACATATTATACAAGGGCAACCAGTCACTCATCCAGCTACATATATTGATGTTTTACAACAGTTTTGATCCATGTTCGAGGCTTCAAAGTCAGGGTGACAATTCTATGTGCATAAATTCAGTTCAGATTTCCCTTAGGGCAATAGCACCGTGTAGGACCTGTGGACTTAGTGACACTCTGAAAACTGCACAGATGTCTTGTGCTGTTATTGTTCTATAGCAACTGACCCACGGGTGGTCACAGAGAGTAGCACCAATTGCCCATCCTGAAAGCAACACATCTTCACACGCTTAGAACACGTCTACACCATGGCCTAGCCCTTCGGTTCTAAAAACTCAAAACCCGTCCTCTGTGAGCGGTGGTAACTTCTCCAATGATTCCCATCGGTTTTCATGCACTCTCTTTAAAGCCTGCCACAACAGATGCACTTTCAGACTTTTTTTTTTTTTTTTTACTTTTCCAAGAATGTATCGGCTTCATGAACAGTTTTGAAGCATGCTCACTCTAGCACTGATAGCTCCTGCATAGTCATGACAACTGTAAATACAGGACAAACACACCAGATAATAATAGCTTGGAGGGTCTGCATTCTGTATTTGTTTGCAATGTACAGGAAATCTCAGCAAGTGAAACACCTCTTAACACCGACAGGATTAAAATACATTTTTGTGTGCGTGTGTTTGTTTTGATTTGTGCAAGTTTTTAAAATTATTATTTACAATACCTACCCAGTAGACTGTGCAAATCTAACCTTCTCTTACAGTATAAGCGCTTCCTCTTCCACAGTGACTTCACTGCTTCAGTGTTCTTTAATGCTGAATTTCTCATGTACAATGATAGCAATCAAAACAACATGCTCCAAACTAATAGTAACAGGAATCATAATCACAAAAAGAATAGGGGAGGAAAGCCAAATAGTTGTGTCCGTGTTGCATCTAGCACTTCCAGCTCTGCGGGATGAGATTTCCAAATCTCCCTCCTTCTAAAACACCATTTGCCTAGAACTGGATGGAATTTAGCCACATGTCTTAGCTTTTAAGTGACGGTCAAAGAGGGTTTCTGGGTTACTTGGACATTTTGGAGGACAGGCAATCGATTCTCAAGGGTAGAAAAATACTGATTTTTCTCCTATCCAATTCTTCCGGAAACAAAACAAAACAAAACAAAACAAAACAAACCAACCCAAAACAACCAAACCAAAAAAACCCCAAAACAGATATATAGAGATGAGAGGCTACTGTGTGAACTGGTGTTGCTTGGTTATAAATGAAAAGACAGTGGAAATCACCGACGGTTTAGGATTTAAACCAACTGTTAAACTGTTGTAGAAATCTGTTTTAAGGCAGTGAGACAGCACCATAGGAAATGTTCCTTCTTTCACTGAAAAGGCTCAAACAAGTAAAGCCCTAAGAAAGCCTTTTGTCAGTGTTGACTAATAATTGGTATAAAACTCTTGTTCGGGGAGTGGGCCGGTGGTTTCAAAAGACCACTGTGGTAAAAACAACCTTATAAAACCTGTGACTCATAGACGAGGAAGGTGGTGGAGCACATCATGCGAACGTGGCAGTTAAGAATGACACTGGCACGACTCCAGCTTGCCATAGCAGTGTTTTCCTGGTGGTCGCACATTTCCGGCTGTGCTTACGGAGGACTGGCCTCTTGGCTTCGTTTTGGAATGGGGTGAGCGCACGACACAGATCCCACTGGGGCCCTGTGACCAGCACCGTGTGGCACAAAGGACGCTTGGACGAGGAAGCAGGGGCCCTGCTTGGGGGGGTGGTGGGCGGTGAGAAGGGCCCCTCGAGGAAACAAAAGGAAGGGACAACAGAAGGGCTGCATTGTAAACTTTTAAAGAGGGACAAAATAAAGTCCAGTCTGGCTATCCCACGTGCACTCTATTCGGTCGCCCTGTCATGAGGGTCCTTCCCGGTTGAGTAATGGAGCCGTGCAGGGCCCCACGGATATAAAAACGCCTAGAAATAAAATAAAGTTAAGCTTCCATTTCCGTCGAGCATCTTGGCGGTTCGGGCTTCCTCCTGCTGCCTCCTGGGAGACCACAGCTCTGGGGCAGGGCCCTCGACAGGGCGCTTTCGTACTGGCAGTGGTGTAGGGACAATACTTTGCCTCTCAGGCCTTTGGAAAGAGCGTCAGTCTTTTCCCCTAACTTTGTTCACCCTCTAGAGGGTCGATTCCAGGGACGAATCCAAAATGTCTTCATGGTGGCTGGTGCTATCGCTGTCACAGCTTTGGGTGCCCGAGTAGTTGGCTGCTTCTTGGAGTTTCATTAGCATGTTCATCTGCGGAAAGAGAAAGACACGTGGATGTGGCAGCGATGCGGGGAGCGGCCCTGCCTTCAGCCCCCTCAGCCCGCGGCCCTGAGCCCTGCCAGGCACCCTGACCTCCCAGCCAAGGGCCATGGGGACATGACTTTGACTTCCAGCTGTCGTCTGGGGCTCCTCTACCGGCTCTCCCACGCACACCCCCCCAGCAGCAAGCCATGGGGCCAAACGGGGCCTGGAGAGAGTGCTTTGATGGGGGCTTGTGACCCAATGGGGCTCCGGCGGGGAGCCCGGGGAGGGCTCATCCCAGCTGGGTCTGGGCCCGCTGCTGGACGGCGAGAAGCTGACAGCAGCCGGTGGCACCTGCAAGCCGTGGACGTTCACGCACACGCTCCCCCGGGCCGGGGTGGGGGGCAGGAGCACACTGCACCGCACCTGCTGGCTCGGGGCTGGCCCCGGGGAGGGGCGGGGAGCAGGCCCTGGGTGTCTGAAGAGGGAGAGGCAAAGAATCGCTGTCGGATTTCTGGCTAAACTATAATTGATAGATCACTGAACACAAAAGCCAGCTTCTGGAACAAGAGCAGCTGCCCCAGGCTCCCAGTTGAGAGGACGGTGGTGATGTTTGTTCCAGGGAAGGGGACACACGCGTGGAAGCACCCGGGGAGAAGGGCAGCCAGCTGCTTCCATGTATCACAGAACAGACGGCGGCCGCCTTGCTTGGCTGCTGCTAGATCCGCGGGCCCACCGTCAGAGAAAGAAAGATGGTTTAAAAGCGGATTGTGGAAAAATTGTTCGACGGTTCTAGAAAGCGCAGGAAAACCGGCACACGTCTTCAGCAAGGGAAGAAGACGTGTCTTCCCGTCAAGGGTTCCTATTCATTGTAATGATCTTTATATTGTTGAATGCATAGTAATTTTATTATTTGATAAAGTAATCCAAGTTGTTGTTGTTGTTTTTCCAAATTAGAAAAATAGAGACTCTGATCCAATAAAAACAACAAAAAAAAATAAATCTCTCTCTATATATATTAAAAAAAGGATTCTTTGGTCATGTGTTAGGGCCACGCGTGCTTGGGTGCTCAGTGTAAAATGCGTGTTCAATAAATGCTCGTGAAATCAATGATACACTGGTAATCCCCAATTTTAGCATGCGTGCCTTTCTAAAAAGAGGCTACGGTGATAGCTGAGTCTTAAGGTCATTTTAATATTCTTCAGGACAATATTTTTCGACACAACGATTAGTCTAACTCTGAATTTATTAAACGAGCTGCACACAGATACGGGATGGAAGTCGCTGGGACGACCTCTCAAACCCAATGAGGCAAAAAGCCAAAAGTCTCCATCGGCACCTGCTCCCCCCCCCTTCTCTCCTTCTCCCTCTCTCCCCCTCAGGCCACCCCCCTCACAATTATTTTGCCTCCCTCCTTCGTGATGCCAGCTCCTCCCTCATTAGTTGCTGGCCGCATGTTCAAGCATTTGGGTGAAGATAATTTGTAGAACACGCTTGTGTGCTGAGCGTCCTCTTGCTTTCCCGAGAGCAGTAGGCATTGTGAATGAGGTCCCTCTGAAGGGTCACGCTTCTGACCTCGGTCACGAATGCTGGAAATCACTTGGACGCTGAGTGTTGTAAAAGTTTTATGGTGTGATGCAAGTGTCACTAAAGTCTTAATCTTTGCAAATGGTGCCATATAATAAATACGCTTTATTAGAATAAGTTCCAAGTCTCAGGTTCCTAATAAATGTGCGCACGGGATTTAGTTTGCCTTCTCACGGCGTTGCTTTGTGCACTCAGGTCCCGGGGGATTACAGAGGGGCCAAGGTTACAGATGATCCAACTGTCACTGCGACAGATCATTATTCTCTGCAAAACAATGTCCCTCCTCTCCTCTCTTCTCCTCCCTCCCCTCCTCTCCTCTCCTCTCCTCTCCTCTCCTCTCCTCTCCTCTCCTCTCCTCTCCTCTCCTCTCCTCTCCTCTCCTCTCCTCCTCTCCTCCCTCCCCTCCTCTCCTCTCCTCCCCTCCCCTCTCCTCTGCATTCTCCACACCCAAAGTCATGTATATAATGTCTATCATTTGTAACACGCTACGCAGGTCCTTATCACCCCTGCTATTTGCCAATCTGCTGGGCTCCCAGCTTCCATCTTCTCTTCTTTAATCTGTCTTCTGTTCTATTACCAAAGCAATGTTTATAACCTGCAAATCTAGCCAAGGTAAATCCCCTGCCCAAACACCTCCAGTAGCCCCTCATTATCTGTGTGATCAAGTTTTAGCTTCTCACAAAGATAAATAGGCCTCGGCCTCTAGTTTTTCTTGCCCTTCTTATTCTAATCCCGCCATTCTGCATAGAGCCCCTGAAGTCATCATTTTTGTTATGCCGTTCCACGGTTCACCTGCCACTTCCTTAATTTTGGATGTTCTCCATGTAACCACACGAGGAACTTCTATTCACCCTTCTAGAGGCAGCTTAAGAATCTCCTCCTTTCGGAAGCTGTCTCCTAATCACTTCCTCAATGGACTCCCTCTAGTATGACTCTACCACTATTTTACTGTCATTTATATGGGTAGATGGCTCTCTCTGCTAATGGACTGTGAGCTTCCTGAGATCAGAAATGATCTTTTATTTATCTTCTGGCTACCGGGTCTTAGCTGAGTACATACTTATTAATAGTTGTTGAAATAGGGGATCCCTGGGTGGCTCAGTGGTTTAGCGCCATCTTCAGGCCAGGGTGTGATCCTGGAGACCGGGGATCGAGTCCCACGTCCGGCTCCCTGCATGGAGCCTGCTTCTCCCTCTGCCTGTGTCTCTACCTCTTTCTCTCTGTGTCTCTCATGAATAAATAACAATCTTTTAAAAAAAAATACTTGTTGAAAGAATGAATGAGTTTGTTGATGATGAATAAAATACTGTGAGATGCACCAAAAACTTGTATCCTTGTTCATATCCAAAAACATATTTCTGACATTAAATAGTGGATTTTTCCCAAATATTTTTGATTTAGATTGGACTGCAAATATATTTTCACTTGATGACAGTAATTATAGATCTATAACAAAATAAAAGCAGATAGAATATTTATTTTCTTATCAGAATGTCCTAAAGATTTACTTTTTGATAAGCCTTTCGCTTTTTAACATATCATAATCCCTGTTTCTTAACATATTTAGTTGAGCAGCTGTTTAAGAATCAGATATTAAAAAAAAATTTTTTTTTTGATTTGACAGAGAGAGCGAGCGAGTGAGCACAAGCAGGGGGAATGGGAGAGGGAGAAGCAGGCTTCCTGCTGAGCAGGAACCACTCCCAGGCCCCCTGGACCCCTGTCCCCCCCAATCCCTGTTCATACGGAGCTCAATTCCAGGACCCTGGGATTATGACCCGAGGCAAAGGCAGACGCTTAACCAACTGAGAGACCCAGGTACCCCAAGAATCAGTTTTTTTAACCCCAATTTCCACTCAGTATGGGAAACTCTGGAGCTCTTTTCCATACTAGAAGACAAGAGCATTCAGAGCCAGGGAAGAATGCTGGATGGGTTTAGTTATCAGGACTGTGGGAATTGGGAAGTTGAGGGCATTCCTTAGTGGTCTCTTACTCTATAGTGTAATTCTCAAAACAAACTCTATAAAGCCTCTCCTTACCTGGAACAGATACAGTAAGTATATCAACACTGCAAAGTGAAGACTAGAAGTTATAAAATTCAGAGGTGATAGCTCATACTTGTACCCTGAAGTCTATATTTGCTCTGTTAAATTTTAAACCATTCTATCAGCAATTAATTAGTACTTGCTCCCAATTATGCTGCATCCAAACCAATTCCTCCACCACTGTTAATTTTAAACTATGTAGGAGCTAAAGGGCCAGCTACCTGTTATAGAAATAAAAGTCCAGGTTCTTAAGGATTTTATGGTCTAGAGTGAAAGTCCAATATCAGAAGTCCTATATTAGAGTTCTCTGGAATCAAAGCAAGTCTATGTATATACCCCCATGACTCTATGGAGCCCTTTGAAATGTTTAACAAACTTTTTTTCATGTGTGCATTTTGCCATGGAAAAGATCTTAAAAATCTATCAGTTTGTTCACATGTAACCCTCAAAACATTAAGACTGGTCAGGTGAGATGATAATGTATATATGTTGGGTTATGGGTATAGGAATATCCCATAAAATACCAAGTCATTTTATGTTCTTGGGTATTGTCATAGGTTATGATTTTTAATCATTTCCTTTTTGTCTGTTTTAAATGACATAATGGCTGTTATTTCAGTATCTTTTCTTCTTGTATTGATTGTGCAAGTCCAGTGATTTCTTTAGCCATAGAATGGTAAGCTAATAAACGCATTCTAACTGACCCCAATCTATACGGGTTCATCCGTACATATGAAAAAATACATAAAAAATAAAGTCTTCTTTTTAATAACACCACTTAATAGTCTCAGAAAACTCATAGTTTGGAGTTTTACTGACTTTTTTTTTTTTAAACTCATAGAGAGAGAGAGAGAGGCAGAGTAACAGGCAGAGGAGAGGCAGGCTCCATGCAGGGATCCCGACGTGGGACTCGATCCTGGGTCTCCAGGATCACACCCCTGGCTGCAGGCGGTGCTAAACCGCTGTTCCACCGGGGCTGCCCGTTTTACTGGCTTTATTAAACCAAATAGAACTGCAAATTAAGCAAGAGAGGCACAATCAGGGAGAGTAACTTCCCTTTGATTTCCAAGTCAGTTTAGTCTTCTCCACCATAGGCAACAACAGACTAATGGTATATCTAGTCAGATTAGTTGATATATGTAAAATATTCTTTAGTTCTCCAAGTATACATTATATTCTTTTTTTTTTGTAAATTTAAGAATGGAATTTGGTTTTCTCTTAAATACCTAGTGAATTGAGTCATGTAATGTTGAAGATTTATTAATTTATTCATATAATTTTCTGCATAAAAAAATAAAAATTATGGTCATAGAGTTCAGCCTGGTTTTAGTGTTTCTAGGTTTTTAAGCATATAAATTTGGTCTTTCGTTTTAAGAATTTCACCCAATGAAAGCAGGCCAAAGGCAAAAGAGTTAAAGTTGACTATATATATCAGAACAGCCCCAAATACTACCGAAGAGAAATAGTTTTAAAACAAATGACTGAATATTGATGACCACACACCATACTAAGATGATATTAGAAGAATCATACATCAGTTTCTTACCAGAGGATCCCCTTCTGTGTCATTTTGTGGAATGTGCTTTGAGGTTGTGGCTTCCTTAGTGGATATGCAGCCCTCATACCCAACATCTTCTGGTCGCAACTGAAGTAACGCTGGACCATCCTGAGGCAGAGACGCTGAACTCCATGGGTATGTGTCAAGCACCCACTTTGAGGGGTCTTCCCAAGGTGCCCGTTTCCCATACATCTAAAAAATGATCACATGTTTAATACGTATAGAATACATTTCTATTCAGTAAAATAGTTGGCCGTTAATTGAGTGATTCCATTGCACATTGAGTTCTTATGGGACTTTCCAGGTAATTGTGTCCATATACAGTTTTCCAGATTCCAAATATATGTCTGTCTACATACTCTCTTTAACCTCGAAGGAGAAGCAAAATAAAGAGGAACATCTAGAATAGATGGTCAGCATTTGGGCGAGAGTAAGAGGGAGGTTTATTTTAAATGCATATAGAAATCACTGCCCACATTTATCTTTATTAGTAATTCTATAAACCAAAAGAAAACTCAGTTGAGAAAGAAAAGTTCCAATGATGGAGAATTGAAAAAAGCCACGCTAGACACTAAATAGAGTTCTCTACTAAAGTGCACTTTGGAAAAATGATAAATAAAATCATAGACCTTTTCTCTGCCAACCTCACTCTAACTCAAATTTTCTTTGAAAATAAAAATACTTTCTCTGATAATCATTTTCTTTGCATTAATTTCCTCTAATAATCTCATTGCTTCCTGTAGAAACTCTTTTTAGGTGTTTATTTATAAGGCCAGAGGTAAAAGAAGAGGAAAAATGGGAAATGAAAGCATTAATGTTGTCAGGATTCAAATGCAAGCAGAGTCAGTAAGAAAGAGAGGAGAAAGGCTAGTTAAAGTACTGGGAGTGAAGTAGAGGGGACAAGATGAATATAAGTTATGTTAAAAGGTTCTAAGCTGTGGGCACATGGCTGTGGTTAAGCATCTGCCTTTGGCTCAGGTCGTGATCTTGGGGTTCTGAGATCGAGTCCCGTATCAGGCTCTCTGCATGGAGCCTGCTTCTCCCTCTGCATGTCTCTCATGAATAAATAAATAAAATCTTTTACAAAAAAAGTTTTTAAGCTGGAAGCAATCTTGAAGCCAAATTAGGCAGGGCACACTGAAGAGACAGAGGTGGAATGGACTTTGTAAACAAGGACTTTCTTTTCTAAAGAAAAGCTAAAATGAAGAGAAGAGAACAGTAACATGGGCAAACTAGTCCTTTGATGTACTTCCCCTCTGCCTTGACCTACTCTTTTGAGGCCAATTCTGGTTACCTGGTGCCTATTTGGTCCCAGATAGCTTACTGTGAGGTGTTCTACATGGCTCATTGTGGTTCAGTGAGACAAAAGCAAAATGGTGGACACTGACACCATGAAAGGCACACAGATTGCTTTGGAGTTATCTTTTGGGTTTCTCCAGGAGGAACTGAATGAGTTTGTGTCAGCCTTCCTTGAGAAAGAGAGAGAGAGAGAAAGAGAGCAAGCGAGTGAGTGAGTGCCAGGTCCTGATATCTGTGTATCCCTTGGGAGATGACGGCAGGGGTAACAGTTCTCTTGTTTTGGAGCAAAAGTTTTCCCTCAGTTAAGAACCTACTTTATAGAGCTATAAGATATAGGCTGCTTTACAACTTAAGCTAATCGAAGGAAATGTGTAATTCTTGGAAAGTAAATGTTACAAAAAGAACATGCAGGCTAGAATCGACTGATGCCAGCCTTTTAAAGATTCATCAAGGATAGTAAAATTGGAATTGACCAATAAAATGCCAAATAGGCCCAATTCTGTATTTTGGTGTAAAATAGGTATTATAGAAAATAATTGAAAGAATATTTAAATATTAAAATATTATAAAATATTGTAAAATTATAACATACAAAATATGTTAATATTTAGAATACTATAAATTGATTGTTGACATTTCAATAAAGGTAGAATCACCAGATTAAAAATCAGAATCCTTTGTATCACCAGTTTTTTTTTTTCCAATTAGAACATCTGCCGGAGAGTATTCCCCATATGTTTCCTCATCAAAGCATTCATTTGAAAAGAGATTTTCTACTCCTCTCAACTCGGATGTTCATCTTTGCAATCAGGCTTTGTTTTTTCACTTCTTGCTCCAATTCAAGGTTCTTTGTTACCAGTAGATTCAAGGGAATAGTTCAAAACATACATGATTCCTTTTCTTCCTTTTCTTACAGAAAACATATATGGACGGCCCCAGGAATATCACCTACCAACGGACTTGTGGCGGAGCACATCCTTTAGTAGCAATGAGAACTGTCCACCCGCTAAGGGTTTTCCTGTCTTACCTCTCCTGTGTTCTGGATGTCCCCCCTACACTCCCTACATCGTGGCTGATTCAGCACTTACACTATCTTGCTCCTTAACATCTAGAACCACAGCAAGAAGCAAGACATTTTTAATCCCTCTTCAAAATAGTTTTGTTTTAGTCTGGGAAACTGATATTACTCTAGAGGTTATACTTTTGCTTGAATAGAAGCTGTATAAAATTATCATTCTCAGGACAGTGTTTTATAAATAATATTAATTTAATTGTTAAAAAAGGAACCTATGCACTTTTAAAAAATGAGATTTAAGAGCTAAGTATTCTTAGATATTACTGTTTTTGAGTTTGTAAAATCATCTTTTTCTTTATATGTACGAGTAAACAAATATGAAATAAAGAGGATTTTATATGTAAAGACTTGGATGATAGCTTATTAAATACTGAAACTATCTGAAGAGGACAAATAATTTATTTAAATATTAGTTTTAAAAATTATGACTTCTAGAATGTTATAAATGTTATAAATATTCACAAATTTCTTTTTCATATACAGTGATTGAAATTGCGAGACTCAACTCACATCTTGTTGTTGATGTGAGTTTTGGAGGAATCCAGAAAATGGATACGTTATTCTTAAAAAATAAAAATCTTTGGTATAGTCTTTTATTTTGTTGGAACTAAAAGAGAATAAATGATCAAGACCCATGTTAACATGCCTGACTTATAAGATAAAGAAATGTCCAATTAACTAGCTATCAATTGACTGCTATTACCTACAGCAGTAAGTTTGTTTGGCCTTAAATGGGTAGTTGTTAGAACAAAGGTTTTCTCCTTCTCCTACATATTTAGTCTCAGAACAGAATACGTAAATAAATAGTTATATACTAGTTGATCTTTAAAACCTTACCAGCATCTTTATATAGCTCATGCCTTCAGTTTTCTGTTATAAATACCCAGAGAAAAGAGCATTTTTTTTTTTTTTTTACTTTAAAGGACGATTTTGCTTGTTTTTAAATAGTAAAGAAAATTGAGTACGATACCTGAAGACCTTCTCTCACTGCTTCTAGAATGTAAGGTACCAAAGAATAGTTCCAGAGGTCCATGAACCATACTCTAGAACCTTCTACATCCATAGGGCAAGGAAGGAAAAGTCGGGGACCTAAGAAGAAGCAAACCATTTTGAGAACCATTACGTTTAACCTAAACACATAAATAGCCAGACATCATTTTGAGGGATTTAATAATATGTCTTACAGGATTCTTAAACAATTATAATCTTGACCAGCTTGATTGTCACAAAGTATGTTTTACTGGAGACTCAATCTACTGAACTCTCCTTCCTTTTACCCTAAAATCTTAATCTAGAACGTAACATATTAGAGTTAGGAGAAACCTTAAAGGTCATAGTCTAGTTAACCTGCCCCATTTTATAGATGATGAAACTGTGCTGAAGTAAACTGCCAAATATAAAATATGTCATTATTTGAAGAGTAGGACTCAGCCTTGGCCTTCTGATCTCAAATGTAAAATTCTTCTTTTTCATTTACTTTGTACCTTTAGTGAGAGTACATCTTTATGATCCATCACAATGGGAAAGAGACTTTTATACACTCAATTTAAGAAAGATTAGGAAAATAAACATCTTTATGGCAGCTAAAGAGAAGTAATTCAGTTTTGCCTTAATGAAAAATATGAAACACTTCAATTATCCATGAAACACCCAAATTACTTCTAACTATAATCTTCTCTCACAACTACGTTTGATGTGAGCCATTGGCTAAAATTTGTTTTTAGCATAAAAAGAAACTTTAAACAGATACAGTGTATTTCAAATGTTTACTTGATTTTTAAATATTTGTATTAAACTCATGTGATTTCAGTCAAACCTTAGTAAACCACAATTGTCAGCCAAAATGAATCTAATCAGACTTATAAAGCTTAGAAGAAGGCAAACTTTCAGAAGGAAAAAAAGAAAACTTAAATCTTTGGAAGCCTGAAAAAAAAATTAGCTTTACTTGTTATTTTCTACCATCCAATCTGGCCATCTTTACCACATACTCTTAGTTCCTGGAAAATGGCATATTGCAGTTTTGGAACTCACCAATGGTAACATCAGAAGAACTGTGTGTTTCCAAAAAACTGTTGAGATGATGCCATGTCTTAGGAATCCAATCTATAATTTTTACTAAGTCATTATTGCGTATATTCCTTTCTATTTCCATCTCTATCAGTTTCCTTCGAAGATATCTACCTAAAAATCCTTTCACTGGTTCTGTGTGGTTTGCGCAGAGCACCCACCTACAAAAAGACCAAAAAAAAAAAAAAATTCAGAAATCTTTGAATAAATTAAGTTTGGAGTCCAGAGTATTCTCTTTTCCAATATAAATTAAGAATATTCCTATTTCAATTGATGGCTCATTTTAATGATCAAAGGGTTAGGAGATCTATTAGCATTAGAGGTAGACAAAATAACTAACTTTTTAAGCTAAAGAGAAGCTCATGTGCGTCAGAAGTGAGTGGGAGTATACACGCTGAGTACTCTTTTGTAGGAGAATCACAAATCCTGAAATAGGAACTCTTCACATTCCTCACACTTTGAAGAAAAGTGCTCTACTTTAGCTGGTGACATAGTGAGCAGGACCAACATTTCTTTCCTTTTTCTTTCTTTCTTTCTTTTAAAGAAACACTTCTGATTACAGGTGGAGGATTACCAAATGTCTGCTTGAGGAAGTGTCAGAAGAAGTGAGAATTATTTTCACACCACAGGTCACCACTGGCAGGATGTGTCAATGTGCAAATGGAAAAACACTAATGTAACCGAAAGCAAACAGAAAGAGACAACACAACAAACAAACAAAACATTTCATTTCATTTCTCTTTACCTGAAATTGTGATGCAGCTCTAGATTTGGTGATGAAGAAACTCCCTGATTCATTGTTCCAATAATATATGGACTGGAAAACAAAATAACATATGCAGATGTGCTGAAGGTAAAAGATATCAGTCTATTAAAATGGTCTTAAAAAACAATTTAGGTAAATATGGATACTTCCATTTTAACATTAGGTTAGAAGGGTAATTTTGTAATGCTAGATTGAAAAATGACAAAGATCATTGAGCTGGAAATTTTGATTTGGGGCTCTAAATTCAGCTCGGGCATCCTAGGAGAATCATTTTACCCTCTGAGCCTGAGTTTACCCATCTATAAAATAAAAAAGTTAGATAGAATAATCACAGAAAACTCATTTCACTCTAACATCTTATGACTCTTATTATTATAATCAAATTCATTCATTTTTCCTCTTTTATTATTTCATAGAGATTTTAAAGTTTCTCAATGACATTAGAAAATTTGTATTCTTGTTTCAATGCCCATTTCATGATCTACTTTTAACATTTAAAAAATCCCTAGTAGAGATTAATTGGGATATTGCATCAGTAAAACTAATATTTAGGTTGTTCTTATATGTCCTTCCTTTAGAGGCCATACTATAGTGAATACTTAGTGGGTTTTCAGATTTCTTTTATACCCTACTTCAATCTTTGCTTTCATTATAAATAATTAAAAATTAGACTCAATAATGGAGAGAGATATATCTAAATGCATTAAATTTATCTTTATAGGAAGGCTGAATTCAAACTTTGATGTGGAGGAAAAAAAACAAAACCAGAGCTCTAGACCTTCATTTTAATTCTTAATTTCTTTGATTCAAACATTCTGTCATTGATCTTGGTCTCCCAGACCTTCAGCATATCTGCAGAAGCTAATGCCATCATGTAAATTATGTTTTCATAACAGTTGCCTGGGACATAATTGCTGAATGAATAAATAGATGTTCCAAGAAATGCACAGGGATTTTTTGGGAAATATGTTATAATATTAATGAAGTCTTTAAAAGGTATAACGACACAAGAAAACAAATCTGATGATTTTTTCATATTTCATCACTCAAAATATTTCATAAGCATACCATTTGTTGTATTTACAGTTGAGAAAACCATTGAAGATATCACTCAAAGAGCCCACATGATGAAGATTATCAAGAATTATTACAACAGGGAGTTCTACACCATTATTATCAGCACTGCACTGTTCAGCCAGGTTAGCTAGATACTGTTGCAACTCCTTGAAAAAAAAATAAAGAAAACAAATACATTAATGATTGAGTTTAAACCACTGGCAAGCAACTCACAGTTTAGGAACAGTACACTTTGCCATCCAGTATCTCTGATTAAAACCTACAGGTCATTCCACTGATATAAAACAAAGCAAACACATATAATGCTGAGAGGATGTATTTTTTAAAGAAAAGAGCTAAGAGAAAAGCCAATATAGAACAGCTGCAGCGAATATAAAATTGTGAAAACAAAAGCATGTTTCTCAGTTGTTGTCTCCCTTTAAAAAAGGCCAAAAAAAAAAAAAAAAAAAAAGCAAGTGAGAGTTTTGGATATGAGCTCTTATAACCAACCACAAATACGGAGACTTCATTCTTGCTTTTGGTATTACAATGATAAAAGTGGATTTTAGCAAACCTTATAATTTTCCAGTATAGAATAAATCCAAAATGGCACACCTAAGTTTCCACTAATACTTTAAATGTTTTAATTGCAATTCATTTCAGTAGGGTGCATGAAACCATAGCCCAAGGATTTGGATATAAGTGTGGTTATTTACTTATTTATAACCTGCATGCAACTTCTGTGATTTTAAACAAAGACAAAATTTGTTATATTCACTGGGTCACTTGACATTAGCATTTAGCATTTCTTGAGCTTCTTCTTCTTTTTTTTTTTTACAGGTATTATTCTTTTCTAATAGCTTTTAATCTAAATATGATAACCAGTTTGCTGATTGACTGCTCTCACAGATGGGTAGGCCAGGAACACAATTAGGTTTCTTAAAAATATCCTAATCAGTAGAGCATTTCCATAATATTTGCATACTTACAATGACATTTTCAATTTGTAAATCTTGCTCAGGGTTAAAAAACAATTCCATGATTCCAATTTCTGGAATCTGCCAGGTGAATATGTGAACCACTTACCCTAGATGCCACCTCCCTCTGTCTGTAATACTAATTATATTTTTATTTTTTCAAGATTTTATTTATTTATTGACAGAAAGAGAGAGAGCACCAGCAGGGGGAGTGGCAGGCAGAGGGAGAGGGAGAAGCAGGCTCCTTGCTGATGGGCTCCATCCCAGGACCCTGGGACCATGACTTGAGCTGAAGGCTGAGGCTTAACCAGCTGAGCCACACAGGCGCCCCTATAATACTACATTTAGAACTAAAAGCAGAGAATGATAAAAACATTGCCCAGGGTTTTGAGGCATTTAGTAATATATTCACTTAAGTTTAAATATAAAATTTATTAGAAAACTAATGCACTTTTGATCTTACATTGAACCAATCATACTGAATAAATATAACCTAAATCAAAGAATTCAGAAAAATGTTTAAACTAATGAATGCTCTGGAGAATTTCATTTATCTTAGAACACAAAAAATGGAATTTATACCAATAAAATAACTATATTAAGTCATGCATTCATTTATAAAATATTGACCGCCTATCTTCTATGTTCATAGCTCTAGACAATCCCCTGAGGTGTATAAAAATAATGAAGCATTGTTCAAGTTAGTAAGTTTAATGCTAATTATGAACTGAATCAACTCCTTCTGGGTATAGGGGTTAAAAAGTATTCCTTTGTAGGCATTAAGATTATCACGTTAGGCACTAAAATTTAAATATGATAAATCATATGAATACAATATCACAGTATATTAGGAGCTATGAGAGGCCAGGAGAGGAGATTTTGCCTAGGTGGTAGGTATCAAGGAAAGCTTTCTAGAGAAGGAAATGCTGGAGCTTGGGAGGGTGGTAGGTACATACATAACTAATAAATGTACAAAATACAATGTAAAATATCCCTTGAGAGAGGTTAAACAGAGACTTGGCCTGTAGGAGGAAGGAGTAATTCCAACCGGGGGATCCTGATGAGGTGAGGTGAAATTTGAGATGAATTCTGAAAAATGAGTTGAATTCCAAATGATAAGTATGCAGTTATCGATCCTTTCAAAACACCGTTAGCAAGTACCTGTTATGTTCCAGGTACTCTGGCACTAAGGATTCAGAGATTATTTCTCCATTCCAAGAATTTAGAGTTGAGAAACAGAAAGGCAGGTCAATAAATAAATGAAATGCACAAAACACTATACAGAAACTTAAGAGAGGCACCTAATCCAGACTTGTTCAGAGAACAGGGTACTGGGGACAAACTACTGAAGTGCAAGTAATAAAGAGTGAAAGCTGGAAGGTATGAGCATGTGATGTGTTTGGGGAAATGAAAAGCATTCCATTGTTGCAAGAGAAATTGCACATGGTAGTGCTGGCTGTAATGAAAAAGAAAATAGATCTTGAATCCATGCACAAAAAGTTGGATCTTTCTATATAAACAAATGTGAACCATTGACACATATTTTTTTTTCAGTAGGGAAAGAGCAAATTTATTTATCAAAGGAAACATAAATATGAAGGAGATGATGGTTAATTAGAAACGGAAAAAGCATTCAGAAGCTTATTGCCCAGAATAGAGGGTTATGTGTGTGTATAAAAAAAAACAAACAAACTGTGATTCACGGTTAAAAAAAAATTAAAAAGGCATACATCACAGATTTTGTTCAGAGCATGTAAACCTTACTTGTACCAATGGGAAAGACCTGCTGACGGTAGGCTTATTTGCTATTAACCTTTTATTTTTAGGAGTAGGTAATGTTTTGATGCTTCAAAATGCAAGAAGAGCTTTTCAAATAGAGGGGAAAGAATAATCAAAGGCATAAACACAAAAAAGATGTGGAAGGAAAGAAACTAGTAGCATATGTTTTGGGAATATAAATAATGTTAAGTAAATTGGAAAGAAGAGTTTGTAATCCTGAATGATTTGAAAGGTTACTGGACTTTTCCTGTTGGCAACAAAGAAACATTGAATGTTCTGTCTGGAGTTCTGAGTAATGTAGTTAGAATCATGATTTCAAAGTGTGGTAAGTATATTGTAGAGGAGGAAGAGAAACCAGTCAAGAGAATAACAAAATTGTGGAAGCCAAGGAACATTACGGGACTAAAAGGATAGTAGAGGCGTGGGGAGATTTTTGACCCAGTATGAAAAGCAATAGAAAAACGTTGCGGATTTAATGCAGTCAGACTTTAATAATGAAAAGATATATTTTCCAGGAGGTGAAGGGATAAGTCAGAAAGAGAGAAGGATGATTTAACAGAAGTTGTGAATCAAGAAGTTAGAAAATCTCAAGAGATAAAAGAATGTTAACTTTGATGGGAGGGTGGCGATAGAGATGGAAGGAAGAAGATGGATTTGATGTTTTTTAGAGTTGAAACGGTTTTCTAAACATGTGTACTTAGCATGCTAATAGAAACATACGTGTATGCTAAGGGAGGGGCCTACTATTCAGGAGAGTGGGCGTGGCTAACGGGGTCCAATTGGAGTCAATACACGATGACTCCAGGGGGGTCATCCAGGCGAGAACAGAAGAATGTTGGGTCACGGTTTCATTTACTGGTAGGTGATGGGAAAATAGTGGGTGAGACTGAGAAGGAGCTTGCTAGAGGGTAATAAGGAAATAGAGAACGATAATCATGAAAATTAGAGGAATTTCTGAAAGGGGAAGATTACCTATAACAATTTGCTATACCTAAGCAATAAAAGAGAGAGACAGAGAAAAGATGCAAAGGGCACTGAACTTGGTAATTAAGACATCACTGAGTGATTCTGGAAAAGTAGGGCCATTTGATTCTATCAGGATTCTCATCTTGAGAAGGGTAGTAGACCTCTTTGGGAGTCTGATGAAAGCTACGGACCAGGTGTACGTGGCAATAGGCATACACAAATAATTTTGTCATGTAACTTAAGAGTTTTTCTCGGATCCCTTTGAAATCACTTTATGATCCCCACTGTAACTTAATAGAGGTTAAATCTTTGATTGAAGTACTGATACATTAGCATTAAAAGTTTCATGTCTAAGATCTAATTAGGCAAAAGAAAACAGGTATATGCACCAGATGGACACTGATAATGAGATGAATCCCATACTTTGAAAATACACAGAGAACTCAGGAGTCAGAAAAGCTGTTGATCATTGCCTTCTCCGGTTTTGACTGTAGACATATCAAAAATGAATCTGCCAAGACCAGTTTTTTGATCTTTTCCTACCCAACATTCCAAGTGTTTTCAGCTGGCCACATATTATTTACTAAATCCATCTCTAGCCTTCTGGGCCTGCTATATCAAATGTCACAAAGTGTAATCGCTTATGTGTACTGCTCTTGATCAAAATATTCCAGCTGGCAGCTTGAGGGAGGGCTTGAAGAGTAGGAAGAGGGACAGGATGCAAAACGCAGAGCAACCAAACACATAAAAAGATTTTTTTCATTTGATGGTTTTATTGTTCTTTTTTTTTTTTTTTGAATCAGTAAGTGCTTTTTTGGCTTTGTCTCTTCAGTGCTATCTATGGCGTAGCATAATGCATGTCAGCCACTGCACAGCTTCATTTTTCATGGACGGGATTTATTAGTTCATGCCTCATTCACACTTTCCGTTAGTAGATCTACACAGCTAGCAGCTGTCCCTCAGACAATCTCAACTAGTCATCCCTATTCCTTTATACCATTCTCACCTACCGCCGCCCACCCCTCATCACAAAAAAGCAGAGCAATAATAAACAAATAAAAACCACTGTGGATTTTCTGACAATTTGGCAAGAATTAGGCTAAATTCTCTAGCAACAATTGTACCCAGCACTATTGACAGCTCATTCATATCTTACAAACAGAAAGAAACAATAAACATCTGTCAGTTGTATTTTGTGCTTCCTTGGTGCCGAATGCCACATGATGTGTCCCTGGGTTTTTTCCTATTACTGCCTCCTAGCATCATTAATTCTGTTCCAACACTCTTGGCAATGCTTTATTTTTCATTATTATTTTGTAATAGCAAACATTATACTGACCTATTTACGACACAAGTGATTTTATTCAGAAAAAGAAGAAAATAAAAGTGTTGGTACTATTTGGTCATATTTTTTTAAGGTTCCTATTATAGTATTAAGAACATCTCCAAACACTAAACAACTTTTTAACTGAAATAAAAAGAACCTGTATGTAACAGTATATTTGGGGTGAGGCAAATTTTATAAGTGTAAGTAATTTTGTAAGTGTAAATTTTATCAGTATAAATTAACCAACTGTATCATACCATGTTCAGCTACATCCTAATGAAGCCCAAATCTGTCTACTTGATTCAAAACTTGATTTTAAGTGATTCTCAACTTTGTCAAAATGACACGGTTTTCTGTAATACATCT
The DNA here is from genome assembly GCF_011100685.1 of Canis lupus familiaris. NCBI lineage: Eukaryota > Metazoa > Chordata > Mammalia > Carnivora > Canidae > Canis > Canis lupus. Next base: position 21,153,745 of record NC_049236.1, on the reverse strand, counting down.
ATTCTTCTTTTACCAACCACTTGCTTTTTTTTTTTTCCCCCACAAGGAAGTCACTTCTGAAGAGCTGTCATGCCAACATTGGGGGAAGTCCAAGGAACACACGGAGGATGGCTAAGGGACATAATCCTTTCATCATTCTGGCTGAGAAAAAAAAGAATGGTGGTAAAATGCTTTTTAAATAACATTCTGAGGAGACTCAGAATTCACAGGAGGCATTAAACATGTAGGCTGAAGCAAACCAACGACTACGCTCTTAGTACTTCTGCTTAGAGAAGATTCAAATATTCAGCCTCAGGTTACGTGTCTCTATTCAGTTGAAATGAGAATGGGTGAGTCAATCACAATTTGAATGCTGCCGTGTTCCAAGGGAATATTTGGAATTCAGGTGCTATATTTGTTTAATTTTTAAGAGGTCCTAGCATGTTGTTTGTACTTCATTGTTCTTGAAAACTACAGTTTTAGACAAAGGTCTATGTGTGTGTTTGAGGGATGGGTCCATATGGGTTGTGATAGAAATCTTTATTGAAAGCAATTAAACGTTAATTACACATCTTATTTCTCTTTCTTTCCCTCTCTCTCTCTCTCTCTCTCTCTCTCTCTCTCACACACACACACACACACACACACACACACTCTTAGCTCTTACCATGATCCTACTATTTTTCCCATATTACAGCTGGGAGAACCAAGGCAAAGGAAATTCCACAATCTGCCTTAGATCCCACAGTTGGTCACTGACAGGGACTTAATAAACTCCATTAAGAACATTTTTTATTGAGAGACAATTGACATACATCGTTGTACAAATTTAAACTGTATAGCATGATTTGATTTACACCTATTGTGAAATGATTACCATGAAAGATTTAGCTAACATCCATCTTCTCTTATATATCCCATAAAAAAAAAAAAAAAAAGAAAAGAAAGAAGAAAAAAAGGCCAAAAAATTTTCTTGTGACGGAACTCTTTGAATTTACTCCCTTAACAACTTTCCTATACATCATACAGCAGTGTTAGCTATGGTCATCATGTTGCCTATTATATCCCAAGTAATTATTTATCCTGTAACTGGAAGTTTGTACCTTTTTAAAAAAAATATTTTATTTATTTATTCATGAGAGACACAAAGAAAGAGAGAGGCAGAGACACAGGAGAAGCAGGCTCCATGCAGGGAGCCCGATGTGGGACTCAATCCTGGGACTCCAGGATCATGGCCTGAGCCAAAGCAGATGCTCAACCACTGAGCCACCCAGGCGTCCCAAGTGTGTACCTTTTCACCATTTTTCTACAATTCTGGTCCCCCATCCTCTGCCTTAGGTAATTTTTTTTTTTTGAGATTCCACACAGTGAGATCACAGTTATTTGCCTTTCTCTGACTTAACTCACTTAGTGTAGTGCCTTCCAAGCTTATGGATTTTGAGGCAATTGGTAGAATTTCCTCGTTTATTTATGGCCAGATAATATTCCACTGTATGTGTACATACACATATACACATACATATTCATCCATTCATTTCTTTATCCACTCACCCATCCATGACACTTAGGTTGTTTCTAGGTCTTAGCTTAGCTAATGCTTCTATGAACATGGTGTGTTGCAGATATTTTTTGAGTTTGTGTTTTCACTTCCTTTGGATATATTCCAAGAAGTGGAATTACTGGATCATACGGCAGTACTACTTTTAATTTTTTGAGGATCCTCCATTCTGTTTTCCATAGTGGCCGTACCAGTTAGCAATCCCACCAACAGCGTACAAGGGTCCCCTTTTCTCTACATCCATACCAACATTTGTTATCTCTTATCTTTTTGATGATGGCCATTCTAACAGGCATGAGGTGATATCTCACGTGGTTTTACCTTGCATTTCTCTAATGACTAGTGATATCGGATATCTTTTCATGTACCTCGTCTTCTCTGGACAATGTCTATTCAGGTCCCTTGTCCATTTTTTAATTGGGTCACATGTTTTCTTGTTATTGAGTGGCATGAGTTTTTTCTATATTTTGGATTCTAATCCCTTATCAAATATATATGATTTGTAAATGTTTTTCCCATTCTGTAGGTTGTCTTTTTCACACTTTGCTGATGGTTTCTTTTGCTGTGCAGGAGTTTTTAGCTTGATGTATTCTCGCTTGTTTATTTTTTATTTTGTTGCTTGTACTTTAGGTGTCATATCCAAAAAATCATTACCAACACCCATGTCAAGAAGCTTTATTTCTATGTTTTCTTCTAGGAATTTCATGGTTTCAGGTTGTATATTTAAGTCTTTAATCCACTGCAAGTAAGTTTTTGTGAGTAATGTAAATATGTGTCCAGTTTTTTTCTTTTGCATGTGAACATCCAATTTCCCAGCATCATTTATTGAAGAGACTCCTCTGAGTATTCTTGCCTTCCTTGTCCAATATTAGTTGATGATATAGGCATGGGTTTATTTCCAGGTTTTTGATTCTGTTTCAGTGTGTCTGTCAATTTTATGTGTCTACTGTTATGACAATACCATACTGTTTTGATGACTATATCTTTATAGTATAGCTGAAATTAGGAAGTGTGACGTCTCCTGCTTTGTTCTTCTTTCTCAGCATTTCTTTGGTTATTCAGTCTTTTGTGGTTCCATATACATTTTATGAGTTTTTTTTTTTTTTGGCTTCTATAAGTCAATTGGAATTTTGATAGGAATTGCATTGACTCTATAGATAGGTTTTAGTAGTATTGACATTTTAATGACATTAATTCTTCCAACCCATGAACATGAAATACATATCCATTTATTTGTGTCTTCTTTAATTTCTTTCATCATTGTATTGTAGTTCTCAGAGTAGAGATCTTTTATCTTTGTAAATTTATTTCTAAGTGTTTTATTGTTTTTGATCCTACTATAAAATGAGATCAACTTCCTTATTTCTTTTTTAGAAAATGCATATTTGTGTATAGAAACTGATTTTATCACATCCTGCAACTTTACTAAATTAATTAATTAGATCTAATAGGTTTTGGAGAAGTCTTTAGGATTTTCTATATATAAAATCATGTCATCTACCTATAGAGAAAATTTTACCTCTTCCTAATTCTGATACATTTTCCTCTCCCACTTCTGCTCCCTCTCCTTTTCTCCTTCTTCTTCTTCTTTGCCTGATTGTTCTAGCTAGGACTTCTAGTACTATGCTGAAGAGAAGTGATGAGAGTAGGCATCTTTGTCTTGACCACTGAGTCATCTAGGCGTCCCTAATTTGTTGAGTTTTTATGAGCGATGCACTTTGTCATATGCTGTCTCTGCGTCTATTGAGATGGCTATATGATTTGTTTTCTTTCTTTCTATTAGTGTGCCATATCGCACTGATTAATTTCTGCATGTTGAACTATCTTTGTATACTAGGGATACATCCCATTTGACCATGGTGAATGATCCTTTTAATGTGCTGAATTTGATTTGCTATATTTTTTTTTTTTGAGAACTTTTACATCTATACTCATCAGGGATACTGCCTACAGTTTTCTTTTCTTTTCTTTTCTTTTCTTTTCTTTTCTTTTCTTTTCTTTTCTTTTCTTTTCTTTCTTTTTTAAAGATTTTATTTATTTAGAGGCAGAGACACAGGCAGAGGGAGAAGGCTCCATGTGGGGAGCCCGACGTGGGACTCGATCCCGGGTCTCCAGGATCAGGCCCTGAGCTGAAGGTGGCGCTAAACCACTGAGCCACCTGGGCTGCCCCAGTTTTCTTTTTTTTTTTTTTTTAAATTTATTTTTTATTGGTGTTCAATTTACTAATATACAGAATAACCCCCAGTGCCCGTCACCCATTCACTCCCACCTCCCGCCCTTCTCCCCTTCTACCACCCCTAGTTCGTTTCCCAGAGTTAGCTTTTCTAGTAGCATCATTTCTAGTTTGGGTAATAGGATGATGCTGGCCTCATGCTGGTTCAGATACTCATGAAGTATCCCTTCATCTTCAAATTTTTGGAAGAGTCTGAGAAGGATTGGTATTAATTCTTCTTTAAATGTTTGACAAAATTCACCAGTGAAGTTATCTGGTCCTGAGCTTTTCTTCTTTCTCGGGGATTTTTGTTTACTGATTCAATCCTCTTACTAGTAAGAGGTCTATTTAGATTTTCTATTTCTTCCTGATTCAGTCATGGTAAGTTGTAAGTTTCTAAAAGCTTTTCCAGTGTGGTGGCATATTGTTGTTCATACCATTAAGAATGTTTTGTTCGCTAAACTACGTGTCTGGTTTATTTCAAGAATCCAATTCAAATTTTGTGAATTGCATTTATTTCTGAAAATTTGTAGGCCTGAAGTTTCGGAGAGACTGGGTTAGTTTAGATCATCTAAACAGGCTATCTTTGGAAGAATAACATGACCCAGTATCATGGATTCCATCAAGGTATTGTCTATAACAGATGCAGTTTCCTAAGAGAAGCTGAGGTTGAATTGATTGAGAATGTAATGAGTACTTACAGGCAAAAATATTCTAGTGTTAGGAATATGTTAGGCATTCACTACTTTCTTTTTAGGATTCTTTGTTTTACTTATAATATGTGAAAGTACTGGCTAGGTTTTATAGCCCCCTCATGCCTATTTAATAGCTGAGAGTGTTCAAGCTGATTATTATGGTACATTAGGCCTTAGTTGATGGCAAAATGAAATACGGTTCAATTTCCTAAGGTTCTGAAGCAGAAATCCTATAGAAGTAAAATGTAAGCAAATTGCTACTCCCAGAATTTCTGCCTAGATTATTCTAATCATCCCCACATCCCCATTGTTGTAACACCCCAGTTAATTCCCACCTATTTAATATGACTCAGGTCAAGTATTGACTTTTTATAAAGCCTTAATTCTTCCAGGAAGAGTTCTATTTTCCCCTCTTGCTTCTACAGAAGAAAGGATAGACCTTTTTCTACTCCAACCCTTCCCAAATGGATGTGTAAGAGAAATCAGACAATAGAGACTGTCATTTTCTTCTGTGTATCCCCAATGATTGGGAAGTATCCGATCACTGAATGTTACTGAATAGCCGTCTTGCTTAAATTCACAAAACAGGGTTTAGTCACCCACCAAATTTTAGTTTTAGTCAAAAAGATGGTGTGTTTCCATGTTCAAAATGGGTCTTACACAATCTTATATCTTAATTGCTTAAAACAGTTATGGATAAAGAGCAAAGGTTCTCTTAGGAGTTTGCAACTTACCTTACTTGACTTGTGGTCCACATTAAAAGTGGCAATTGCATCTTCTGTTTTTTTCCTCCCAGATTTTGTTATTACATATTCAGCAAGTTTGTTTGCTAAATAGGTCTTTCCAGTACCACTAGGTCCTGAGAGTATAATTCTGTGATGCTCCATCAACAAGTTAAAGTACCTTTGGGTAATTGGTTTAGGAATCAGTGTATCAAAAACAAAACTGTCCAAACTGTTTTCTTCTACTCCTGAAGGAAGAAACAAAGGGAATAATAGCATGTCTTATTGTTCTACAGAAGTTGGTATTTAAAATATAGTGCTAACCCACAACAGAGTTTTATGAGTCATAGGAATGCAGGCCTTGTAAAATGCCTTTCTTGGTATTTCTATCTTACAACCACGTGTTGCCATTTTAAGACAAAAAGGCAGAGCGAACATCCAAATGAAGGTAAGCTATTTCCTTTTGTTCAGGCTTCCCTCCCCTACTTCATGTTTCCCACTTATGTTTCCAGAGAGAACTGAAAGAATTACTATAGATTCTATTATAATATCTTTCATCTCTTTGGGGGTGGTAGGTTTGTAGAACTTAAATGTAAATAATAAAATGTGTATTTTTTTCCTTTTTCTTCCTATTTTCTCCTTCTTTTCATTTTCTTCTATCTCTCATTACAAATCCCAGCTGTACACTTAAGCTTTTGAAGAACAGAAATTGTGATATCTGGCAAGGAATTAAGAAATAAAGCAACAGAATGTCCTTTTACTAACCCAAGCACCTTAATCACAAAATCAAATGTTGGCAAATTCCTCTATTAATCTAGTTTATATAGATGGGCTCTGACTCTTTAACATATATGAACAAGGAATTATGGAGACAAGTATACTTTAGATATTCCGTTTGCCTATAATTAATCACTTCATCCAAAGCAAACAGATTTTCTTACCCCCAATTCCTAACATCTAGTCTCTATCCCCAGTGGATATTTATTGGGTATGCATATTTTAAAATCAAAGATACAGTGATGAATATATTACTTTTTGATATGCAATGAATTATTTGAATCCTCCCTAAATGAAAGATGATAATGGAGAAAACTGAGAGATTTGAAATTCCCTAAATCGCATTCCTTTTTCTTGAGTCTTGGAGAATCTTCAAAATTACATCCCAAGTTTCACATCCCAGAAATCAAAGAATTTCATTTACTTGGATTTTAGTGTTCTTAGTAAGATTTTAGTGTTTTAAAAGTAAATAATTGAGGTCTCTTTTCATACTAAAACTATCAACATGGTTAGCATAGTTTCCAAATATGAAAATGTAAAGTGAAACTAGAAAGGAAGAAAGGAAGAAAGAAAAAGAAAGAAGAAAGAGAGAAAGAAAAAGAAAGAAAGAAAGAAAGAAAGAAAGAAAGAAAGAAAGAAAGAAAGAAAGAAAAAGAAAGAAAGAAAAGAAGAAACAAGTTGGCTAAAACAATACGGTTGTGTTTTTCTTTTCATTTTTGTTTTTACCTTTCAGGTTCACAGTAATGATGTTATTATCTCCAACAAGGTATCCACAAGGCAGCAGTTCAGGCACTTCTAGGCTATGGGATCTAATTAAATCTCCTATACAGTAGCTAGCAATGCAGTCAGAGCTCAGACCAAGGCTAGTGGATGTATCAATTCGGAACACATATTCCTAAAATGATACATACAAAAAAGGAAGTCAAAACAGAGATTCAACTTATCTACAACAAATACAAAACTCATGGGGATATGAAGCTGGCTGTCAAGACTTTTGGAATGGATAATAGAAGAATTATTAATATCACACAGCAGCAAATAGAGAAAGCTTTTCTTACTCCTTGAAATGGAGGCAAGGGAAAGCATATATGTTTACATTATTAAAGCTAAAGGAAACATATAAAATAAAACATAATCAAAAATTAATATCAAGATACCTTGTGTAACTTACCTTAAAGAGACGTCTAATTACACCATCTAAGACATCCCACTTGGTTTTTCCACTAACACCAATGGATCCTATCAAATATGCCTGAGACTTCTGATCCTAAATAAGAATAAAAAAAAAAAACCCACAATAGAATCCAATTATATATCTTGTTTTATTACCACATTCTCTACTAAAATATATTAATGTACTAATGATTAAGATTCAAATGTTTATTAAGCCTATGGGTTTTATTATAACAGACATGTATGGTATAGTATATAAAATAAAACATACCCCAAACAAACTAAACAAATAAATGAAGTAATATTAAATTCAACAAGAAAGAAAGAGATGAGATGAAGTGGAATGGTTTGGAAAACTGATTCATGACCTGTTTGGTAGTAGGGAAATAAGTCTTTTGCTTTGATGCAGTGGGTGCATTCTTGAAGAGAAGCAGCTTGGTAGAAGGGAAATAGTGGCAGGTATGGAAGAGAACTATTTCATATGAACCCTAGAACTTCATCTCACTCATTTTGTGATCCTATCTTTAAATCTAAAATTCAATTTTTTCATTTGTTAATTTAGATTGTATCTAAAATTGAATCTGTCTTTTTTTTAAGATTTATTTTATTTTAGAAAAACAGAGATAGAGGGAGGGAGGGGAAGAAGGAAAAGGGGAGAGAGAGGGAGAGAGGGAGAAAGGGAGAGAGAGAATCTCAAGCAGACTTCTCATTGAGCATAGAGCCTGACATAGGGCTCAATCTCACGATCCTGAGATCACAACCTGAGCCAAAACCAGATGGACACTTAACCAACTGTGCCACCCAGGTGCCCTTAAAGTCTAATCTGTCTTTTAAAAAATGAGTTATCCGTAGTAGCATGGCATTCACATATTTATAAAACAGTTCCCATTTTGAATTTATCAGAAAATTCACTAAAAGAACATGTCAAGGAATCCTACAGGACTCATTTTATCAAGCAAAGAATCCTTTTTCAGTATAAAGAATGGTCCCAAATTTATTATTATTTTTTTGTAGGATGCGATTTTGAGGACTTTCTACATACATTGGACAAATAAACAATTCAAGATTTATAGACAGTGGAGCCTCTTTTACAATGACTAGAAATGGTCACGTAAAGTAGTGCTCATGATGCCAGTATATATAATTAGCTGGTTGATGTGTTACAATCCTGAGTCTAGTTGCCAACTGTATTCATCCTTAAGAGGGTGATAGAATAATCACTGAATCAGATATTAGGAGACAGTGACTATGCAACACACAATATCTGCTACCTAATTTAAAAAATGTGACTTTAGGTAAGTAACTTGGATACCTCAGGGCCTCGATTTCTTCATCTGTAACATTTACCTCTATAAGGGTAAATGATTATTACCATTATTTAGATATAATCCAAGTTAGAAGCCAATACCTTTTTCAGAAAAAGTTAAGAAATTCACAGAACACCCTTGTGATTTTTTTTAGTACTGTTATGCACTGAATGTTTGTGTCTCCCCCAAATCCAAATGTTAAAGCCATAGCCTTCAGTGTGATGATTTTTGGAAATGGGACCTTTAGGAGAAAATCAGATTAGGTCAGTAGAATGGGACTCTCATGATGGGATTAGTGATCTTATAAGTAGGAGAGGAGAAGGAGACATTTATCTTTCTCTCCCCAAGTACACACACTTTAGAAAGGACATGTGAAGACATATCAGAAAGGTGGTTTATCTGCAATGCAATGAAAGACTTCTCACTAGGAACCAGATCAGCCGGCATCTTGATCTTGGGCTTCACAATGGTGCTAAAATAAATTTTTTATGTTTAAGCCACCCAATATGGTATTTTGTTAAGGCAGCCCAAGAAGACTAAAAACAAAAAACAACTTTCATTGTTCAAAGACATTGTTTTTTAGAATCATTGTAAAAAACTAAACTTGTTTCCCAGTATCACTGTAACTCAGTCAAAATGAATGCTCATACAATGTAAGTAGCTGGTTTTAAATCAGAGATAGTTTAAGCTTCACTGAGACTATTACAGTCTTTCACATGAAGACCCACTTGGGAAAATCAGGCATACATCTACAGCTCAAGCAGAAAGTTTGTGGCATTGGAATTCTTTGAATATTTTCTTGGGGTAAAAATTCACAAGTGCTATGTTACCTTTCAAACTTCAATACTTCAATTATTTTAAAATTCCAAATAAGCAAAAAAAAAAAAAAATCCAAAGAAGCTTTTGTTTTTTGCTAGATAGGAAAAAATTCAGATTCTTACAAATTTGTATTCTTGGCCACTCAACTACAAATTCAGCTCGAAATAATACTTTTAGTTTTAAAAAAGGACTTGAATCACAATTTGACAGCAACATTTGATTCCAGAAAAGTTAAAATGTTTTCCTTATCAGCTAAGACTTTGCTTAAAAATGATATATACAAGTTGCATCAATGGAATTGTCATATGAAGTTCAGTAAATACATCTTTCCAATGCCTAGAATGTTCATATAGCTTATAGGCTCCTCTTTGTACAAAAGCTATATTGACAGCTCTGGTAACACATTACTACACATCATAAATATCACCTGTATTTTACAGGTAACACCAAACGAATTTAGACAAGATGTTTATGTCAAAGAAAGCAATGTTCCTTTTTTGAAGTTATAGGAATGAGAATGGTTGACAACCAATATTGTCTTCTGTGAATGAACGGGATGCATTGAGACACATTTCTACCTATATGATGGTGTCATTTCTTTTGAGTCCCTAACTTTCATGCTTTTATAACATACTAAGCCAATGCCAAGACACACGCTGATGACAGTATATTTACCAGGAGAAATATTCAAGTATAAAATACATTTGATTCATGGTCACACTCATTCTTTAGTAATAAAGAATTTAAGATTAAAGACGTACCTTTGCTCGGCCGTAGCCCTTGCTTATGGAGACTATAATTTTTACACTGCGGCCGTCTTTGTGTCCAGTTCCATCACCAGCATCATCCAGCAAGATATCTACCAAATTTTCAAAGAAACACACACACACACACACACACACACACACACACACACACACACACCATGCACACAACAGAGTCACATTAGCTTGGAATTGTTTATTGTCATTGTTTTCTCCCTCATAGTTTTATGTCTTTCAGTGGAAATATTTGGCCTTTTGGTTTCCCATTCTAGCCTAACTGGTTTGAAAAGTCTCAGCTTTCAAGAAGATGAATTAGTGTGGTTGGGCAGAAGGTTTAGTCGCAGAATTTATTTCTGTCTCCAGAGATCGTCACCCACGTGATGGGCCATTGCCTTCAGATGAGGAAATAAGGAGTTGCTTTCTCTATTATACCCATGTCTGAGGAATACCTGAGTAATATTCAGTTATCGTTGTAGCTGTGACAAACGAAAAGCAATTTGATTTTTCCATCCAACGTAAAATATCCAAGCTCAATACCCATGTAAATTACAAATGCTAAGGGACTGAGATTGGCTGTCAACTGAAATTATTTTCAAGCATTTGGCACACATCCAGCTATATTACTGCCTACCTTATATCTATAATTATTAGGGACTGTTATTGAATTTCAACCATAACATTAAACTTCCCTATAGGAGTACATTAATTATCACTCTCTAGTACCTTCATGCTTGTAGTTTTAAAACCAAAATAGTATTTCTAACAATCAGCTAAGACTTACAGAAGCCTGACAAAGCTAGCTAACCTTCAAAGCACCAGTCTTTAAATGTAATTAAAGATTAATTTTCAAAATATACTATATGAGATTAACGTCCATTTTGGATAATTATTAATGTCAACTATTCCACATATGTTTTCCTTTGACAATAATGTTAGTATAATAGGGCCATGTTGAATATGAATACAGTGCTCTGTGGACAAAAGAAACTCAGTTATGTGCTAAAGAACACATGTGTCTGGTGACAAGGGGCCTCAATTACTCTGACTGTAAATTCATAGAGATAAGGGCTGTGAATGTACTAGCAGAGAAACGATAACTTAATCAAATAGCTTCTGAAAATGGAATGGTTCTATTATCTTAACAATTAAGAATATGCAATTTCACAAAGGAAGGAGTAAAAAAACATGCCCTAAGACCATAACAATAAAAAAAATCAACAAAAATCAATCAATTCTGTTGATTCTATTTTGCTATAGAAATAGCAAAAATTTCTATTTTTGCTAGAAATGTTTAAATCATCAAAGATAATCCTTTCACTAGAAATTTAATTATTTTACCAGATTAATATGCTCACAACCTCTCACCTTTTTGCTTATCTCAGTCAAACTAGAACTCTTCCTAAGTGTCATTTATCCTCTTGCTCTTTTTCTTAGAAGTATAGAGTGGCTTACCGTGGGCTGCCTACATCTAAATTTCTGGTCGGCTGTGACCAAATTATCTCTTTAGTACTTTGCTCAATTAGTCATAAATGTTCATAAATACTCAAAGATATTTATTAAACCTAAATGATACCAGGAACTGTGCTGGGCATTGGGAAAGAATACCAAGGTGAGAAGCAAAACAAGTTTCTTGCTCTTTTGGAGTGTACATTCTCAACAGGGTAATTTCAGAATGTGTTAAGTGCCAGAACTAATGGGGGTGAAGCAGTGAAACAGAGTAAGCAAAGGAAGGCTGCTTTACATGGCTAGGTCGTCCTGGAAGGCATCCTTGAGGAGGTGCTCTTTAGAGATAAGACCGGCAAGTAAAGACCTAGGGAAAGAGGTCCAGAAAACAAGAACAAATGCAAAAGCCTTGATGAAAGAGCTAGGTGTGTTCAAGGCTCAGATGAAAGCTCTGGGGGGTAGGAGTGTGGAGATCAAGCTGAGGGGGTGGGAGGAGAGTAGCAGGAAATGATATTGAGGTGGGTAAGGGCCAGGTCAAGAGCGGCCCAGTCCTCCATTGCAAGGCATTTAAGGTGATTTCTGATCTACTTCTTTGCTCAAATTTGTTCTGGAACATGTTATTCATTTCATGTTACGCTTAGTTTTAAAAACTGTGCTTAAAATATGGAATTTCTTCTGACAGCAGTGAAGTAAATGTCACCATTAACGAACGAACAACCGTCCTTGGTTTCTCACATGTGGTTATTTACAGTAGAATGAATATAGTAGGGAAAAGGTCAGGCACTGGATTCCTACAGACCTGGGTTCAGATATTAGTTCTGTCCCCTACTAGTCACATGATCTGGAACAAATTATTATTGTCTCTTTCCTAAGTCTTGGTTTCCTCATCTGTAAAATGGCCTCAAACAGCACCCACGTCATAGGGTTGCTGAGACCATCAGAGATCATGCCTTTACAGCATTTTATCCTCAGTGTTTAACAAGGTCAGCGGTTCTAACCATTATTCCTTTCTCCATGTGTTTATTATGACTCTTTTCTCTTTGCAGGTCAGCGGTTCTAACCATTATTCCTTTCTCCATGTGTTTATTATGACTCCTTTCTCCATGTGTTTATTATGACTCTTTTCTCTTTGGTGGGGAGGAGCACATCATGACTCACTCTGTCTCCCCTTCTTCCCAACATATTGATAAGAGGGATCACCTGTGAAATAACTCCACGAAAAAAAGGGAAAAATAGCAAATTTGAGGTAAGGGCTTTCTGTGGGTTGGTTTTGTTTTGTTTTTTTGTTTTATGGAAAATATGTTATGGTCCTCTGTCAATACTCTGAAGGAAGAATAAAAAGATCTGCCATTCTGATTATAATCAAGTGAAAGTCTCACATACACACACAAAATGAAGGTTTTTCAAGCTTCTGCCTTTACTGGATGTATAGAAATACAGAACTAAACATTTGTCAATTATTCACTCTCCTGCCTACTGCTCTCCTTTTTTTTTTTTTTTTGCTCTCCTTTTTTAAAAAAAAAAAAAATCATGGACCCTAGAAAGTGTTTTTGCTAAAAAGCTCCAATGTAAAGGTGCTTCTGATTTTTAATTTTAAAGCCACTAAACAAGAGGGAAGGCAGTGAAAACAGTATCCTAGTCATGTGACTTAATTTTTTGTTAGTTCAGATATAATTATCACTAATGATAAATAATTAATGAAATAAATATTAAACTGAAAATAAATAATTAAATGGGTAATTAAAAAGTACATTTTTGAAGCACCTCCAAAAAATCTGCCCCAAATTCTGAATCACAGACATCCGTATTTTCAGTCTGATGAACACCGACATTGTCTATTTCATTTATTTAGCTTATACTTATCTTTCTGAGTTTTAGTCTTTCCTGGACATGAATTTCAGTTTCATTTTTATTTGGCTTCTATTTCTAGCATACGATTCTTTTTTTTAAAGATTTTTATTTATTTATTCATGAGAGACAGAGAGAGAGAGAGAGAGAGAGAGAGGCAGAGACACAGGCAGAGGGAGAAGCAGGCTCCATGCAGGGAGCCCCACGTGGGACTCCACCCCAGGTCTCCAGGATCACGCCCTGGGCCGAAGGCAGCACTAAACTGCTGAGCCACCCGGGCTGCCCCTTGGCTTCTATTTCTAAACTATCTTCAGCACTAACTATGCCTCTTTTAAACCTTATTACATATCCATGAGATGAAACAAGATCATATAACAAGCAGTGAAATCCTGCCATTAAGCCACCCCGTAAGGCACAAGCCCATGTCTCTTCTTAGGAGTCAAGCCAGGATAAGACAGTCACTGACGGCCTTTGGCTGTGGACCCTCACTCACTTCTCCATCAGGTTCATCACCAACAAGCCAACATATAGCATATTGCTCAGGGCTCCCGGAATCTATACATTTGAAGTCTTCGTTTTTTCTTTTTGAGCATCTTTTGAAGAATTTACATGATAACACATTACAGACAGTTTACACATCCAAGTTACTATCACAGCCTCAATGTTCTATTTTACCAAATGATTTATCATTTTGTTTAATTGTGACATCTCTCTGTTTCTTCCTGGCTACTAATGTTTGTTTTACTTGATACTTATTCTCAGAAATCATTCCCTTTCCCAAGTACCTGCCAAATGTCATATACAGTGTGTTTCTGAATTTCAGGGAGTTCCTACTTGTCTTTTAGTTCCCACTTGTCTTTTCTAAGAAGAAAGCAAGTTATACATTTGAGCCATTCATTTTACACTATGAAGGGCAGATATAACAGTAGAATTGTCAATATTCTCACTTTTTAGAAAAGATGTGATTAAAAATGTCATCAAATTCAGCATGCTGTGTCTCTGTGTCACTTCCTCTTCTATATTTTTGTGTAATTTAAGACAAGCCGGAAAGAGCTATATAGTTGTATAATGGCATCAAAAGTTACCCAGGAACATGTATATCATTGGTTTCCAAGCGTCATCTGGTGGCTGTGCTCTGCAATTACTACAGATCTTCGCGTAAATCTCTCCTAAACTAAATCTTAACCACCTAAAATGATTCACTGCCACAGGAGCATTTACACTTGATAACTGAATAGTTTGTCACATACTAAGACAACATTATGTCAGATGATTCTATTTGCAGTGAAGTAAAACCATCATTAGTTGAACAGTAACAGAATCCAGTGAGTTCTTTTCGTTTGTTTGTTGAACACTTAATAAAACTGTGCCCTGGGTGATGTAGTGGCTTTATGTTCTCTCTAGGCAACATCATGCAAGATCATCTGGTCAAATTCACCAATAGATCCTGATACACTCATAAATGGGCTTTGTACACTGAAAACACTCTAAAATTGCATGCGATTACTAGTATTATACTCATAAGTACTAATGATCACCCCTGAGGATATTATTTTTTTTTATTGTATTTGTCATCATTCTGGAAGAAACTTCTCAAGCACGTCATTTTTTCACATGACACGAAAACCATATTCTCCTAAGTCTTTCACTCTTTCACGGAGAATGCTCTTTAGACGTTGTAACAAAGTAGAATAAATTTTTTAAAAAAGAAGAATGGGGCTATTTCTGAGAATTAAGAGTGCTAACATTTTTACGAGGGTAAGGTGAGAACAGGGGTGGGTGGGCTTCTGCAAATCCCAGCCCCTTCCCCTCCCACTAAGTCACAGGCAGGTGTGTGCACAGAATTACCTGAGGTAACAGACTCTGTGATGTTCAGATTGTTTAGAGAAAGTCCTAACGACTGCCGTGAAGATGAGGAGGATGTGCTACTTGAGGACTCTGATGGTGGGCGAGCAGGCTTAGCTGTGTTACCAGTTTCTGCTTTCAACCGGTCATTTTCTGCCTTCAGCATTTCAATTTCATTCTGTTGTGAGGATAGAAAACATGAAAAAAAAAATCCAGCTAGTTTGAGTGAGAAAATGGCACCAACTCTTTTATCACAGCTGATTATTTGGTTTATTTAATTAAGCATGTGGTGGTATGTTTAATAAACAAATATAAATTATGAAAACAGGACTTTCTCTACAGAAGGAAAACCAACCTATTCTCTTTCTAACATTCATATATTTATATATCCACAAATACAGAGGCACTAACCATTAGAATTTTTTAAAAGTATTTTTAAAATATACCATATATTTGAGGAGTCTTCCAGGACTTGATCCCATTTGAATCAAGAATAATAATGTTTAGAGAGTTTATAAAAATTTCTCGTTTTATTTTTTTAAAAGATTTTATTTATTTATTCAAGAAAGATAGAGAGAGAAGCAGAGACACAGGCAGAAGGAGAAGCAGGCTCCATGCAGGGAGCCCAACATGGGACTCGATCCCGGGTCTCCAGGATCAGGCCCTCAGCCGAAGGCAAGGGCTAAACTGCTGAGCCACCCGGGCTGCCCAAATTTCTCGTTTTAAATGTACTGTTAACATCTCACAGGTAAATAACACCATCTGTAATATTCGGAACTCACAGAGAGTTGAAAACCAGAGTAAAACAGAAACAATAGGAGTCAGGTGATTTAAAATTACTTCAAAATCCCAACTAACATCTGAAAAAGTTTCTGTTCCTTCATACTGGGGCATTAGGCTCATAAACGCAACCAAAACCTTTGGATGAACATACACAGTGGCAGAGAAATCTGCTCAACAGTGAGCTTTCATTTTTTCCGTCATCTGTGGTAGCAGGCGATTACCAGTTTACAATAATAAAATGAAAACTTAGGCTGAGCACAGACTGGTTCTGAAATTAGCCTTCAGATGCTTCCCCGAAATACAAAAGCCTTACTTGTACAGATGGCATTCTACATCACTTTTACTTCCATATTTAGAAAGCTTGTGTTAAATTCCTGTAGTTTCCTCATTGCTTCCCCCCCTCCCCCCCACTCTTCCCAGTAGAAAACAGGTAAGGGCAACTGAAAGTCAGATTTCAAAAGAGCGGAGAACAGCCAACACCAAGGTAAATCATGGAAAAGTGAAGATGGGAGGCTTGTAGTAGTTGCTCGACAAACTCCGCTCTCAAGTGAATCCAGTCACTAGGACAAGGGTCTTGAACGGCCCTTGAGTGCAACTGGCCAGTCTCGGTTTGACAAAGCACTCCAGTTGGTATGAAGAAATGAGGTGCAAAGATTGAATAAACTAAACTGTTTGTTTCCACAGTGGGCACAAAAGGGAGATTTGTTTTTAGAATAACCAAGAGTGAAAAGAGATAGCATTTTTAATGTCTCTCGTTGGCCCCTGGAAGGTGTTTCGCTACTGACCTGCATCCGGTTCATGGCTTCCCGGATCTGGTCAAGATGATGAGCAGAGCTGAGGGCCTCCAGTCGAATATCTGTTAATTTTAATTCCTTTTCTCTGAGCTCACTCTTCAGCTGCAGAATGATCTCGGCCTCAGCCTCTGTGCATTCACAGATCCTGAAGAAGGAAACAAACACAAAATCAGTCCTGGGGGGTAGGGGTGGGGGGAGCCAGAGGATCAGGAAAAGCAATGATTCTTTTAAGGCTGAACTGCAACATTATCCAGCAGCTAGCTACAGAGGTTCTTTGCTGCTGGCAAAACCTAAAGAGAAGGATAAAGAGTTTTACAAACGGTAACACATTCACAGGTTCAAAACTGAAAGCAGTAGCTTTTTTCTTTAATCCTTTCTTCCTATTTTTCTGAAGTTTAAAAACAATGATTACTGAATACCAAGTACTCTTCAAAATATCCTTGTTGTTGATATTCGGGGGGCTGCATAGCATTACACTCTCTCATTCTACCATTTTTTAAGAGACTTACATCTCTATTTGCGACTTATGAAATATTCTTTTTTAAAGCAGTTATGATGTTCTTAAAACATTGATCTCTCTCTTTTTTTTTTTTTGAAAAACTGTGCAAAGAATGACATTATTTGCCACGACACTGTCTTCAAGTTACCATGAAAAATCCAATATAAATATTGTAGAAAGTAAATCAGAGAGATTAGTTTTGGACATTTAAATAATGGATGAGTGTTACATAATCCTCCTGGTAGGCTCAGCTGATTTAGGAGATCAAAAAGCTAATGAAGCTAAATGACAGGTTTCAACCCATGGAAGCAGGCTCGTCGAGGGCTAATTGAAGGTCATATACTTTACTTCCTTATTATTTTGTGGTTATTGTCATATTGTGGGCAGTTTTGCAGGAAACATGGTGCAAGAACCTGTTTTATATTAACTAATAGCTTTCCCATTTGAAATGTGATGACTACGTCACTGGTTACAAAATGATAGTGCTACGTTCCTCCTCCCTATATACATGATGAAATTATCTGGGACACACAAGCATCTTAAATGGTCCCATCAGTGGTTCTGTCCTACACGAGTCCTACATTAGTCGCCGTCGTGGGCATACAAGGACATTTGATTTAAATAATATATAAAGCAGAGGGCCACCGTGTCACAGTGCATGTTCTGCATTCTAAAGGTCTCGTTCATTCTTGTCACATCGAATGGTCAGCTCCTATAAAAATGCTATGCCAGACTGTCTAAGGGAATTAAAGACAAATGGATTACAGCTAGGTTTTAGGAAAACAAGCTGGACCCCAAAACCAGAAAGACAGAGGTGGTTTTTATCACTGAAATGCATGCGAGCGATTTTAGAAAGAGCAAAAGCAAACACTGCTTAGGTTAGGACCTGGATCTTGGCAAGTTTCATGCATCACACGCCGTTTTACCGGGATCTATGCTTGTAGATCACAGGGCCATTTTGCCGTTTCTTTGGTGGCCAGACAAGGGGTGACCTGCATTGAACGCACAGTGAGACAGATACATGGACAAGTGCAAGTGAAAAGAAAACTAGACTCAGAAAAGTGGAGAATGAGATCACAAAAGCACTCAGATTCTAAAATGGGAAAAGTGAAGGAGAAACCAAAGCTTTCCACAGTTCTAGGGAGATCTGAAAGCGACGGGCACAGGTGCTGTTGCCACCGTGAGAGCACAACCCGGCTGCATTTAGAAGACAAACATGGGCCCGGCCCCAAGTTGTTTTATAAGAAGACTTGAGCATCCTGCAGACCGAGGGACTTACGCTGAGGCCGACTGTGAGGGCTTCATGGATGTGGAGCCGCAGTCACCCGCACCATGGGGCACTTTAGGGGACGCTGGCAGGGAGGAGTCAGTAAGCTCTTCAATGTCCGAATGTGAGGAAGGAGGCTTGGTGGACTTTTTCTTCCCAAAGGCTTGCTTGAATGAGCTTCTCAGCTGAAAAGAGGACAGAAATTACCTGTCTTGTCTTTTTGCAGTTGGAGAATTTTGCTTTGGGGCGTTAGTTTGCAGGTGCCATCCTAGCCACTGCCTGGGGTCAGTATGTACAAGCAGAGTATTAACAGCTGCAGCGCGGTATCTCTAAGAAAAAAATGATACCGCGTTTGGGGTTTTGTTTTATTCCTATATTAATCCAGCGCAGCGCAAACACGGAAGGCTTTTAAATAGTGCAGGGTCAAGGGCACGGCTGTCAGAGCACTCATTTAAAACTAAGTACCTTGAAGGGATCTCCACTCCCAATGCTTCTCTCTTCAAGGCAATTTGTTTTAAATGGCCACTTTAGCGCTACAGTCAAGTCATGTCCCGCTGACAGTATAAACTTAAAAAGCAAAATGAAATCAAATTCACCTAACACTTCATTAATTGTGATTTTCTATTCAAATTTTCAGTTCCCGTACCATTCAAAACCAGAATCGGTCTCCCCTACAGCTCTATTCAGAAAGTGGTTTTTACCTCTTCTCTTTAAAATTTGAGATTAAAATGAAAAGACACAAAGAAAAGACATACAAGGTAATCTGTTTTTAAAAGGTATAAAAAGCCTACTGCCAAAATGAATAGCATTCATGCCAAGGTAGGGTATTTTTTATAGATGCATGCCAAACTGCCCACGGTTCATATTCACCTCACTTCCTCTAGAGTTCACCTTGCAGAAACATGAAAGAGTGTGGAATTACAAATCAAGGGAATGAAGGCTGATCAGTATTGTAAAATATTACCTGTATAAACATTTTTTTAAGACAAAAAGATATTTCTTTCATTCTTTATAGTAGGCACTCCAGTAAAATCCTCTGATAGTTAGGTTTTGGATTTCATCAACAGCTGTCCTTATTTAAAAATCTACCTTTGTTCCATGGTATTAAAAGAAATCCGTTACTGCATGGTTATGGTTTCTAAACATTTTGCTGTGATAGCATCTTCCCCTCAGTTTTTTAGCAACTGCTTTGTGTTATCATAAATTACATCCTAGTAAATGTAAAGCACTGCTCTGTTAAAGTGCATTTATGTAGCTCTGCAATATCCCCTTGTAAAAAAAACAGAAAGCAGACACTAATAATGTAGTTGATTTCTTATGAGGTGAAGCTTTATTCACACTATGCCCCGTTGAAGTGGGTGGGGGGAGACTTTCAAGGTTTCTTCTTTCCTTTTTTTTCATGATTCATTTCTTCTCTTCCTCCATCCCCATCAGTACTGCCACCACCCCCACCCCACCCCCATCTTTTCTTTCCTTATCTCCATAGTAAACCCCTGCTCTCTCAGGGCTTATGAACAGATGTCATCTTATTTCTCCTACAACAACTTTATAAAGTCAGTATTAATTATCCTATTTTTGTAGATGAGAAAAGGTGGGCCCCTTCAAAAGGTGAGGCAGCGTGCCTCAGGTCCAACTAGTAAGTGGCAGAGCTGGGATTCAAACCCAAACCTAGTCCTGGTGAAAATATACGCTCCTCAGCACCATGCTGCCCTAATTTTGGTGATGAGGACAGTGTTCCAGGGGCCAGTCACTTGAATGAGACTCTTTGTAAACTGATACGGATTTCTAAAGCTCAAGGGTTGGGGGAAAACCACCTGACTCATGGTGCAAGAATAAGCTTCAGCATGAGATGAATGACCATGGCTTACCCAGTTTTTCTTTTTCTTTTTCTTGGAGTCAGCATCATTACCACTACCAATGCTGGAATGGCTTGTGGCACTGTTGATACTAGAAACACTCTCAGAAGAATGCTGTCTTCTGATGCGGAGATCTAGCAACAGATAGAGAGCATCACATTAGCTCCTAAAGACCTTCCCTGTGAACACATATGACTTCTAGGCTTTCTGAGAGGAAGTCCGCTAATAAAAGTCAACATGGCTTTGTACTGATGATTTCAGTGCAGTTTTGGTTTTATAAGTTTAATAAAGTACAACCTCATTTGCTTTAATTAACTGGGTTATCGGCATTAAGATTCACTGGGTATCTCATATAGGTCTGTAGCACTGGTGGTTTAATGAGTTCTGAGTTTTATCCAAAAATGAAATCCTATGCTAGTGATTTCTACTGAATACCTGGATCAAACAGATATTCCAAAGTGATTTATTCCAAATGATTACTTCCAGGGAGTAAATGGAAACTCATAAAAGCATGAGAACTAATTGTGTCTTTTTAATATTAGTGCTTTGAATAAAGCTGCCAAAGCCAAATATATTAATTTTCCATTTCATAGAATCATACCATGATAGAGCCAAAACAAACCTTGGAAGTCACTTAAGCCATTCAGTTCACAGATGATGAAATTTAAGTGCAAAAAAGTAACTTGGCCAAGGTCAAAGAGCCAGTGAGGGGAAGGTGCTCAAGAGAGAAAAAAAGGAAAAAGTTGGGGATCCCTAGGTGGCTCAGTGGTTTAGAACCTGCCTCTGGCCCAGGGTGTGATCCTGGAGTCCCAGGATAGAGTCCCACATTGGGCTCCCTGTATGGAGCCTGCTCCCTCTGCCTGTGTCTGCCTCTCTCTCTGTCTCTCATGAATAAATAAATAAAATCTTAAAAAAATAAATAAAAAAAGGAAATAGTTTAAAAAAAGAGAGAGAGAAACTGCATTTACTGCATGTGTAAACTAAACAGAAAACATATTTAAGGCAGTGCAATTCTTCTATCATAATCCTGCCCATGACTTGGAACAGTAATGACAATAATAATAATAATACCACATAATAGTAAAGCTAGCTTTTACTATGTGTTTACTCTGCCCTGGGATTATCTAATTTCATTCCTTTTTTCCCTTTTAAAGATCTTATTTATTTGAGAGAGAGAAAGAGGGAGCATGAGTGGGAGGGGAGGGGCTGACAAAGAGGAAGAAGTGGACTCCCTGCTGAGCAGGGAGCCTGATGAGTAGATGAGTAGGGTTTGATCCCAGGACCCTGATATCATGACCTGAGCGGAAGGCAGGTACTTCCACTGAGCCACCCGGGCACCCCTTATCTAATTTCATTCTTAAAGCCAAGTGTTGACATAAGTTTGGTTACAGAGTAATTTTATCAGTAATTTTATCTACATAGCTGTAACACAGTAGAGCCAATCTGAGACCTAGGCAGATTCTAACGTCTATTGTGCTAATTGCCATGTGATATGGGCTTGCCATGCTTCTAAAAAGCATGTACTGCTTCTCTAGTCACACAAGATAACTTGAAAAAAAAAACATTTGATATTTAATCACGTTTTGAAGATATCCATTTACTCTATACAATCAGCTTATAAGATTTATTTATAGTTGTTGAAATTAAAATTTTATCTACTTAGTGTGAACTGATATTCAGTGTTAGTGGAGACTAAGAAATTATAAAATTGTTTTGGTTTGTTTTAAGATTTTATTCATTTATTCATGAGAAAGAGGTAGAGACAATAGGCAGAGGGAGAAGCAGGCTCCCTATGGGGAGCCTGATATGGGCCTTGATCCTACAGACGCTCAACCACTGAGCCACCCAGGTGTCCCAGATTTTTAAGGTCAAATCTGCCTTAAAGCCAAATTTATTACTATATTTAATTGGCATCAATGAAAATTTGCTAAGCAAAAAAATCTCAGTGGAACTTCTAAGATGTCAGAAATTACCATATAGCTTTCAAAAAGTTTCCATAGAAACAATAGTATAAAATCAAAGCCTTCCAGTTGATTGATTTATTTAACATTATAACACCCCATGACAAGGAAACTATAACCATTACTTTCAAAACATATAATAAATGAGTACATGTGTGGGTATATAATATATGTGTATGTATCTCTATCTTTATAGTCATATAGGTACATATCAGTAAGTACCTTAATTTTTCCATTAAGATAATAGTATGCTGACAAATTTTAGAGGAGGGAAAAAAACTACTTTTCAGAATTTGTAGATTTTGGCCTCTTAAAAGAACTTTAAAAAGTAATGATGAGAATATTTACTGTAGTTATATGCCTAAAATATTACCAACATAAAAACTTGAACAAAGGCATTTATTTATGTGTGCTATTTCGATTACACAGTAAAGAGCATAGTATCCCTTAATCTATGAATATGGAAGTTATATGACTAAAGAAAAGAAGAATATGTTGATATTTATTTGTGTTTTAAATTTCTGCTGCAGTTGGCTATAAGCTTTTGTGATCAAGATATATTTATTTTCCTAGTAGTGGACTTTGACAGATAAAGCAATTATACTAAGTGTTAAAGTACTCCAGAGTTTTTATACATCCAGAATTAATAAGTTGTATTTGACTTTGATTAACTCTCAAAACTTAAGAGGATGGGTAATTCTTATAATTGAAAGTCAAAAGTTGTCCTTGGAGGTATTATTTACCTTCAGTTATGATGGGATTTACCAACAAAGATTAGCAAAGGAATGGTTTCAATAATATCATGGAATGAAAGGAATGCATTTTATTCTTCTCTATTCCTTTCTAGTGCTTGTATTTGATTCAGTACATGTGGCATCACAGAGCTTACTAAAGAATGGTTGATCAAATGGATAACAATATGAGTGAATGGAGAAGCTTTCTCTAAAAGTCTGTATTTCAGTTAGGTGTTTGTTCATCCATTCATTTCCTCTTCCTACCCTTCATACCACTACGGCCCCCCGTTCAAGCTATCACTATCACTTACTTGCTCTACAGCAAGAATAGCGGTCCAACTTACTCACTTTCAAACCATCCAATAGATAGTAGCTAGGGAATTCTTTTTAAAAGGAAAACATCATTACTCCCTTAAGACTTTTCAATAGATTCCCATTTTAATAAGAAGGAAAACATTTCAACTCTTAAACAGGGCCTAAAAGTCCCTCAGTAATCTGGTCAGTATTTATCTCTCTAACCTCATTCTACTTGTTTTACGTTTCCTCATTGTAACGGTTTCATAAGGAATTAGTCTATTTTCTATCTCAAGATTCTTCTGGAATATTCCTCTCTCAATATTTACCATATGAGTTGATAACTATTCCTTGATCTCACGTTAAATGTTGCTATCTGGGAAAGGCCTTTCCTGACTCTTAACCTCTAGTAGGTTCCCTGGTACCCTTGCTTTCTATGGCACCTATTCTTGTCCATTTTAGAACTTATGACTATTTTGGCATACATATTCAGCTATGCCAATGATCACAACAATTGTTTATTTTCTGCTCTCCCACAAGACTAAAAGTTTAATGGAAACAAAGATTATATCTGTTTGGTTTACCATTGTATACCTACAACCTTGTATGATATGTGGTAATCAATAAGCACTTATGCGTAATATTATTCATATTATTCATTTAACGTAACTAAGTTTGCTTAACATTCCTAAAAATGTATTCATTGTTGATAGAAATTTACTATGTGTTTTGCTGAACTGTTTGGTACATCTCAAGGAAAACCTATTCTATGTTTATACGCAAAGGTAGTGAGTTAAAAAACAATAGTACATTTTGAAAAGTAAGAGTAAAATTTTCCATTACTTTACTTTTCATATATAGTTGTATACATGTATCTGTATATAAAGTTATATAGAGATGTTTACATCTCTGTGGCAGTGGGCTGCGAGCCCTTGAGTAGAGGACTTTTTTTTAAATCTTTGTTATTCAAGATCTAGTAGAGTGGCTAGTATATACCAGGTATTCAAATAACATTTGTGCATGAGTAAATAAATTCATTATATTATAGATTGCTATTATTTATCAGGCTTTGTAGTAAATGTGACGCACAAATAGAAAATAAAGTTACATTAATTAATTATGTGATTTTTTGTCATAGTTTGATCTGTCTAAAGAAGTGCTGCCTCACTCCAAAAATATATTATAAGATTATATGTTACGATTTACCTAACATAAATATGTAAAAGTCTCAAAAACCAAATCTCAATGAAATCTCAGATTATAAGCTTATAGCTCATATAATCACTTTAATAACCCATGAAAAGATAGACTGTTATCTTTATTTTCTTCATGTGATGTCAATGGTTAATATAGTAAGAAACAGTTTGTGTTCACTGAATTTCATATTGTTTTAATATTACAAAAACCTAATCTAAATATCCCATATACACTTATAATTATTTGTCTTTACTAGTTTTAAATCTTGTAAAAATATTTTTAATCTTTATTGACCAATTTGAATATTAATTGTTATCATTTTACTCATTTTATGCACTCCTCCCACATTTCTGAGTAGAGGAATTCCTTTTTTCAACTCCACTAGATATATTAGGCTACCTGTTGCCTAAGATAAAAGGAATCCTTCCAGAGAGTTTTACTTCAGTGACTTGTACTGTGTTAAAGAAAAGATTAAGCCTTTTAAATTCCCTTCTGGACCTATTTACGACATGAAGATTTAGAACATAAGCTGCTTTGTTATAGCTCTAAGATAAGCTTTAAATATGCAGTAATTTTCCATGTGGCATATAAATCAACTCCCCCACATGGAAAGTTGCTAAATTCTTAACAGAAGTAGCCCCTAGAAAACCAGTTTTTCCTTCAATTTAAGTATATCTCACTTTGTATAATTTTTTTCCTAAGATTTTAAATTCAAGTATTTAAAAAATATTTTATTTTTTTATTTTTAAAGAAGATTTTATTTATTTATTCATGACAGAGCGAGAGGCAGAGACATAGGCAGAGGGTGAAGCAGGCTCCATGCAGGAAGCCCCATGCGGGACTTGATCCCCAGACCCTGGGATCACCACCTGAGCCAAAAGCAAACGCTCAACTGCTGAGCCACCCAGGCGTCCCCAAAAAATTATAAATTAAAATTCCAATAAGCCCCTTTTATGTTTAAGGTACCATCACAGCCACTTAGACTGAAAAAAACGAAACACTCTACCATTGATCAGAAAGAGGTAGACCTTAAATAAATTAAGGCATTGAAGTATGATACAAACTTTGATAGAAGTACAGTTATTTCCAAAAAAAATATCACAAAGGAACTTTATCCAGTGTAAGGGTCAAGGAGGCATACTTAGGCCAACTCTTTTAAGGTCTCAGGAAGTTTTTACACTGAACAAACAAGGCAGAAAATTTTAAGTAGAAATAAACAGAACATACAAAGAACTTTTAGAGAACTGGAAGTTCAGGATACCTAAAATATACAATATAACAACAACAAAAAAAAGGCGCAAAGCCCAAGGCCTAAAGCAGTGTCTAGCTAATAATAGGCAATCAATAAATACCTGCTGAATGAACAAAGTTGGTGAAGAGAGATTAAGTCATGTTAAGAAGTTTATATTTCATCCTAAAAGCAATGAGATACTTGTAGATATATGCTGTTGATAATTGCTTTGGTTTCAGTGTGAAAAACGATATAAAATGATAGAAGATGAAAGGCAGGAAGGACGTAGGAATTTGTGGTCATAGTTCAGGGGAGCAATGAGAGATGGTGATAGCAGGGTCAGAGAAACAGGCCAGACCCAAGAGATATTTAATGGGTGGAATCAACAGAACTTGATTTAATGAATGAGTAGAGGACGATCTATGAATGACCTCTAGATTTATGGCTATATGGAAGGATGATGGTATCATTTACTGAGGCAAGAACACTGAAGGCATAGCAGGTCTAACAGGGAAGATGACAAGTTCAAATTTGGAGATGTCGAATTGGGTGTGATATACAGACATCCAAAGATAACCAAATGGAGCTCTCTCTTGGGCACTAGACTTATAGATCTGTAACTCAACAGATGAGCCCAGTCTGGAGAGATCTATTACCAGTTACCAACACATAAAAGATAAGCATAGCTAGAGTATTAGATGAGCTTTATAGACTTTTGGGTAGGATGAAGAGAATCACAATGTACAAAATCGTAAAGGAAGAGAGCTGAGGACTGGGTTCTAAGAAACATCAATATTTAAGAAATGGATACAAATGAGTGAACCTGCAAAAGAAATTTTGAAAGAGATTTCAAAGGAACAGGAGAAAAACTAAGAACGTTAATGTCACAAACATTAGAAGAAATGAAATGTGTCAAGAAGGATGGAATGGACAGTCAGCATCAAATGCTACTTAGACTGTCAAATACAATAAGAATTTTACATGTTATATTGGATTTAGTGTCCTGTAAGTCATTATGGGTCGCGGAGAGAACAGTATTGGTTTGGTGGTAAGAGAACCCACACTCCAGTGGTCTGAAGTGTGACTGGCTGCTGGAGACATTAATAGATTCTATCAAATGGATTTCTCCTGGAATGGATTCACCTGTAGATGGAAAAATACATGACCGAGCATTCAGGATTTAGAAAAGTATTTTTCTAGCTGATGAAGAGCATCCTGAGTGCTGTTGAAAAGATTAGGATATGAAAAAGTAGAGCCCATGCAAAGGAAAATAAATGACAGGACATGAATACAAAGCATTTCTGCTGTGGGAAACTAAGGAGGGTGTGGTGACAAATAAGATTATTTTATTATTGTTTAGAACTGATGAGGCATAATGATAATTAAAAGCAGACTTTTAGTCTTTTTTTCTTCCTGTTTTTACATTTCTGTAGAAAAGTGTACCTTTTCACTGCCTCCATCCAGAACGAGCTGTTCCTCATACCTATTATTGATATTTTACCATATTGACTATTTGATTTTTGTTTTCAGACCTAGATTTTTATACTCCTTACAGGGTGTGTTTTGCTTGAAGTCAGACATGACTGTATTAAGAAACCTCCCCATCCCCACTTTCACTAAATAGAATGGAGAAAAATGTGTGTATGACTACAGAAGCAAATTCCTTAAGCTTAATTAGAAATTATTGATAAGCAAAGCTACTGTTCTTGAATTCTGGGATTTTGACTGTATTAATACCAATTTATTCATATTAAACCAAGTGCCCTGAGTAAAAGCAGCTTCACTCTAATAAATAAATAAAATATATCCCTATTATTATTGGATGAAAAATGGCAATATTTCCAAATATACCTTTGGGAGGGTGGTCTGGACCATTCAGGGCTCCCTGAATAGCTGCCTGGGCAGCAGAGTTCTGGGCCTTCAGCATTTCAATGGTTTCTCTTAGTTCTATAAGTTCAGACTCCTGTGAAACAAATAGAATTTAGAAGTTTTAATACCTAGAGAAAACAGTAAAATGTCCTTGTTCATAATTCACAATCACATGGGTTTAATTTTATGTAGTACTAACATCCTGGGAGATTTGGATGCCTGATGACCCCATTAAGTCATATCTAACAATTCTTATTTGCTTAAATGTACAGGAAAACTAAATATATATATATATATATATATATATATATATATATATATATATATATCTTGGTTATTCTCTTATAAATGTGATCTGAATAGCCTTTATTCCTTTCGAAGGATGGCAATTAAAGCTGACCAGTGCAACATAAAGCAAGATATCACACTGCCCATTTTATACCAAACTTATTAATGCCATCATGGTTACATCACCTCGCTAGCAGAACTGTCCAGGTGCATCACATTGCATTTACTGTCAGCTGGAAACGCTGAATTCTTGTTGAATAGAGGACTTTAGATTTTGTCTCACTTACTTTGCACTTGGGGAACGGATTCTTTATATTCAAATATAAAAGCAGAAACTGAGCCCTAACTCATTCCTACCAAATGTCATCTTATTAAATTCTGCTGGGCAAGTCAAGGTCATCTTAGATTCTGATACTTTTCATCCAGTAAGATTCCTAGATTGGAGACCCAATTTTACCAAGCCAAAGCAACACAGGGATTTTTTTTTAAGTGAATAGAAATACATGCAATCTACATTCCTTAAATAATACTAATTTACAAAAAAAAAAAAAAAAAGTAGCTTACAAATCAAATTGTCATGAAACATCTATTTTCTTATTGAATCCAGAGTAACTTTAAGATGTGTCCCACTGAACATGTAAATGTGATCTTTCACAGTTATCGAAGTGAATTATTTTACCAGAAATGACTATGAGGAAGAATGAGGAAGACAAGACATGTGTCTCTCCAAAAAAGAAGTAAAGTATTGTTTCAGCGTGGGCAGTATTTCCATCAGGAGCTTGAAAACAAGGGGTATTCAGAATTCTTGGCAGTGGTGGCAACTCTAAAAATTAGAATTCTTGTCAGTTTCTTAGAGGGAGAATTCTGAGGGAATATAATGGTCATTGATCATTTTCTCTAGCATCTTTGGCAGAAATCAAAAGAATCAGGCTCAGGTTCTTCCCTCCATGGTAAATAGGTTACTCCTACTCTCCACCTTCCAGAATATATGTAAAGCAGTAAGATCATGACAATTGCCTTTGTAGGAAACTAATTTAGATGTAAAAACATCCAGAGACTATTCTAATCTTAGACACTTAAAAAAAAAAAAAAAAGGACAATGCTAATTGAAATGATAGTCAAGTTTGGAATAGATACCTAGCACATCCTATAACTTTTTGTTGGCCATCTGACCTATTTCTAGTAGATCACAGATATTTTTTAAAAAAACCCCTTATAGATTTCTAATAGTTTATAAGTCAAAGAATTTCATAATGAACAGTCAGTAGCAACCTCTTGCATTCACAGCTGGGTCTTCAAGTATTTGACTGTAATTTAATTTGCATGTATCTATCATAAAAGAAAAATACCATGTTTGTGGGAAACTTCCAGGGCCACAATATAAAATTCAGATCCAATTCATCATAATTTTTCAGTCTCTCCAAATTCTTTCTGTAATTTTGTCCCTTGCTCTAATAATAGATAACTTTTCCAAAACTTGATATATTTTCCATTTAAAATAAATCTCTCAACAGATAAAATGTTTACTGAAATTCATTCTGCTTTTACCAGAAAATTATTCACAAAATGAGCTCTATAGCACACACTTAGCAAATCATACAATTTAAATAGCAATTTTACAACATATAGACTAAAGTACATGTTAAATTTTAATTAAAAGCAGATTTTTCATCCTTGAATTTAAAGTCACTAGTGCTTGTACTGTAGATTAAAAAATCTGCTAGAACACTGGCCTTACGTTGAAAGAAGAAACATGGAAATGAGATCTCATAAAAGGTCTAAAAAATACAGCTTAATTTTATGAGTAAGCTGACTTATTTCAAAGTCTAAACTTCAGTCTTTTCTAGAGAAATCTCAAACTATTTTTAAAAAGATTAGAAGTGAAATGCTCAAGGAATATGGGTTTTTTAGAAAACCACATTTAGTATGATAGAAGAATCATAACTTTTAAAACTAGGTATCTTTTCTTTAAGGATTATTAATTTATTTGAGAGAAAGAGAGAGAGAGCACACTTTTATTTTTTTGGCCACGGTGGGGAGTGTGGGTCAGAAATATAATTAGAAGTGAGTTCTAGAAATAGCCAAATATAAAATTGTTTGATACTATGAAATATTTTCATTTAGTCTCTATGTTTTGAAGGTGACCAAATGGACAATACTTCAATTTTGAGACTCTCAATTAAACTCTCAGAAGAAAACCCTGGAAAATGTATATGCCATCAAGATATGGATTTAAAGCCATATCATACTTCTAATGCAGTAGCTTCCAATTTCTACTCTCTTCATTATATACCGAAGAGAAGCTGGGGGCTAGGATAATTCTGTACAGGATCTTGGGAATAGATTATCAGATCATACCTTGTTGATATTTTTCCAATTTTCAAAAGTGGGAATTAAACTAAAACTTCGTTCACCTACAATAAGCTATTCAGATAATGATGCCGCAAATGTCTGCAGATCATGTAAGATTCGAGTTTTCCATGAGAGATTCTTGTGTAAAAGAAGCCAGATGGAGTCAATATCTTTTCTAACTGCTTTGTGCAAGTCTCTAAACTAAACAAGTTACCAAGGTCAGACTTGGAACGCTTCAAAATGAGATGATCAAATACTTTGTCGTAACACTAGCCTTACTTGGTGTCCTTTCCAACCTAATTTTCTAACTGCATCTGACCTCTTTCCAAATTTCTCCTGGACACAGGCCTTGTTGAAAATCCCACAAATTTGGCAATAAGTCTCATCAACCAACTGGACCTTCTGGACAAGACTCTTAAAAATTTCTCCTAAATCTGTTTTTTGCTTCCTTACACTGACCCTGAGTTAATCTTACACTATCTAGCTGTAGTTTCTTGAAACACATCCCACTCCCCACACCCATGTGTGTGCCTTGAAATATTGTTCTTCTATTGAAAGAACTCAGCCAGCCCTGATTCTAACAAAATGCAGTAAGTTCCCCAAATCCCAGTAGTGCAACTAACTTGATTCCACGAACAATATGGATTCAAATTATCCTATGTTCTAAAAGGCTAATGAATGTATTTTCCAACTCTAGTGATAATTTTTTAAAAGATTTTATTTATTTGACAGAAAGGGGGGGGGGGAGAGAGAGAGAGAGTGAGAGAGAGAGAGAGAAAGGCGGGGGAGTGGCAGGCAGAGGGTGAAGCAGGCTCCCCACCGAGCAAGGAGTCTGATGTGGGGCTGGCATCAAGACCTGAGTTGGAGGCAGATGCTTAACCAACTGCTTAACCCAGGTGCCCCATGACTCTAGTGATAAATTTTAAAAAACACTTCTACTTTTAATCTGAACTGAGAAAAGTTAATGTAAAGACCCAATTCAACTAAAGTTTTAGCTAGTTCTACATTATCCATTTCCAGGGACTTGGATTTTCTCATTTTTAATATTTAAGCTTCTATTTATCTAGTCACCAAAAAAAGTAGCTTCACAGGGGGAAGAATGAGCAAACTCTGGACTTTACGGTTGGCATAAGGATCAATATCTGAGCTCAACGACTTAAACAAAAAGATATTCCTCTGCTGTGTCTGACATTCTTTTTTTTTTTTTAAGAGAGGGAAAGAGAAAAACAGAATAATCTTAAGCAGGCTTCACGCCCAGCACAGAGTTGGACGTGGGGCTCGATCTCACAACCTGAGATCATAACCTGAGTTGAAATCAAGAGCCACCCAAGCACCCCTGTGCTCAGACATTCTAATAAGACGAACCTAGTACACCTTAGTATATGTTCTAATTGCCTCTGGTACAATTGCTGGAGGGAATTAATTTGGAAGTCTTTTAATTATCAGTGAGTACAGCCTTAGTACATTCACCTGGATTTAGCAGTAGTTCTGAAAAAAAAAAAATTCATTCATTAAAATACACATTTGTAGAATTCTTGCCTTTTGATGACTTGTATTACAGCCTTCCTCATCTGGCATTCTATAAGAAAATAAAGTGCTGAACGATCATTTGAATGGCATTTTTTTCCAATTCTGACACGGATGGTACAAAGTTTGCACCATTCCAAGTGCAGAGAAGTTACTTTATCATTTATAATTGATATCTCAGGGCATTAAGTCTTAATTTTCTCAAAGAATCTTGGGGGAGAAGCGCTAATAAAGGGACAAGGACTACAAATGTAGGTATAATTATTGATCAGACTATGTCACTGTCATAATCTGTTGAGCCTTAGGTTAGGCATAGAGCAATACCTAAAGACAGCCAACAAGGATTCATGACAATTATCTTAATTTTTCCTAGTTATAGACTTACTATTATGTAACATGAGCTTTCTAGTGGTTACTGAGGATGCTGTTAAACTATGGGACCGATCTTCATTAACTTTTATCATATTAGTCTAATGGCAAAAGCCTTGGAATGGCTCCTTGTTTTCAAGGACCAGATTCCTTAGACATCTTTCTAGCCTCAGTTCCACATTTCTCTCTACATTCCTTCTTTTTCCCTCTTTTCCCCTTCCCCTTTTCCCTCTATGTCTCCCTCTTCCCTCTTTGCTGCTCAAGCTCATGGTGCCCCTTCTTTTATAACATACAGTCCCCCCACTTTCCAAAAATTAATCTTTTTATCCTCCCAGAGCCCAGGGGAGTCCTTTATGCCATCTCTACTCTGGAGCCTAGGTGAAGATGCAGTCTCCTGTGAGTACACTCAGGATACTCCTATACTTCCAATAGCACCCCAAATTTTCTGCCTCCTGAGTTATTCATACATGTCTTTTCTTTCTCACCAGATTATAAGTGTATAAAAGCAGTGGTCTGGCAAGATAATCAGGATTACAGATTTGGCATCTGGGAGCAGGGAAAGATTTTAAGATACTATTCAAGGAAGTGGACTTGGTCTATACATGAAACTAAAATTTTAATACAGTTTTCAGACTATTAACGCCATATGGTTGTTGAAAATCATACTTTAAAGCCAGAAGAAGCCTAAAGACTTGGATTTGAGTCCTAGTTTTATTTACATTTGAGGGTTTGACTCCCAGTTTCATTAACATTTCTCAAGTATGTAACCCAACCTTGACTTCTGTTGCTTCCTGTGGTAGCATCCCACCTTCACTTCCCAGTATCTTCACTCTCAACATTTTCAGTGGTGCTTATCTTTACCTGAAATCCTGTATTTTTATCATAATCTGTCACATACTGGAATATAAACTCTATTTTATGTTATAACCAGTTATAAACTAGGACATAAACAGTGTGTGTGTATATAAAATGCATATATTATATGTAATATATTATATATGTATATACTATATATACATGTGTATATTATACACACATATATGTATTTTTTTCACTGCTGAATTCTCAGTAGCTAGAGCAGTCTCTCCTACACAGTAGAAATTCAATAGAACTTTGGTGAATGATTAAATGGACAAATGAGCCTTGAAACTCCAAGAACAGAGTTTCAAAAACCTCTGCTCTGTATGCGCTAATCTTTTTCCCAGGATTGTTGGATCACCAGAGAGCAATATACCCTTTTATCTCAGCTCCCTGAAGAAATGACTTTACTGAAATATGATTAAGTGTTATGCCCTCAGCTTTTAGAGAAATGTCTATTTCAACGGCGATTTTGTCTTTTGTTATTCCATGACCCCAATTTAAGAAACTTTACAATAAATTTGTCCTTGAGTTCAGTGCCAAAAAGTTTGTCTCTTCGATCTAAATTATACTCTTTCTGGTCAGAAAATGAGAACTAGACATGCCAAGCAATCTCCCTTTGTGCCTTAGCTTCCCTGACATTCAATTCCATTCAGCACTTTGCGGTAGTAATTACATAGGCTCGGGCATCTTGCTATATACATTCTTCTACTTGTTTTCACTAGATCCTGTTATTGAATCGTGCCATATCATATTGCAATTAGTTTTATGATTCCCAAGGCCACCTTGGAAATAGACAAGTTTTAAATCTCAGATTAATAACATAAACCACTTCCTAACATCGTTGTGTGCATGCAGCTTGCAACGAGACAAGCAATCATTTTATTTTCAGTTAAAAAAAGGCAAGGCAATTTCAGACATCACGATATCTTCTGAGAAAATTTTATAATTTTGGCAATGTTACTTTATGGGTAATGTGCACACAATGATAAAATTCCACGCATTATGCAGATGTATTTAAAAATATTCAAGGCATTATTCATAGGCATTAACAAATGCAGAGTTTTCCAATTTCCATGAGAAAATGCACTCATAAATATAAAAGAATTGTAGGCAATATGGGTCGCTAAAAAGCATTAATTTTGACTTCTTAAAGATATTGAGACTTAAACACTAACCATGATTTCAAGCTATGTTCCTGGCATATGGCCAATGATGAATTTGATTTATCCCATATTTTTTTAAGAGGAAAAAAAGGAGAGAAGTGCAAAGAAAGGTAACATGTGTTTGCCTGTCCACTGTCTGTGGTATTGCATAGTATCTTACAGCGATTCTACAAGGTTGTTATTATAAACCTGACTTTTCAAATGACGAATGTGAGGGTTAGTGAAGGAAGATTCTACAGCTCTTAGGAAGTTCCCCCGAGATTCTCACTCAAGCTTCCCGGGCTCCAGCCTTCACACGCTTTCCCACTTGGCTGCTCTACAAGACCTCGGCATCCTATTTACTAAGCTCTTAGGTTACATAGTGAAGTGGTATGATGAAAGATGAAGATAAAATCCCTTGCTCAAAAGGCATTTGTCATCTTCCCTTACAGGGAAGATCCCCTGACGGGGATGGACAGTGTTCTCTTTCAGGGGTGGGGGATTCTCTGAAATAGGAGAATGAAAAGGTGAAGAAAATAGAGTTTGCTAATTACAGCAGGCTATCACAGGAATATTTGATTTTCTCTTTAGTTTAATTGGGCTGTTCATTCAGGTTTTTTTTTTTTTAATTTAAAAAATGGTAAACTGACAAAATGGTAACACACACTAGTTCTCCAATGCTAATGACATACTTTACAGAACTGAAGACAAAACCGAAGCCATCTCTAAGGATAGATCTAGGTACTGATTCTGAAAATACCCAAAGCTTTTTAGGTTTTGCATCTCTTTGGAAATTAGACGAAAACTGTGGCCATCTGCTCATATGATGCACATATGCAGTTTTTACGAATGTTTCCATACACTTTTAGAGACTTCATCTGTCTCTAACACCCATCCAAGGACTCAGGTGAGGGTCACCGAAGTCACGGCAGAGAGGGAAGTTACTGGTCATCCCATGGAAATGTCCAGATTCTTTCTCGGCGAAATGAACTTTTTTGATTATGTCTGTCTTGTGAACTAAATTCTCTGTTTCTTTCTTTTTAGAATTTCTTCTCCCCCTCCCCTCCATAAAATGGATGTGACTTTATTTTCAAGTTTTTGATATGAGTTAACTTTACTTTTCAAAGACAGCACCCCCAGATGCCAACTAGACTTCATTACTCCCAAGTGACACAAATCTTCCTGTAGCATTCCGTATTTCTAAACTTCAGCTCAGGGTCAGTGTTTCAGGCTCTTGCCCACAGACGTTGCAACAAGAGTCCCCTGACTTTAGAGAGTCCTCGCATCTCCTCCAGATTTTCTCCACCGGTATCTCCGATTACTGCCATGGTCTCTATCTGGGCTTACAACAGACCATGCGTTTGTGAAAATGCTTGTCAGAGTGCAATTCTTGTCAACTGCATGACAAACTGTTCCCAGAATATTCTAACTCTTCTCATATACGACTGTTTCTCTTTCTTAACATTTGGTATTCTTTTAATAGGTCCAATCAGAAGTAAAATAATAGACTGCCTGGAAAGAACTTGTGTGTGTGTGTGTCCTAATATGGATCAAACTGAATCACAAGTCTTTAAAATCTGAAAAGAAAAAGTATTATCTTGCCGTTTTCCAATTTAGAATGGAATGGATCCCCTCCAGTATTACGCTTAAGGAGCTGCAGGTCATGCATTGTTTAAACATCCTACGCAACTTGCTGTCTTATTTCAAGCCCCTGTGGTAATTCGTGAACATACCTTCTGTTCTGCTGTCATGGTTAGACTCTGCAGCCGGCCAGTCATATTCCCTAAGCTCTTTTCAAAAGCTGCTACGAGGTGAGCCTGTGAACAAGATGGAAGGAACACATTTTAAATGTCAGAACCTTGTATATGGATGGATGGATGAAAACTCTTGATTTTATAAAATGCTCAATTTCAGGTATTCAAACTTTTTAAATACTATGACCATCACCGTTAGCTTTCAGTGATGACTCTCCCTTAACATAAATCTTTGTTTATCATTTCTAAACTTCAGTTTAAATTCCGTCTCTTGACATTTAATGTGAATTCAACTTCTGAAAAGGGATGGTATTTTTCAAATAATAACACCTTCTGACTTGCATATCACAGAGGACTTGACACCCAAAATACAGAACACACTTCTGAGGTGCCAAGTTTTTAGACTTAAAGCTCAAGAGGAGGTCCCTGCAATAGTCAATGGACAAATGTTTCTCATTTTTATACCTCCATGATGACCTTTGAAGATATTGTTCGCTCCTTTATTGTACCGATACTCTCCTTCTAGTGTCAGACATCTGCTGACAGCTATAACGTTACCTTTCCTCTCTTCGTGCTTACAAAGAATGGTATCAGAAAGAGTTGTCTTCACCTTCCAAACTTTTTACAATAAAAGGGCTTTTATTGCTACTTTATTCCCTTCAACGAAGGAAGTGCAGGTAGGCCAGCTAGAAATAATATTCAGTCATATTTTATTTAAGTTTTCATGGCTTTCGGGTTTTCTTTTAAATCTCAGGGAGTTACACTTATTGCAGTATAAAACCTGAACTCTTTTTTTTTTTTTTGATAAAACCCAAACTCTTATGATTAAGAGGTATTTGACAATCTTACAGCTCTAAAATAGGCCAGGTTCTGTTGACATGCCATTATCTATCAGCTTCACCCACAGAATATTAAGCACGAAGAGGTGCTTCAATCTCTCACTGTTGCTTGAGGAGAACTACAGGTGTGTTACCTTAAACCGATCTACTTTTATTGTGCCCTTACAAAGACATGACGATAGAATTTATTTTACAACCTACATCGATAATAAACTATGTGTGTGTGTGGGGGGGGAAATTTGGCAACCGTTGGCCAAAGATTAATTTTTGAGAGAAAGGAGGAAAAGGACTTACTAAAATATATCACCTTGTAACTATCACAGAGCTGAAAAGCTGAGGTAGCCATTATCACATGGATTGCAGGAGTCCAAAGGATTAGGGCACTAGAAATTTATTCCATTATTCGTAACAGAAAGAAGTGTATATTCCACTACTGGTAACAGCTAGAAGGTACAAGTCCCTTCCATTATGATCACGATACAAAGGCGTCCTCGTTCCTAGCTCTGTGCTTATCCTGTGCTGCTCCCCTCCTTTTCCTGACACAATACAGAGAAAGATAATTTGTGGAGGATACTTCTTCTATTAATCTTCAGTCCTCCGATACAAACTTTTATTCTTTTTCCACTCTCTCCTGCCTCTATCTCATTTTCCCACCAAATCTCTCTCTTTCTCTCTCTCTCTCTTACACGCACAACCATGAGAATCATACTCCAAGGTTAGTTAGCAGATTTAATATGATAAATAATACTCTTTTTTTCAAAAGAAAAAGGGATAGTATCTTGAGCTTAAAATGTTTTCAGTGATAAGGAATATCATTGCATCAGGCTTCATATATCAGAAATTAGCTTATGTTCCATTCTCTCTCATATGTAACCTTTTTATTGTAAGAAAATTTAAAAAGAGAACAAAAGCATATTAAATCATATAAACCATATTAAAAGTGAACAAAATGAAAAGGCACAGCTCATTGTTTTCTCGCACAGTGAACATTCATACACTCACCAGCCAACTCAAAAAATAGGACAAGTGAAGACCCTAGAAATTTTCCCTTATCTTTCTTACTACTGTCCCCTCTCCCTTTCCACAGATAAGCACTTATGGTAATGATTTTCTTACTTCTCTTTTTAGTTGCATCCCTAAACACTATATTTTAGCTTTGTCTATTTTTAAAACTATCAGAATGGAATCATATGGCAACAATTTTTTTGTGACTGTTCTCCTTTTCTTAACATTGTGTTTCTGAGAGTCACTCATGTGGTGCGTAGCAGTAGTTAGATTTTGCTGTAATGCATTGCTCCATGTGATTTATAATATATTTGCCCAAATATAATATATTTGCCCATTTGCCATGATTTATAATATATTTGCCCATTATATACAATGGGTTACTAAATCCTAAAATAAAATTGCTCATTTTCTCTTAGAATAGTGAAAATTCTGGCCGAAAACCACCATTAATATTTACTAAAAGTAATGCAGGAATCTACTCAATATTGCAATTTTAATTCTCCAAAACAACTGTAAGGCTTAATTATTGGATATATAAACTTGAATGTATAAACTTGGATGAAAATTTAAACTTTACCTTCTTTGCATATTTTCTCAGTTAAACAAGAGTTAAAATATGGCAAAGAAAGTAGGAATGTGAATATGCTGAATAAATGTACTGCCTGTATTTTGTAGCTATTAGTTAATACAAAATGTTCGCTATGAGAATGTCAGTTTTCAATCTTTGGAACATTGATGTTCACTAATTATTCATAAGAAAATGTATAACCAGTTACCAAAGAACATTTTGAGTCACATTGTTCTTCATGAAAAATATGCTAGAAATGTGTCAGTGAAATACTGCTTTATTTAAATTTATGTTGCCTTGGCTTCGGTTATCAGATTAACTTTGTTACTTTGAGTTAATACAAGGTTAAATTTCTCACCAATTGGATTAATGGAAAGAGTACAAGAAACAAATAATAGAAACCATTACTACCAGTGATGATCTTTCTCACCTCAATGGAGAGAAAATGAAAAGCAAAAGCAATTGACAATAGGACATTAGATCTTATCTGAAAAACTTAATAAAATGGTGACTTTTTCTAAAATTGTGGATTTTTAGGGGGATTATTGATCATGGTTTACTTGGTTTCGACTTTTCTCTTAGTAGCTGCATAATTTTCAAGCCAGAGTAAAACTGTATCAATATGATAATGAATATTCCCTGACTTGTGTTAGGTGAAGACTGTCAAGGGAATAAAATAGACACAACTGAATATTAGGTAAGGGAAGGTATTTCTAATATACACTGTCTTTAGTTTTGGAATTCTATAATATAATCTGAATATAATCTGAATCTTTACATAAAGAGAATTATTGTGCTGCTAAACAGTAAGATGAAAGATTATGAAAAAGTGCCAGCATTATATTTATTCACCCAGAATTTAATGACAGTCCATCAACCAGAAAAAAATATAGAGATTTATATGGAGATGTATATAAAAGTGACTTTACATTTGAAAATCAATAGATGAACTGAAAAGGACTCTGAAGGTATCATAAATAAGGTTTCACATTTCTTTTACACAATATTAAATTGTTCCTTCAGTGTTTGTCATTGTTAATACGTGCAAA
This sequence comes from Canis lupus familiaris, assembly GCF_011100685.1. Classification (NCBI taxonomy): domain Eukaryota; kingdom Metazoa; phylum Chordata; class Mammalia; order Carnivora; family Canidae; genus Canis; species Canis lupus. The sequence continues at coordinate 21,114,361 of NC_049236.1, read as the reverse complement.
ACTGTTTTCTGTGAAAGGAGATACAGAAAAACGAGAGTAACTGCCAGAATGTATAAAAATATTAAATATGCGACTCCTGGGGGGCTCAGTGGTTGAGCGTCTGCCTTCAGGGCATGATCCTAGGGTCCTGGGATCGAGTCCCACATGGGGCTCCCTGCATGGAGCCTGCTTCTCTCTCTGTCTGTGTCTCTGCCTCTGTGTGCCTCTCATGAATGGATAAATAAAATCTTTAAAAGTAATAAATTTAAAAAAAATTTAAAAACAGACATATTAAATAGAACAAAAAAACAGGACACAATCCTAAACAAAAGAACACCTGAGAGATTTTTGGCTAAAAGACCTATGTGTTGAAAGGCAAAAATAAATAAATAAATAAATAAATAAATAAATAAATAAATAAATAAATAAATAAATAAATAAATAAATAAAAATAAAAAAATAAAAAATAAAAGACCCTCTGTTTTGTGACATATTCATTCAGTGGTATCTTTGAAAATGGTAATAATAACTAGCCTTAGTGCCTACTTCTAAATATGTAAGAGCTGAGATTCATCAACAAAATATATTATCATGCCAACAAATGCTTAGCACCTGATTTGACAGTAGGAAGGTGTGGGTGAGAGGCTGGGAGGCTGGCTGACTGTAGGATATGGCCATACATTTGCAGTTGCTCGCTGGTGGGATCCTCTTTTCCTCCTGTTCACGTGCTGTATTGATTTGGGGAGGTCAGGCAGTAGCACCTGCCAACATACCCTCTTTCCTTTCTAAAGACATCCTAGTAGAAAGTGCTTTACAGAGAGTCCTCCCAGGGCTTTATGTAGCTCTGTGATCAGAGAATCTGACAAGTGGATGGGAAGATTCACCGCATATTCTACTGAGGTTTACCCTGCCGGTCAAACGAAAAGTGAGTTGGCTGGGCACCTTTTTAATTTACCACTGCTGTGTTTTTTTTTTTTTTTTTTAAGATTTATTTATTTGAGAGAGAGAGAATGCGAGCCAGGGGGAGGCAGAGGGGGGGAGAGAGAGAATCTCAAGGAGAATCCACACTGAGCATAGAGCCTGACTTGGGGCTTGACCTCACAAGCCTGAGATCATGACCTGAGCCCAAACCAAGAGTAAGATGTTTAACCAACTACCCCACTCAGGCACCCCTACTGCTGCTTCTTTTAACAAAGTGGGGAAAAAAGCATATATATATATATATATATATATATATATATATATGTATTTTTTTTTAAGATTTTATTTATTTACTCCTGAGAGAGATAGAGAGAGAGGCATAGACACAGGCAGAGGGAGAAGCAGGTTCCATGCAGGGAGCCCGACGTGGGACTTGATCCCAGGACCCCAGAATCACACCCTGAGCCGAAAGCAGATGCTCACCCACTGAGCCACCCAGGTGCCTCTGAAAAAAGCATTTTAATAGAGAAGCAGGTAAGTTTCAAATTTAAAAATTAAAACATGGATTGTTGTGTGGATTCCATATAAATATAATCATGTCAGAAAAAAAATATAATTATGTCAAGCCCAAACACAGATCAATTGACAGATCAATTAACAACACAACAAAAATTCCCCAAAGTAAGGAGAATCATTTTAGTCCTGATAGAGTGATTTATATATTGAGTAAAAAATAAATTATCTGGATACTTAAATAATCATTAAATAAAAAGTTAACAGTTAATGATATTTTCTACAGAACCAAATCCATTGTAATTCATCCTTATAAAAATCATGGCTGTTTTACTACTTCACTTCTATACAATAATGCTCATTGTAGTGATCTTATGCAGTTTAAATAAACTAAAACAATACAAGGTTTACTCCTACTTCCAAAAAATATTACAAGATTAAAAATAGTTTTTGACTTAAAGAGTTCTGTACAGAAATAATTTTATTCAGTCTTATGACTGACTTAACTTCTGCACATGTATATTACATGTATATATTACATACATCAATAGATATTAACAGATATCTGAATTTGTTAATTTGGATATCTGAGCATATTCTCTGAATGAAATTTAAATGCAGTATTTTTTAGAACTAAGAAAAAATAAAATATTAACTAAAAAATCCTTTGATGGCTCATTATGCTCTATGGGAACTTAAGTGACATTATAAATCAAATGCCAAAGAAAGTTCAAGATAATTTGCAGTTAATAGATAATTCATGAGTAATTCAAATTTTTAAATGTACAAAAAAGTTTGTATATTTAAATATACAAGTTGACATAGATATATAAGACGGCTGAGTGGTAATCCATGAGTTTGTTTTACCCAACAACTCCTGAAGGTATATTTTAGTTGTTTGCAATGTTCTTTACTGTTAAAAAATAAAGTTGCTAGGTATAGTTTTTTGGGTGGCTTTGAGGTGATTTAAGAAGATTTATAAAATGCATTATGAAGTAAAAAAAAAAAGGCATGCAAAATAGGATATAACTTAGGCTCCCATCTGTGAGCAAAAGGCACAGTTAAGATAACATAGATGTGGGTAGGGGAAGCTGGAGACATTTGGGCATCTTCTCTAAGACTAGAACTTGATAAATAAAATCACCTATTTGACACTACTTGCTCTAATTCTGTATTCATTCCTTTTTTCATTATTTTCCTCGAGGAAATATTCTATGCTTTTTTTCCTAATCACCCCTTTCCTCCATGATATTTTAATACCATAGATATGATGGATACCTGTCCATGTACTCTATGAATAACTGTGCTTTATGCATAAAAAAAGAGTAAATTTTTTTTACCACCAAAACCAATTTTCACCCTCTGGTGGTCATATTGATGCTCAGCTGAGACTACATGAGCCAAAGTCATGAAAACACATCAGTGATAATCAGTGTGGCATGCATGACTGGAGCAGAAGTGGTAGGCAGCCAACGGCTGTCACTCTTAAAAAATTTTTGCTCCTTTCCCAAACAATGGTACAGAGTCATATTTCAGGACTGCTTCCTCAGGTTAAAACTTGGTTGCTCCTCTGTATGTGTGTGTGTATGTGTGTATACAAGCCTTTGCAAGTGTGTACTGCATATATCTCTTCAAAAGATCAACACTGAAAAGAAGCATAAGAAACCAACCATTGAATATTACGCAGTCATAAAAAAGGATGGGATTGTGCCTTTTGAGACAACATAGATGGATATTGACGTATTATGCTAAGTGAAGTGCAAATGAAAGAAAAGAGAAAGACAAATGGCTGATTCCACTCATCAATGAAATCTGGAAAAAAACAAGCAAACAAAAAGTAGAACCAGACCTATAAATATAGAGAACAAATTGATGCCTGCCTGTGGGAAAGTGTCGGGCAATGGGCAAATAGGTGAAGGGGAGACGGAGATCCAGGCCTCCAATTACGGAATGAGTAAGTCACGGGAATAAAAACCAGAGCCTAAGGAATACGGTCAATGATAATGTAATAGTGATGTAATGGAACAAATGGCAGCAACTCTTGCAGGGAACACAGGATAGTGTATACATTGGTCAAATCACTAAGCTGTACACCTGAAACTAATGCAACACTGTGTGTCAACTCTACTCCCTCCACCACCCAGGCCCCCAAAAAGAAACCAACAACCATGTTTAGGAAGGGTGTCTGAGGGAAAAACAAGTATATGTTTTTTATTACAGACTTTTTTTTAGTTTCAGTTTTCCTTTTTAATATAAGAGGCACATAATGTAAAGCTTTTTAAATGGCAATAGTTTAAAAATTGTTTATGGAATTTAAAAATTCCGTAACGTATAGCAGATGTTTATTATTAATGTCTGAATATATAAACCCATGCAAGAGACATTTACACAATAAAAATAAAATCCTTCAATTTTAATCGTTAAAGACATCTATAAGTATCTTGACCATCCAAAGAGTAGGGTCTGCCACTGAGCCTTCCTCGTTGCAGATAAATACAGCCCAGTGTGTTGGCATTTACATTGTCATTTGTCCTTTGGGTACAGATTAAGGAATGTAGACTGAGTGTTTTATACTCTTATTCATCTAGTCTGGTATAAAATTTATAGTTTCTTCTGAACTATTTCTTTAAGAATTCTTCTTAGATGGAAAATATGGGTTAAATAATTCTGTTGTCTCTTCCAGTATTGCCTAACAATTCTCTAAAACCTGCTATTATTTTTAACGATCCCCCAAAATCTATAAAAATAGGCAATCCAAAATTAATTGTATCCTCCCAACATTGAAAAGATAAAATCAATTCAAATACAGTCGTAAAATGAATACACTGTCAGTGAAATGACTCACTTCTATGCTGTGGAAGTTGTATGACACAAGAATTTTCATCCTTAAAATCTCTCTTAGTCAAATCATACCCCGTGGGCCTACTACACCTGCTATGTCTCTCTTGCTATGTCATGCTTTGTCTGGGACATAGAAAACCTCAATGGAGAGTAGAGATCGGTGAGGCAGACGAGAGGCCCAAAGCTACATGGTTCAACTGAACAGATTAGTGTTGGATGAAGGTGGCAAGGCAAATGGCAAAACAGCGGGAGCTTCCCTACCCCTCACTGGTGCTCCTAACACTACTGTTCCTCAGGACCAGGCACCATGCCACGTGTTCTGTATTATTCTCCATCTATTCTGAGTATTCCCTGGCTCGTGGAAAGATATTCAATAAATGTTAATACTATTGATGACCACTGGCGTCATTTTTGCCATTCTCAGGTGGCCAAACTGCTGTGAGAAGGCTGCCAAAATTTTTAAGAGAACTACCTCTCATTTACAACATAGCTCAGATACTCAAATGTCATGCTAAGTTAATTTTTTTTATATAATTAATTGGATGCTTAACTAATTGCCCAGTAAATTGTGAAGAAGGCAGGGCACATAGAATATTTTATCGTCCAGAGTTAATCACTATCAACCCCCAACCATATTGTGGCTGGAAAAAAAAAATCTATGGAGAGTAAAAAAAGACATAAGAAATAACCCTTGTAACTGTGACTAATGTCTCCAACCTTAGAAGAAACAAAAGGCCTTTTAACCACATCAGTTTGGGTTTACATTTTAATACTCAGTATGCAGGAAAGTTTACCTTCATATGACTGACTGAAGACTTTATTTTTGACCATTTAAAATTTGTATATCTGTTGCTAAAGTTATTCCATTTACTACTTACATATCTGTTTAGATATATCGAAAAATAATCACAAGTGACTTACGTTTGCTGAGAGTTGAGATGTGAGGGTAGCAACTTTTTCTTGTGATGCAACCAGCTCTCGCCGCAGTTTGTGGATTTGCTGAATATAGTTTAAAAAAAATCAATTCAATATACTATATTTTTACTTAAAACTAAGAATTCAATCCAAGAAAGTAAATGTTATATTTCGCTCATGTAACCCCTTAATTAGTGTATCAGCACAAATTCCTGAAAAAAACAAAGAAATGTGAACACTAGCTACACAGTAATAGTCAAATGCCCTTATTAAGAAGAGTGGTAAAAAAAAAAAAGAAAAAAAAAAAAAAAAAAAAAAAAAAAAAAAAAAAAAGAAGAGTGGTAAGTGACTGTTCAAGGTTAGGACCCAAATTTGCAAATTAAAGGATGTTTGCTTGCTCTCTTGCCCCATCTGCCTGACTCAAGAATCAAGTTTATTTTCTCTATTAATTCTCCTACTTCAGGCAATTTGTGGTAACAAAACTCAGGCAGTAAGATCTTTTCTTTTTAAAAATTAAATATACATAGACACATTTTTTCTGGGTCTTCTTTTAGCAAAAAGTACTGAATGTTCTAGCATGGCATTGAGCATGGAGTTTTAGCAAAAATACTCAGTTTTTTTGGTGTGTGCTTATTTTAATTTTCTGTAGTTTGGCAACTTCTCAGAAGCTGTGGAATATCCTTTAGTCACTGAAAGATGGCTCTAATTCCACAAGTAATGAGTCCATATTTGGAAATAATTTTATTAGCTGGAGTTTCAACGGCTAACACTCAAAGAACCCTTCCCAAATCTTTCTGTAATGCTTTTTATTCACAGAGTTACTATTAACTCAGAATAGTAATGCTTTATAGATTACCTATAGTTTAAAAGTAAGCAGAAAAATTAGTAATACTGTTCAAATAAGATAAGCCAACAAAATTAATACGCTAAAATGTCTTCTTCCTTAGCTAAGTTCACATTGTAATAAAACTGAACCAGAAAAAGGAGAGTATTTCATATCACATTTAAATTGTTAATATAAGTATTCTCTGCAGTTAAACCTGAATGTCTCATGTTGCTAAAACATGTAAACACAGATTAGTAAGGGTAAAACATTTACAACCATCTGAGGCTAAGTCTGTAAGTATATTTCTGGTCTCAAGGGATTTTAGTTACTCAGATGCCAAATATTCTACTCTAATTCTTCTCATTTCTGTGAAAAGAAGTCTTCTATTGTTGTGGCTGGACATTTGGAATACTATCTCAGTTTGAAAGAGCATTCTTGACATAGTCCATTAACTGTCTTATTTTTTTCCCTCTTGTGGAAAAAAAATGGTAGTCAATATTGCGAGAGTCAAAAAGGAGCTGTGAACTTTAAGCTGGAAGCAGAGACAGTGGACATTTATTATAATCTCAGCAAATGTGATTCCATTTCACTCCTGTTTTTTTTTTTTAAGAGGTTCACTAGCCCCAAATAGCACTTGACTTGCATTTGAATGATGATGACCACAGATAGTCCCAGAAAACAGACCACCTATTTTATCTTAAACCAATACAAATTCAAACAGCCTTTCTCAAATTAATAATCTCCATTACATTACATAATACTTTACAATGAAATCTAGGAAAACTTAAGGTAATGTAAATTATTTTTTAAAGAAAACCATGACCCATTAGGGGTAGGAATGATACAAAGGGGAGTCGGGTAAGTACTAATCAGGCAAATAGGCAGCATTTGAATACCTCAGTAGTCACATTATGACCAAATTAGAAGCACTGTCCCGTCCATGCAACATAAATAAAATAGTATAGTTTTTCTTTTAAACCATATTTACTTTTTTGGTCTAGATCATCAGATTGCTATAACCAATACTATTTCAATATTTTAAGCATAGCACAAATTTTACTTTAAAGGCAAGGTAAGGCAAGGAGTTCCATTGCAAAGGCTGCTGCCAAGACACTGGTTTTCTCTGTGGTCTGACTGCCTCAGTGTCAACCTATCAAATAGTCACTTCCACACCTTGAATAAAGGCCTAATTAAAGTCCTGCTCTCCTGGGATAGGACAATTCTTTTACAAAGGGAAACCAAAAGAACACTCTCCAGGTTGCAACCTGACCTGTGCATGATTGCGACAGAGTGTGTATTTGTGAAACGTGTGTGGTCAGAACAATGTAGCATGCTAGACATAAAGTGGTGGTCAGAACAGCAAAGTCCTGGCATGAAGAGATAGGCTGGGATGCTGGGACCTTCTGTTGTGGAGATGTGGTGCCTAAGACTCAACACTACATTAATCCTATGCAGTTAGTCTCATAGGCATTGGTGAGAAGAGACGACAATAAGCGAGAAAGACCACACATCCATTCATTCATTGGGTTTAATGAGTGCTTACTACTGCAGGCGATGGTTAGTTGTTGATATAAAACCCCATTCTAGAATGTGAGAGGAGAGTTTGCTTTTAAGAACTTCTTTTCATTTTCTTTATGAGGAAGCACCCAAGACCATTTATCAACTAGAGGATCGCGTCTATCAGCCGTGCTGGAGAGCTATGCCTCTGTATCACAGAGCCCTCTACTGGTAGAAGCATTCATCACAAGTGTACACAAAGCATCAAATTCAAAAATGCTACAAATTTTACCTCTGAATGAGCCTTTTCTTCAGCCTGTAAAAGACAAAAGGCAAAAATTATCTATAAATATAACTAATGTCATTTTGTTCCACAAGTATAAATGAGTAATTTCATTGTATAATTATACTGTATTTTCAAAATGTTACTATGATCCAATATAAGACTAGTAAAATACATATTATTATAGTAAAATACATGTTATTTTATCATATTGTTACAAATTATTATGATAGTGATATTGTATTTATATAATTATGATATTATTATATTATTATAACAGGAACCTTTAAGATTACAAAGGAATGCTTCCTTATATATACATGATTCACTGAAAATGTAGGTTATTTGATTCATGGACATATAATATGCCTTAGAAGCAAAGTTAGAATTGAAGATTTTATTTATTTATTCTTGAGAGACACACAGAGAGAGGCAGAGACATTGGCAGAGGGAGAAGCAAGCTCCCTGCAGGGAGCCCGATTTGGGACTCGATCCCAGGACTCCAGGATCATGACCTGGGCTGAAGGCAGACAGATGCTCAACCACTGAGCCACCTAGGTGTCCCACAAAGTTAGAATTAAAAGAACATGTTACCGTAAGAGTCAGACCATAAGCAACAAAAGCAAAACAAGTCATAAAATTATATCTTAAAAAAGATGAGTGTAGGAAAAAAGGAAACATTACATTTTTTTTTCATTCATATTATAGAAAATACACTCCATGCTCTATAGAGATCTTCAGGCAAGACTTAGGTGTCGGAGTTTTATTTTGGCTTGGATTTAAACACAAGCACACAAACCCTTTTTATGATTTACACATCATAAAAAAAATAAAAATAAAGCCAGAGGGAAAATATTGACCTTTACTGATAACCACAGAAAATCAGTTTCTATCTTCTTTTATTGTCCCTAATGATTATTAATTAAGTTTATGGAGCTGCAAGCCAGCAAAGAGTAAAATGCCCAGTGTCAAGGTGGAGATAAAAGTGGCTGACAAACATCTGGGTTATACACATTATGGAAATGAGGACTGCTATGAGAGCTTGCAGGCTGTTTTGGACTCAGTTGCAGAAAATTCCCAGCTCTGTTTTTCTTCTTTTTGCTAGGCTGAAAAATGCCAGAAAATGAGTTATGTGTGCCATTATGTTTGGGAAGCTCCCTTATTCTGGAAAAAGCTGGAGAATGAATATCGCTGAACAGTACAAATCTGCTCATTGCCTTGAGGTCTGAAAGTGAAAAAAAAAAAAACCTTATTTCCTATCTCTCCTTTGGGGACATTTCCCAGTTAACTGATGCAGAAGTACCTGAACTACTTTTTCTCTTTTTTTTTTTTCTCCAGAAAACATAAAATAAAACAAAGTAAAATAAACTTAGATATTTTTATGCAGAAGCATTTCTGGAGTATTCTCTTTCCTGTATTTTCTCTGCTCTTAAAAATAATGTATAGTTAATAATAATGTGTTAAAGTAATAGAGTGGTTAAATAGTAGAATCCTAATAGCCTGTATAAGAAAACTATGTTTTAAAAATAAATGCTAACACGAAACTTGAATATTTTACAGTTCAACTTTAATTTTTAAGGGAAGATTTTATTTTTTTGATTCTAATAATATTAAGGTGTCAGATGTAGTCTGTTTTTGAATCAGAAGTAAGGAACTAATTTTAAGATTAGTTAGGGAACTAACCTTAAGATGGAAATTTCATCTTAAAGCAAAAGAAAGCTGGAAGTTGTCTGCCTTAAGACAAATGTGCAATTAACCAGGACTATTTGTTTTCCCTAGAACTTTGCATGTTCATTGCTACTATATTCTGTCCAAATGCTGCTTAGGGCCTGTTAGGATTATATGAAACTGATAATAAATAATTTGAGTATTTTAAAAAAGCAATGTTTTCTACTTAAAAAATAAAAAGGCTATCCATCATATCTTCTCATTAAAAAAGCCTTGAATAAGTTATATATATTACTCATAAGCATAACCATTACATATTAATTCTGTAGGTATCGTATATAAACTCTTTTCTTGTTGTTTTTTCAGAACTCTCTTTTTCCTTAATCTTTGCCTTCTTTCATACCCCATGACTATCAATACCAGGTAAGGTGTTATCATAAAGTCAAAGCAGTGAGGCAGAATTTTAATATTGTATTTCTTTCAGCGATTTAGGCATGAGATAAAAAAATGATGGAATGTGATTACTTGCCATTTTTAAATGACGGTGTTGAACCAAGCCCAGTGTCCTAAAGGATGGTACACAGTATAAAACATTTTGTCTAAATACAAATATATCAGATGACTCTTTATTCTATGAACCATCAACCTGCCATTCATTCACCCATTCAAAGTTACTTAAAAAAATTCCTTCTTGTATTAGCTGTAGGTTAGGAAATACGCTAATGAACCAAACATGGCCCCTACCCTTATTAAATCAATATAAATTAGATTCCAAGTACAAAACAGATCTAATAAACTTTTTAAGACACAATCAGTCAGAAAGAACCTATTTATTGCAAGGCTAAAAGGGCCAGGAATACAAAGAATAAAAAAAGGCTCTAGAATTAAAAAAAAAAAAAAAAAGTCACACAGCCTTCCTTGGCTAATGTTTATCTCTCTCACTTTTCATAAAGATGTGAGTAATAAGAAGTATGTCTTTCCTATAAGAAAAGTAACAGCACAACAATAACTAAGAACTGAAACTGAGGAAGAAAAGAGGTAGAAGAAAAGAAGAGGTGGTGGGGTCTGGAACCAAGCCTGGGGAACTCATGCCAGCATCTAAAGGGGTTGATGCCAAGAATCTGTAAACCTGGAGGAATTTAATCTCAGTGTTGCTAGATATTCCGATTACATTAAAAAGAATTTAGCAATTTGCACTTTTAGATAAAAGTTCCGGATTTCACAGCATTGGCTTGGATTTAAACACAAGCACACAAACCCTAAGTTTGCCAAAGGTAATAAGTGGCAGATCAAACTAGGCCTGTGATTCCCAACCAACATGCAAATTCCCTGAATCTTTCTGCTCAGAAATTCCATAAGGTGATATACTTAATTTTATAACAAGATACTTTTGAGAAATTTACCAAACTATAAGTGGTAGAAGCTTTAAAAAAAATGTATAGGTGAAGAATCTGTACAATGAGATTTGTTAAATCGATGATTTTATAGGTAAATGTTTTTTGCAAAAAGCCATTTTATTAGTTTAACTTCAAGTGAAATACGTACAGCAAAATATATAATTCTGTAAGTTGTATAAGTGATAATGTTAGAGGAAACATGGTTTATACTCACGGTTCATAAGAGCAGTATTTTGCCTAATAAAAGCAGATAGAGCCTAATATTGTTCTTAAAAAAAAAAAGGAACTTCGCCCCCCCATAGACACTTAAATTATTTTATGAAGTACCACCATGCACACCTATGTTAGTTGAATACTGCATAATCTCAAAAGATGCAATTCACATAGACTATGGTATAAACAGTGCTCCTAGAACCATGTAGTATACCATAATTTTTGTTATTTATGGTATACAACATTCCTGGTCTTCTCTAATAATTACACAAAACCCATGTGACAGATGGGATAGATCTGACTGTTGTTTTCCAATTTCATTTTACAGGTATAGTCCAAAGAAACCTAGCAATTTGCCTGATGTCATACAATAGCTGCTGATAGAGTTAGGCAAAAATGCATATCAACTGAATCCTGATCCAGTCTTTAAGAAGGCATGAAAAATAATGATAAATTGCCTTTTTACTTCATGGTTTGAAAAGCACTTTCACAGATATTTTCTCATTGTCAGTGGACACTCAGTGCATGATAATGGGGGACGGAAATCTGAATGACTCCTCATTATCTTTGATTTTTCTCTTTATCAGTCCTTCAAATATGCATTTATTTGAGTTGTTTAACTCTAGGTTATTTATGAGTTCAAGAATATAATTTCAGTCATTTTCTGTACAATTAAATTCCCTAATATCCTAACAATGTCACCTTTCACGTAGCTTGATCAACCAACCCATTCTTTTCACACATAAGGGTATATTTCATTTCTAAAATTTGGCACGTGGGTATGCATATATAGTCATTTTGTTTTAATCTCTGTTCCCATTTTATATCATTCCCTTACTATAATCTCCTCATTTATGCTTTCTGATTATCCTTACCACTTTGACATCTACTCTTACTCCTCAATCTCACAAGCCTGAGATTATGACCTGAGCTGAAATCAAGAGTCAAATGCTCAACTCAATGAGCCGATCTACAATTTTTAAAATGTACCTGCTTTGTTCTCTATAAGCCTGCAATAGCCAATATAGTAGCTACTGGACACATGTACCTATTTAAATTTAAATTAATTAACTTAAAAATTCAGTTCGTCTTGTCATACCAGACACACTGCAAATATTCAACAGCCACATGTGGCCAGAGGTTACTATATTAGACAGTGCAGCTATAGAACATTTTTATTATCACAGAAAGTTCTATTGGACTCTGGTACATAGTAATTGGCCATCTGTTTTCCTTTAACCCATGTGCCTTTTCTTCTTAGTCTGTCTCAGGCTGAATGAAGGCAGTTTTATCCAAACACTGTTTTTGCATATATTTAAAAATACTATAAACATGCTGCATCTCTTGATTCTATGCTATACAGAGACTTCAACCAAAATGGTTTAAGTCAGAGCACATCTCCTCAGCAAGCAGTGGCACTGGGCCAATTAGGAGGGACACTAAGTGTGAACACGTTTCTTTTATGTGTTGTTTCCCCAAAACATTGCACCTTTCTTACTTCTTATCCATTTGCCTTCAATTTACTGCCTAAAGAAGTAAATTGAAGCAATACTGATTTCTTCATTGACAGAGTGTAATTGGCAAATTTAATCATTAAAAGGAGAAATGATGGGAAAAATATTGCCTTTCCCAATAACAATGTGATCTTGAGCCGTAAATATGCAAGATGAGCTTATAAAAGGAGGGCCCTACTATTTAAGCCTAATGAAATGAGTGAAACAATTAGTATTGCTTGTCATGCTTAATTGCTCAGTGACAGCCAAGACTGATCTTTTTATGAACCTTTCAGTCCTGGACTCAGGATTATTCACAGTGCTCTAGTCCCAGTGAGATGCAGTAAACTAAATACACCTCACCCTCACCTGGCATGGAGTCCTCTTATAAAATACAACTTCCTAGAGATCTTTTTTGTTTTTATGCATAGGGAAAGTAAGTTGAAACACTAGCATTTTTCTCTTTTTTAAGAAATAGTTTTAAAAATCACCGTCTATTTCAGAAGGTAGGTTTTTTGTTTTGTTTTGTTTTGTTTTTAAATCTCTAGGCCTTTTTGGCACAATCTTCTCAAAAAAGTGAACTTGAAAAATTAAAATAATAAAATAGAGAAAATACCAGAGGACAATTACCAGTCATGGTTCAGAGATCCAAACAAGGAAAACTAGTCAATATTATGAATTTATGGTACAGCATAGAACAAGGGCTCAGGCGTACCCCAATAGGTTTTACGAAATTCAGTGCATGAAAAAATGCACTCACTAACTTTAACAAGTACCCCAAGGTCCAGTGAAGGCACATATAAGTAAGTGGGCTGCAGAAGGGTGCGGTAGCTCCGCGCATTACTTCCTGCCCAACTTCTGCATAAGTATCAATCTACTGAGTCGCGTGTGTGCTTGGCAAATGCAGAAGCTTTCTCTTCACAGTGGATACTTACTGTTGAGTAAAGGGAAGACGTGCTGGAGACCAGTGATAACGAAGAGCCGTGAACTGGAAAAAGCAAAAAAGAACAAAAGGTGAAATACTGAAGTCTGCTCAGAAACAGCGGGCCTTTGCTGGAACGTGGCCATTAGGGACGTAAAATAGTAACAGCTAGACAGAAGAATCGGAGAATGATTTGGCTTCTGGAGGTCAAACAGTTGAGACAGGGGAAGGTCCCATACCTGTTCCTCTAAAATACCTCCTTCATCATGTTGGATAGACCCTCTGAGCGTGCTGTGTGCTTATTTCAAGCTGTAGTAAACTTCCACAGAATAAATTACCAGAAAATGATAGAAACCTAAAATAAAGTGGCCATGAACTTTACACTTTAAGAAAACATTTTATGTATTTTATTTATTTAATTTCCTTTTTATACAACAAAGATCTATTTTCAATGTTTTTCGCCATATGCTTTCAGGGGAATAAGCATTTAACTTAACTTGCTATTTCAACATTATCTGTGATGAGTTGATTATGCCCTTTTAAATGGAGAATTATTATTCCTTTTGTAGTTTTAGTCCTAGAAAAATACTTATTTCAAGGTGGTGTCTCACGGAAATGAAGAACGGAAATTGCATATTTTTATCGGAGTATACCAAAAATACCATCTTACACAATTGATAGATTGTCTTATATCTCTGCACATCTAATGTGTTAAGCCCAAAAGGTGGTAAAATTATGCTTAATTATATTTGTAGAAAAGTCCTTCTGCTTTTCACTGTGGGGTAATATAAAGTTATTTCTGCATATTTACCCATTGAAAAACATTAGTTGGGCCCACCCAATGAGACAGGCCATTTCTAGATCCTTGGACTATAAAAATGATAAGACCATCCTAGGAGCTCAAAAAAAAAAAAAAGTAGAAAGATATACAACTCAGAAGACAATTACAATAGAGTAATAAAAACCCTGTCGAGAGCAATGCAAGAGGTACCATAAGAATACATGGGAGATGCTCACAACCTGGTCTGGAGAGGACTGGGACAATCCTGTGTAGGATTGTGGCAGTGGGGCTCAAAAGCAAGGGATGAATTTGAGGGACAGCAGCAAGAACTTGTTTAAAACTGACTAAATATAAAAATGTGGGTCAAAAGAAGAATAAAGTATAATCCTCAGATTTCTACTACCCCTCTGTGAGATGTGTAAAATGTTAGTCATCTGAAGAACACAATACAAACAAAATCCCACATTCTTCCAGCCTCTAAACTAAGATTTTCAGCATGGGGTACAGAGGCAGGTGGACAACAAATCAGGAGATTCCATTTTTGGTCCATTGTTGCTACCTACTATTCATAGGTCAATGACCTCCTCCTAGTCTGTGGCTGTTTCTTTATCTTCACCATAAGCATTGAGCAGAGAAGGCATCAATAAAGCCCCTGCTATCTCGCTAGCTCAACAATCCCTTGATGGTAAACCACAAGATAAGACCTGTAATAGTTCACTGTTCAATGTATGGGCATCAAAGAGCCATTGTGCCCACTCAGCCTGGCGTTCAGCACTTTAAATGATTGAATCTTCATACACAGAAGGCCAGACTTTCCCAGCATATGAAAAGTATTCTATCTGTAAATGAGGCACCCTAGATGAGCCATCAGTATGCTTAGCAAATTATTATTTTTTTAAATATTTTATTTATTCATGAGAGATAGAAATAGAGAGAGAGATAGAGATAGAGAGAGAGAGAGAAAGAGAGAGAGGCAGAGGGAGAAGCAGGCTCCATGGAGGGAGCCCAACGTGGGACTTGAACCTGGGACTCCAGGACACGCCCTGAGCTGAAGGCAAGTGAGGGCACTGAGCCACCCGGGAATCCCCACAAATTATTTTTTACAGTATTATAAGATGCCTGTCCGTGAAGAGAGTGATAGAACCATCTCAAAAAAACAATGACTTCACATTTCTTATCAGTTTAACTTTGTCTATCTACCCTGCCACAATCAGCAGACTCTCGGGATATAACCCCCTCTCCATCACACTGAGCCGAGGGGGTTCAGTTAATATCCCAAAAGGTAATGGCAGTGGTGATCAACCGATTTAATGCCAGTAGTTTAAATGTACAGTGGTGGCCTGAGAACATGAAATCGATTTTCACAGCTATCTAAACTTTTAGTCAGAAGAGGCTTTACGAAAGTAGGAAGGATAAAGAGAAAGGAACAGAGCTACCTCCTAATTTCATTCTCATGACAAACCTGTGAAATTATAGATGCAGGAACTAGCACTGACTAAGTTAAGAAACCTGGTCAAGTTCATACCACAGATAAGTGGATGACCAGAGGCTTAACACTTAGTATGTTTCAAGGTCTGGAGTCCTTTCTTTTACACATAATTATTAAAGACTAGGATAGTTGGCTGATTTCATGTCTGATTTTATTCTGATCAGTTTAAACTTTTATGTTTACCTTTATTTTATCCTTAGCTGATATGCTTTATAGTATGTGTGCCACAATTTTCCTTTATGGCTACTTTAAAAAATCTTCCTCTAAATCAAAGAGGAAAATCTCTCAAATATTGTCAAATTTCACACCTTAGTTATATAGCTTAAAAAATTACATACATTTGAACATCAATGAAGCCTCCTGAGTTTTTCAAATGGAACTATTATAAAGTATTCACATAGAACCTGTTGCATTGTATAAGGAAATGAAACTTCTAAGGCAAGAAAGTAGACCTGATATGAATTCTGATATGATATGCTAACAGAAACCAACAGCAGAGGGAGTTTCTGAGAATACAAGTTGGCAACATGCAGTAGTTTCGTGAGATCATTTTTCTCGTTTATGTATCTGTATAGTTCTTTAAGGTGTCAAACAAAACATTTGCTCTGATATTTGACACATGAGGGCAAATAGTCTCTAAAATAATGAGGATTTCTGTATGGGAATGTTCGATTTGTTCTGAGCTGTCCTATAGGCAACTATTAACCTAAAGAATTTCTGGCATATTTCCAAATGCATAAAGAAACAGAAGGTAATGCAGACTAAAACTTCTTCAAGCTTCAGGGCTCCCTAAATGAGAGTTATACTTACTCATTTATTTACTCTTCAGGAATTCTTGTGATGGCGACTGCTGTGACAGTTTTCATCTCTGAGTTAAATAAAGCAACTCCATCTTTATTTCCCCCTACGCCTACCTTCTTCCATGCTGTCTCGGAAGGAGCCTGAATGACTGATGGCACGTGGCCTTTCTTCCAGAGACGTGGCACTGCCACAGAGCTGGGAGTCGTCATAGAGATCGAAGGAAGAGTCTTGGGCTGGGATGCTATTGGAGCGCATCATGCTGGGCCCAGGAAGGTTAAATTGAGACAGATTGGTTGGGCTCACTGAAAAACAAAGCACACATAGCCTCATTATTCTGGGGCTTGGGTGATGAAAATGGTAGGCTGCTGGAGAGGGAGGATGAGATCCTAATTCAACGGAAAGGTGAATTCAGTGGGTGTCTCTATCTAAGGTAGGCTGACCGTCTGCGTCTGAAATGTTCAATAATAGTTTCCGCAGAGTCCCTCTTGTCTCCCAACACTTCCATGGCCAGCAGAATGGCAATGACTAAAGCAATATTAAACAAAGCCGCCAAGCAACCTCTCCTGTTGATGCTCAAAATACAACAACATGGTAGATCCTGCTGGCGATTATGAAGAAAAGACTTTGTGTTTGCAGGTTTCTTTTCGAGAAAAATGCATCACTTTTATAGAAAAAATAAAATCGAAAGGGAAACACAAGAAAACTAAATTTCCCAAGAAGACCCTTCTGAAGCTTCCAGGCAAAGACTTCCAGTCATTTTGAGTTCTGAATTTATGTAAGTTCATGGTCAATACCATCATTATTATCAGAGTTAGTTTATACAAGAAGAAAATAAAATTTTTCTTTAAATGGAATGTAATATACATGGTTTCTAGAGCTCATCCAGCAGGTTAATGACACAATTCTCTTCTTCTGTGTCTAAGACCAGAGTGCCGTAGTGAGACTGTCAAATGTCACAAACCTGTTATGTTTTCTGAGCAGTACCTCATGTTCACCATTTGAAATAAGAATTTATTTACTTAGTGCTCATTGTCAAAGAGTTCTGATGAGACTTAACTTTGCAGGCCAACTGATAATCATGAACTTAAAAAAAGATGTGGCTGACTGAATGTACAACTGCTTTGGAAATAATACTGTCTTAAAATATGGAATAAAAGCACAGCACAAACCAAGAAATGTATTTATCATAAATGCTCATATTTAAGAAAAGTAAGCTGTTACAGACATGTGAAGAAGTAGGCAGGAACCTTTTACGCTATCACAAAAGCTGTGAGTACTTTCAAAACCTCAGGGAATTTATGTTTTTGGCTCAGAATTAGTCTGATTATCATTTCAAATTTTTTTTGATAAAAAAATTTTATCCTATTTTTTTCCTTTGACACAGGCACTACATTTCTTTTTAATATAATGGCTGGCTTTCCAAACAATGTAACATAGGAGTCATACATTGAGGCAAATGAAAGAGAATTTCTCCTGTTTCCCAGGCACTGTGTTGGATATTTTATAGGTATTAATGAATTAATATACAGAACAACTCTGTGATAGAGTGGTTGTGGATCAGAATGAAAAAAAAAGGAAGAGAAAAAGGAAAGAAACACAAGATTTAGAATTATATCTGTGTGTGCAAATGTGAAATGCGATAAAGATTAAAGAAACCATGGATTTGCAAAGTGTGCAATCTTTTGGAAAGAAGAAGAAAAGAAGGAAAATGAGAAGGAAAGAGAGAAGGAAAGAAGGACGAATGAGGAGAGACTGGGAGAGTGAAGTGACAGCAAGGGAGGGAGGGAGAGAGAGGTATCTTTTAGGCACAGTCCTTCAGCCAGCAGTGCCTAATTCAATTTAATTGCTGATTGACTGCCAATAGCTACACTGAAGGACATTCTAGACTTGAATGTGTATGTTTATTTTTTTTATTTTTTTATTTTTTATTTTTTTGAATGTGTATGTTTAAAGTACCTGCATTGGAGTAAATTGTCCTATTCTATGTCTACAGTTTGAATTGTCTCTTTGCTAAATGAATGAAGTATTCAACACATTTGTAAATGTTTTATGTCAATACGTATCCAGAGGTTAGGAGGTCATTTCTTTCACTATTCGTCTTTGCATAGTAGTTGCAGAGCTATCCAAGTAAATTGTCCTTCTATAATTTCAAAACCTATGACTTGACTCATCCAAGAAATAGAGGATTGGCGTGAATTTTAAAGTGAATAGTTTGCATTTACAAACACTTTTGATAGCTTCTCCATTGAAGCTATACCCATACTATTTAAGAATGTTCAGTTAAGTTCATGTCTATGACAGGTCTACTTTTTTTGGTACTGTGGTTGAATGGAAAGATAAATATGGCACGGCCTTGACTTCAAGAATGGCTACAGCAGAGGTGACGGAAGGGCAGAAAATTTCATATGTAAATAAATCAAGAAAAATTATACAATAGAAGACAAAATATGACAGAGAATTTCTGCAATGGTACACAAATTAGCACAGGGCTTTTGTAGTGGCTTTGTTTCCCATCTGCTTCAGGCAAATATCCCAATCTCTACCCTTCAGTTTCTTCATGAATTATAATTTTTAAAAACAGCAGAATAAATGACCTCGTGACTCATTCAAAGCTTAGAGACACAGTCAAGTTCTAAATAGGAAAGCTATAGATGTGGCAATATATTAGGGAAAGGGGGGCTACTGACTTTGTCTTAAATTATATTTCAGAGCAAAGCCACTGTTTTTATTATATTCTTTAAAGATTTTATTTATTTATTCATGAGAGATACAGAGAGAGGCAGAGAGAAAGGCAGAGATCCAGGCAGAGGGAGAAGGAGGCTCCATGCGGGGAGCCTGCCTGATGCAGGACTCGATCCCGGGACTCTGGGATCACACCCTGAGCTAAAGGTAAAGGTAGATGCTCAACTGCTGAGCCACCCAAGTGTCCCATCACTGTTTTTATTAAATTAAATGTTGACTTGTGGGATTTGAGGAGAATGGAACTGACAGAAATATGGAGTGGGTTTTTAAATACCCCAGGGTCTCTCCTTGACTTTGCTACTATATCTAGACAGACTAGCGAGTTTATGATATTGTTTTAAAATAAGAATATTCATATAGAAGCTGATTTTTAACTTATTTTGTGGAAGCTGAGACTATCACTAGGCACTAGGTAGAGATTCAAGAAAATTTTATTTGATTTTTTAAAAGAGGAACTTCAAAAGTATGATATATCTAGATTCAGAAAGTTTCTGTCATGTGTGAGTTTAGAGAAGCTAGATATGTCATAAGAATTTAACTGATAGTTGAATTGAGCCAGAGGTAAATGTCTCCCATCTCTGAGATTCTATGCTCTCATGAGTATAGAAGAAAGGGATTAATTCTGAAAAGTTTGAAAGGTGAATATGGAGAGGGGAACAGGAGGGCATTCAAGGTGGAGGAACCTCTGGATGCAAAACCATAGAAACTTCCCATATAAAGCTGTTTAAACTACTCTGTATGCAAAAAGGTCTGACAAATATATAGAACTCGCAGGTTAGAGGCAGATATTATGACTTCTACACACTAAATCTCAAGTAGAGTGAAAAATGAAGCTGAGTAATTGCTGTCACTCATGGGAAGATGACAATGAGTCTCACCAGGTTATGAGATGCCTTGCAAGGACTATGACCAATAGTAAATAAAGTTTCAATCAAAGATGTATTTTATTTACATAAGTTAGATTCTGATTCATATTCTTGAGTGAAATGGGTTTCTATTATAGGCATCATACATACCAGGAACTACACAAAAACCACAGTTTACTTTGGTAATAGCTCCTGCTACTCTACTGACGATGATGCACCTACAGTGATCTTGAATTTGTTTGTTATATGTGACTTCTTACAGCAATATTTCTAAAAACTTTATGTATTAACATATTTTAAAAGGTAGAAAGGATAAAGAAAACACAGGTACTGTAACTGCCAAATGTTAGTAATAATCACTTCCTGATCATTCAGAAGAGATAATGACCAAATTGGAAACAAATGATGACCAAAGTGAACTGCGGGACAGTGCTATCTATCTATATTCAAGTTAAAATATTCCATTTGATATATTTTTAAAATTTAGTAATAAAGAAATCTTTACTTATATTTAATAATACCCACTGTCTTGCCTAGTAAGTATAAATTCTGTTGATTGAAGATACAATAGAAAGTTTTTTGTTTTATTTTTTAAAGATTTATTTATTTGAGAGAGAGAATGAGTGAGAGAGAAAGATACAAAGAGAGAGAGAGGGAGGGAGACAGAGAGCCTAATGCCAGGCTTGATGTCATGACCCTGAGATCATGACCTGAGCTGAAACTAAGAGTCAGATGCCCAACTGACTGAGCCACCCAGGTGCGCCACAATAAAAAGTTTTAAAAAATAATTTCTTTTTTTTTTTAATTTTTTATTTATTTATGATAGTCACACACAGAGAGAGAGGCAGAGACATAGGCAGAGGGAGAAGCAGGCTCCATGCACCGGAAGCCCGACGTGGGATTCGATCCCGGGTTTCCAGGATCGCGCCCTGGGCCAAAGGCAGGCGCCAAACCGCTGCGCCACCCAGGGATCCCAAAAATAATTTCATGTTTTTAAAACTGGTCATTTTTTTCTGTAAAATAACACAGCATAGAGATCTCAGAACGCTTGATTTGAAGCCATGTGCACTTATAAAATTTGGGTGGGCACATGAGAGTGTGTTAACATGTCTGGGAAGGTCTTCCTTTGTAAGTCACAATGGGTGAAAATGTTGGATAGTAGAGGCAGTAGATCAATTTGAAATCCACTGCTATCATCGTGATAATGTAAGGCATGCTTTCCAATAAAAATGATGAAGTAGCAAGGCCTGTTAAGTCTTATACTCTCTTGAGTCTTAGTGCACATAAGATCAGTCCCCTATAATATAAGCTAGGTATTATGGATCCATTTCACAAATGAGGAAATTGACTTTGTTAAAGTCAGACATAGTAAATGGTGAGCATTTTTTTTCCCAAATAATAATGAACAGACGGATTTACTTAGAACAATATAAATAAGAATATAATGGGGTAAGGATTCAATTAGTCAGGGGTGTCTGGGTGGCTTAGTTGGTTAAGCATTTGACTTTGGCTCAGGTCATGATCCCAGAGTCCTGGGATTGAGCCCCACGTTGGGCTCCCTGCTCAGCAGGAAGTTTGCTTCTCCCTCAGCCTCTTACCCTACTAGTGTTCTCTCTCTCTCTCTCTCAAATTAATACAATCTTTTAAAAAAATGATTCAGTTAGTCAGATTAATGTCAGGTATTGAAAAGATTGATAAGAGATATAAGATAACTAGCAAACTCAGCATCCCAGGTGGTTTGGGTTTGTCTCAGATGTTGTGTAAAATTAGAGCTTATTTCATATTTCTATGACACTATAAAAAGATATTCAATTCATTTTTTGAAGTCAAAATTTTAAGCTTCTTGGTATGTTTCATAATTACAATTCGAAGGAAGTAAAAGCTATACCATCCGTTGTCGTTATGAGACAAAGTAGTCTCATTCTGGCGTGGCAGTAAAAACTTGGTGTTTGTTAGGAATTCCTTAGCTTATATGGAACCATGACTAAAATAATTGGTTTTTATTGCCAAAGCTTTATTCTGTAAACAATGAAGAGTTACCAAGAGAAGAGAAAAGAGCCATGAGTGTCCTATGGGACTGAAAAAGTTGAAACTATGAAAGGATTTGGACAATCAGTAGGTCCATTATTAGAACAAAAATTTCTAAAGTAAAACAAAAAAGAATAATGAGACTACTTGATATGTGATTTTATAGAACAGGAATCTATTTTTAAAAGCACTGGATCTATTAAATTATAACTGGCATGTTTAGACTCCTTTCATTACTTTGTCACTCTTCCCTATGTTTTCTGTGACATTTATACAAATGATTTTATATTTCATACAGATGATGCTAAGCACAAAGTAACCTAATGGCTAACTTTGTCATTTTTTTTTTTCATTTCACTTATCCAAAAATGTTCACAGGGAAAACTCAGATTCATTTTAAGGAGAGTTTTGAAATGGTATTAATTTTGATCAGTTGTAAAGATGTGATTTTAGAGTCATGGAGTTATTTTTTTCTTCTTAATTATTTATATTTTCTGTTTTTCTACAATATTTATATTTTCTGTTTTTCTACAAAAGTATGATAAATTTTGTTAAGGACTTAAAAAAAAACACTTTTAACAAAACCCAAGAGATATTTCATTATTTTTTTAAGAGGACCCTGAGAAAACGCCATAGGCTTGAAGTCAGGTGTTCTGAGATCTATTACTGCCTCTGCCCCTTATGAGGTGAGACCCTTTCTTTGAGAGAAATGACCTCTCTGTGCCTCTGGATCCTAGACTGTAAAATAATAACAGTAGTACCCATATCAAGTTGTCATGGGCAATAAACTGCATATCATTTGGAAAGTATTTTGTGAATAGCCAGCCAACCAACAAGTACGAGGTACTATTAATGTGTGTATCTTTTCTTTAAGCAAACAATTTTTATGGATACCAGAGCTCCCGTGAGGGGCAGGTGGTGAAAAGAACAAGATTAAATTGTGTTTAGAACATTTTACCCAGGTTGGAAAAGTGGTATTTTCCTGTTGCAGAAGATGACATAGCAGAAGGGGAGAGCAGAGGGGACTGGTTGCCAGCATCCTGCAGCCCTCCAGTGGAATGGGAGCGCAGCCACTCTTTGCCCTCTTCTTGGTTGGCCTGCCGAGATGATGGGGTGTATCTGCAAAACAGCACAGCTAAGACACTGAAGTACGTCTACAAGGGCAAGGCAATACCAGGACAAGAAAACAATTGAGAGGAGCTTACTATTCAGACTGAACAACATTCTCAAACAGATTGAATCTAATTATAATTGCTTAGTTCTTCCAGATGATCTGACACCATCTGTTTGAATCTCACAGGAAAAAAAAATAAAGGATTTTGAAAGGAAAATTATGCTTCTGTGAGATATGTAGTGGAAAATCATAAGCAATGAGCAGACAGCCAAGTTAATTGAGAAGGCCTCAAAAGCACAGTGCTTGGAAGGATGTGAAGAGGGTGAAGGCACAGACTAAATACGGTAGACAGTGCTAGGCCAGGAGCCAAGGAAACTGGCGTGATGGCCACAGAAAGGCATAGGAAATGGAACACAAATTGACAGATCTTTTTTTGAAAAACAAAAAAAAGAAATGAAAAAAAAAAAAAGAAAAACATTAAAAAAATTATTTGGCTAAAATGCCACTTGATATCATGTCTAGATTTTTTTTTTTTAAAAAAAGGAAAAAAATGGGCTCACTTTGGTGGAAAGTAAATTTCTGAAACAAAATCTTGAAATGGAATAACTGCAAACTATTTGCTATTACTAAGGGACTGGCAAGAAAAAGGATAACAGGGAAAGGCCTATTTGGCCAGTGCTCATTTTCACCAGAGTAAGTAAATTCTTGACATCAAAGAGCATTTAACTCACTATGTTCATACGTGTTTCACCTCTCTTTTTTGTTCATTGTATATCCTCTCCTCAGATAAAAGTGTACAGTAAAGGAAGGCCATGGATTAAATTTTCATTTTAGTTTTTATGATGAACTGAAGGATTATTTTGAGACTATTATGTTAGACTAGACTAATTGATATCTAAATTGACCAGCACTCCTGATAAGCAGAAATTAAAACTCCTGAGTTTTTACCAAAAGGACTCTTTAAAAATTCATACCTTAATTATAGTATTTGTCCTCTGATGATGAAAATATATTTTTTGAAAATTCAAATTAGAGCATCCTTCAACCTTTCAACATTAACGGGCCACATCTGTAGATTATATGGGTTGAGGTTTTGCAAGCATATGCCTCCAAGATGCAAAAGTTAGGGAAGTTAATTTTATTTTAATTTATAGAAGTGAGTACTGGGATCTACCAAAAGTTGCTGCCCCCCAAATAATGGTATTTACATTGGATTTAATTTACTTAGTCTGACCTCTACTGGTATCTCCAACAGGAGGCTTATCTCACCAATGCCTCAGGCCAGAGAAAACATCAGGATTAAAAGTGATGCCATCTGTGATGGCAAACGAAGGAAGAAAGAGGGAGAGAGACAGCACACAAAGTTTACGTAACAACAGAGAAAGGCAGCAATTGTGCTGAGAGAAATATATACCTTAGTCCCTTTTTGGGTAGTGTATTTCTGTCAAGCTGCATGCTGTTAAAACAAAGAAAACCCCTAAGGACATAATGCAAACAAAATCTCCAAATTACACATGCAACAAAAATGGTTCTCTAAACTTCACAAAATAAAGTTTTTGTGACAAATATTTAGTGCTTAATTTATTGGAAAAGGCCAACAAAAGGGGACCGGATGTTCATTGTTGTAACACATTCGATGATAATTTAGTGACCGGATTATGAGCAGGTGGATTAAGTCATTTGTTGACATAATTCCCCAGTAGATTCTATTTACCTACTGCTAGGGTAGCTTTTGCTTCCCTGTGCAGCTGACTAGATTTTGGCTGTGATTTCAAATTCTGGAGAGTCCGAGGTGGAAATCAGATAGATCTGCTCTCCCTCAGCTAAACTGACAACTTTCAATGGACAGAGGAGATATAAAACATCCTTTAATACTCAGTTTTTGTTTTCATATTATTTTTAATAAAAACAAAGGCAGATCTATTCCATTTGCATAGAAGGACAGAAAGTAATATATAATAAAATATCTGCTTGAAACGTAATGTTTTTGGCACCATTTATTTAAATATTTAATAGAATTAAACCATGCCATCCTTTGGAGATTCTAAGTTAGGTATTTAAAAGGCTGTAAGTTTTTTATCAGTTTCCATTTTAAAGAATTCTCAACTGGTCATAGAAGAGGGATGAAAGGATGTGTCTGGAGAAAATGAGAAATGGCCTCTCTAAAAATAGAAGAGGGTGTCAACAACTAAGTGGGACAAGTATAGAGCTTTCTGTTACAATCTCTGGCATGTGAATAACCAAAGAATAAAATTTATTTGAATTTCAAGAATGATAGCTCTCTTCCAGTAGAACCTCCAATGATCAAAATTAAATACACAGGATATGCATAATGGGTATGATAAAACACAAATGCAAACACATTGACTTGAAAATTAAGCACTCAAAATCAAAGCTAAAATGTTTTCTTCTGTGTGTACTCCATTAGCACTGTAGTAGAAAGCAACCAAAGGCATTATATGACTTTACTTGTTGGGAATGTCTGCATAAGGTAATTACTCCATTATGTAGAGGCCAGTTCTAGTAAATGTTTTGACTACATAAGGTTTTTAGTAGTGTGCATCAGCAAACAAAAAGGAATCAAACTGAACAAATATGAAAAACCTATTAATATGGTCACAAGCCATTTTAAAGATTATCTTTTTCATGTGTGCAGATTTATTAAAGCTTCACATTGCAGAGAAAATTGAAAATAAGCAGTTTGCCAAAATATCAATTGTATAAAATGTGTATGTTTATATCATTCAGACAATTTAATTTAAAAAAAATGGAAAAAATACATTTAAATTGACCAATATAACTTAAAACCTTTAAGTAGAAATATGTTTGATCTGGATACTAGTGGTTTTATAATGTAGACACTTTCCACACACCTTGAAAAGTCACATACTCTTATGCCTACAAGGGCCAGGCAGGCAGGGGGCAATGAAGGAGAGAGGGAATTTAGCCAGTCTGAGGTGGTCAGACCCCATCTGTTCAAGGCCAAGAGATGCTCTACAGGATTGTGAAGGCAGGGTTGCTCCACTTGATATTTCAAAACAAGCCTGCAATTTGTAATGTTGGTTACTACTTTAAATTACTGTTAAATAATTATTGTAATATGGTATCATTATGTATTATTGCTTTAAATTATTTAATTTAATTAATTAGAATTTATAAAATGTTTTATAAAATAAATGTATAGAATTAAAAAAATTACCTTAAATTACTTTAAATTAAATTAATGTTTAGTTATTGTTAAATAATAATTATTGTTAAATAATATGGTTAGGGTACAAAAAGCAAAACAAACTAAATAACTGCAAACTGGTTACGGCTCAAAGGCCACCAATATTTGGAGCAGCTAGCGGGAAAATTACTGAAGAAGTTTTGTGATTATTCATTATTTTATGACATTTTAACGAAAAGGAATTTGAACAAAGTTAAAAATATTTATGGAAAATTATTGATTCAATAATATTAAGATATGAATATATCAATAAAATTTTTTGAAATTGTAGATCAACAGGTAAGTCGTGAACTTCTATACAGCCCCAACATCTCACTCTAATTACTTTCTTTTCAATATTTACATTTTAGCACACTTTTTGTCAGGTATGGCTCTTTGGTTTCCTTAGCATGCCCAGCATTCTGCTGACTGCTTAATTCTAATTACGTCAGGATCTCTGATAGGACCTAATTTTCTCTTCAACAGATCATACACTTTTTTGAATGTACTTTAAAGGATTAGAATAAATTACGACTGCCTGCAGTTTTGTTCCCAAGAAAGAAAAAATGCAACTCTCATATCAAAAATTATTTCAATCTAGTAATTTCCTAGGGGGAACTAAAAAATATTTATATCATATATTATATCTAGGAAAGTATTTTTATTTTTAACAATTTAATATTCATCAATATATTTCACTAAGAATCCAGGATAAAATATGCATTTACTTTAAATTAGCCTACGGTTTATTTTAGAAAAATTGCTTATCTGGCTATTTTTAATACTGGAACACTTTCATTTGTAAAGCTGGTCTATTTCAAAAACTGACCAACAACAAGAAGATTTGCTTAAAGAAAATAAGTGACTGCATATTTGCCAGTGTATTTCTAAGTGAAAATGTATATTGACTTCTGCTAAAATATAGATAAAGTAAAAAATTAGCATTGCATTTGTATCCATAAAACTCAATTTTATCATCGGGTTTGATTTGAGGGTTACGTGGTTACAAATTGTTCCTTGTTTATTTTTCTGATTTTTTAATATCTAAATGCCAGAGAAATGGGTTGATGGCTAAATGGTCAACTTACTGCAGCCAAATATATAATTTAAAAAAACAGTAATCTGGAGGGTGATTTGGGTTAATAAATAATGACCTATTAGCAGTGTGATTATAAAATTATTATTTGGATTCCTCCCATATCAGTATACAATCAAAAGATACATTCATAAAACTATAGATTGTTAACAGACTTTCAGCATAATTTGATTTACTTGTTATAAGTTTTGAAAATGACATATGAGGGTGCCATTTACCTTCAAGTATGGAAATTCAAATCCAAGATGCTGTAGGAAGCCTAGCTTCTGAGATAAAAAATTAAACAAAACAGTACTTACAGCCAATGTTTTTGTGGCTATAGTTGCTCTTCATGTATGCTAGCTACGATAATAAAACTAGCAGAGACATAGATGCAAAGGCCTCTAGTTTAGTCTCTATCTCTCAACTTTGTCTTGTGTCTCTTGGTCCAGTTTTTGTTTATGCAGAAAAATGTTATTTTGCAATAAGTAGCCCACCATAGAAACTATCAAGCATAAACATTTCAGTTCTAAAATTCTTTTACCAGGGGGATGTCTCATGGGCATGGGTGTCCACATCCACGAGGGGACCAGGAGGTGCCGTGGATGGAAGCAATGCTTTGCGACACTTCACAAAGGCAGGACAAACAGAAGAGCAATGGGGGAAGTGTTAGGTTAATGGGACAACTAGTGCAATGCGATAAGAGTCTAGGTGAGAGGTTTAGTCAAGGTTTTAAAAAATAATTCTGGGAGTAAGGCTGGAAGTCTGGAAAAGAGATGATGTTATCCCAGTAATAGATTGAAGAAAAGATTAGGGAATGATATCAGGCATTTTCCAGGGCCAGGAGTGCTTTCACACAGTAACACAACTAAGACGTGTGGCCAGGAGTGTTTCTAAAAGCCTTAGGTCAACAACTTTAAGGTTATCGTGGGGGAAAAAGTGTCAACTTCAGGACATTTTCCAGGGGGAAAGAGTCAGGACCATAATACGTGAGAAAGGATTTTTAGGGTGAAAGAATCTAAAGACATTTTGGTTAATATGAGACTTTCTGGTAAATATATTTGGTAAGACATGCCTCATTATGTGTTTCCCATGGTTAAGTTAAAAAAAAAAAAAAAAAACCTCCTTAAACCAACGGGAAACACATTTATTTTCAAGGGGCCTATTAAAAATATCACTGATGTTATTAATTTTCTCTAAGAATTCCTATCTGACAATTGACTTTTTTTTCCAATTCAACTAGGATTCCCCAGTGACCTTTTTGCTATTTTCCACAGAAGTGCTAATAAAGTAAACTTAACATATCGCTCAGAGCATAATTGTAGAATCCATTTAAATTTGGTCTTTAAAAAATGCTTAAATTATCATAAGAAGCTATTGCTGTCTTGGAGCTTAGGCCAAATCATTAACATGTCTTGAGAAGACATCATTTAATACATAAATACAACGTTTTGAATTTTATTCAAATTGCCTATTTGGTATATACGTATGCATTCATATTAAAAAACTTAATTATACAAAAAAAAAAAAAAAAAAAAAAAAAAAAAAAAAACTTAATTATACAAATATCCTATTCTTAATGGCTTTTTTTTTTCCTTCTACGAACTTGGTAATAAGAGCAAACAAAAGGCCCAGTCTCCTTAATCTTCTCTCTCTTCAGTTTTATGGTCCTTTGCACAGTGGCACTCCCAGTGACATCAAGGGGATTTAGTGGGGGAGGAGGGAGGAGAGAGTGAAGACTTCATCGATGCCTCTAGAAAAGCTCACCTTTCTGAGAGAGTAGATCTCACACTACCCGTTCTCATGAGCAGGCTCTGCACCTCGTGAGTGCCTGTGGTCAGTCCAGACAGGGAGCCATGGTGGCTGAGGGGGAGGTCAATGGACTCAGAGCTCGTATGGAGGCTAGTCAGGGACTGGTAACTCGGAGTGTCCTTGCTGCCGGCAGAGGAACTGCTCAGATTGGCAGCCCACACGAGACCACCTGAGGTGAAAGAGTGAACCGATGCTGGGCTGGAGGCCAACGAGTGACTTAAGCTTATAACATCTGTAGTTAAGTCTGAGGGTTTATTGAAGAGAGGGCTGCTGCTGCCACTCAGCCCACCAGCACTGCCCATGCTGCCCGTACCAGACGACGGTGACTCCAGACTGCCTTGCCGCGCTAATGTGGTACTAGGACTGGGCATTACTGAGGAGGATTTCACACCCTCAGTATTAGGTGCAGAGGCAGATTTGCCACCTGCCTTGGCACCAAACAACCTAAAAGAAAAACAAATAACAACTTCAGTTGTTCCAAGACACTGATATCCACATTTAATATTTAGGGTTACAGTACACAGAGCCAGGTGTGCTTTGGCGTACCACGCTGCCAAGCACCTCCTGTCTCTATGTTAATGAACTTTATAAACTTGAACTTCTTAATCTAGTGCCAAAAAAATCTCACGTGTCACCACAAGGGTAAGCCGGTACTGGGCTGACACCCAGGTGGTGGGGGTGGGGGGGAAGGGGGGGCAAAGCAAAAGTAGATCAAACATGAAAATCCTTGGCTTTCACAGTTTAAGTGACCATGAGAATCTTTGGAGAAAATTAAAGAGTTGGAGCACACTTGCTGTTACCTATTTACAGATCCATTATAATGAAACAACTTCTACGCATTCGGTATATAATACTTAAAATTTTTCTTTCTTTGTTTTTTTTTTTTTTTTTTTTCATTGTAACGGTTCATTCAAAATCTAAAAGGAGTGCTTAAGGCAAGGTTTAGGAGGTAATGTGACCTATCTGGTGGCCTGAGTGACTGTCAGAGAGCCGTTGGTTAGAAACAAGATTGGACACTATTGGCAACATGTTGGTTTGTGTGTATTTTCCCCAAGAAAGACCAAAGGGTTTTATGTCAGTTGCCAGTGCTATTCAAATACACATTTATAATAGTGATTTGAAACATCGCTGGTGCTTAGATGTTGGAGTTTCGTTCAGAAAACATTTTAGTTTTGTAAATGAAGCAGATGGTATAATCGAATTTATGTAAATATGGAAATAAAGTGATATGAAGTAATGGCATAATGATTACCAGCTAATTAAGTTGCAATGAAATCCATATTTCCTATAGTGACATATTTTATGACGAATATGAGAAATTGTTTCATAGGTAATGGGCCACTGGAGGGCACTATTGGCTTTTACTTAAGCAACAGAAATAATTACTCCCACTACAAGCCATTATTCTTTCCAGTGAGAATCAACATTTCAAAAAGCCAGTTTTTCAGAATTAATATTTCTACTGAGGAATATAACCTCTAGGTTTTCAAACAATCATGTATCTGGGATTGCTTAAAACGTACAAGTAAGTGTTACAAGACCCCTTACTCCCCAGTTATCAAGGTTCTTGGTTTACTTATCATAATAAAAACAAACATTAAAAATACGTAACACGTAAGAGATTATAAATCATACTCTATCATTTCAGGGGCAAAGAAACAGACCCAGAGAAGTTTAACCATTTGTCTCAAGTCTTTAACGGTATGTATTTTCCAGCCACTTAAAATATATTCGTATTTTAATACCACAAGTTCTCACAGCAGAACTGCACATACTGAGTACCAAAGACAGTTCCTATACAGAAACCAAGTTATGCTGCTTATCAGAGTCCTATCAGAGAAAGCTGATGAAGCTACAAAATCTCACCCATTCCTTAGTCGTTAGCCTATTTGCACCATACAAACGTTTTCAAGTTCTGTCCATATCATATCTTGATTTTCATTAATATGTCAAGATACGGTACAGCATTGATCTGTCCAATGTAATCTCTTACATGAAAAACGATTTCATCTACATTCATGATCATCCGCTCATTAAGAGCCAGAAGATCATAAACACTGGAAATTAATACCAAGAGTTATGAAGACCTATTTTGTTTTATTTTTAACTGTGGAAAGAAGAGTTGAAAACCTAGGGAAATGGAACACGCGATTACTCTATTTTATCACTATCCCCCAGTACTGCCATCTGCTTTTAAGTTTCTTATAAATGCTGGTTGTGTTGCTAATATTAGAACAATAGTGGAATTGAGAAGTTTGAGCATTTCTCAAATGAACACCAATTTTTTTTTTTTTTGCTAGCTAACTGTATGATCAGCTTTTTAAAATCCACAGTACTTAGAAACTAAATAAAAGATTCTAAGATATATGTACCTTAGAACATATATTTAGGTGATATATCTATATATTTAGGATATAGGATTTAGGACACACATAATAGTCTATATATATATACATAAATGGTTCGCATGTATCCTACAGTATAGCATTTTTAAAATTTTCCCAGCATCATTTTACACATTCTTACCTTCGAAACGTAGGTGAGGCAATGTCAGGATACTTGGATCCTGGCTGCCTGAGCCCTTGCGTCCCACAGGCACTGGCAGAGGTAGGGCTGGATTTGGGGGAACCTGACAAAGAGACACTCTCTGAATCTGAGACTGCTACTTTTTCCTTTTCCTTGTCTGTTTGGTTGACAGTAACAGGACTTGAGCGCCCTGACCCAATCTTAGTAGGTTCTCTGAGTTTTGAGGTGGAGGCCCCAGCTGACTTGCTGCTGACATTGGAATCAATACTGCTGGTGCTGGACCTGTGTCCACCTCGGCCGGGGATGCCACTTGTGCTTGATTTTGAAGGGCGGGGCAAGCTGCGGTACTGTAGGGAAGTCTTTGAGCTCACATGCAGCACACCATCATCCTGATTCTGTGAACCGTCCAGACTGGTTTTTCTCCCTGCATTTGACTTCCCACCAATGGCAGCAGATTTGGGGATTTTACCCAGGGTTGCTGATCCACTTGTTATTGTGGCTCCGCTGCTTGTGATCATAGTAGACGACCCTACTCCACTTGGTTTCTTAAATCCGAAAGAGCCAGGAGCAGCTGACCTTCCAATGCCCGAAGGGGGCTTTTTCCCCTCATCTCCACTGCTTTTTCCTGCATCTGAAGGAGACCTCTGTAGAGATGATCCTTTTAGAGGAGTTTTGCCTTTCTCAGAAGCTTTGGCATCATCGGTTTTCCCTAAGTAATGAGAAATACACAAATATACATGCCTGCACATTACGATTACATAATAACCTTTCTTTAAACAATGTGTAAACATGTGAATACGTCTCTGTATTACTTCAGTTCCTAAATACCCATTTAGACATCTTTATATTACTTCAGTTCCTAAATACCCATTTAGATCTAGATAGGTATGTGCTTTAATATATTGTGAGGATTGAGTACAAAGCTATGAAAATAATGGCTAAAGGAAATGTGATGAGTGATGAAGGAGATAAAGTGAAAACACATATTTTTGCAGTTTATTACTGTCTTAAACCTCACAACGCTCTCCCTTTATCAGGACAGCACTTAATCTTATCAAGCTAAGTGCTCGAAAAAGAATTTATTTGACTATCTGTAAGATGCTTATATTTAGAGTCTCCTGGTACAAAACTACTTCAAATGGCACTATTTAAAATTAGGCACCATTTTAAAAATAGAAAGAGCATCTTAAAAAAATAAAGATGGTACAATTTGGCAGAAGTCTTCCACTCTATTGTTTCATAAAGTAAAATTCACAAATGATGTTTCATATCTCTAGAATTCCAACCCATTAGATTAGTGTGATTGGTCTTGATTCTCAGTGGTAGTAGTGAAAATTAGTGGAATACTTCACATAAATATTCCAAACTTTCATAAGGAAGTCAGAGGGAAAGCAGTCTCATTTTTATTAAGCAGATTTCTTTTATTTCCACATGAACAGAAATGACTACGGCAGAATAGAGACACTCAATAGCCCCAAATTATAATGGTGCTCTCTAGAGAATGCCTAGATTGTGATATTCATGTGGACTTGCAGGGTAAAGTATGTGACATTTACATGGAAGAAAATAACCATACAGAGAAGAATATGATTTAATTAAAAATAAAGCTATTATTAAAGAGAACAAAGATTGAATGGAAACCATAAATTAAAACATTTTTGCATAACAGCTGTGAAATGACAAGCCTACCGGGGGTCTTGAGTGCACTTGTGCCAGCTTTCTGCCTGGATGGCGCTCCTCCTTGGGCAGACATGCCTCTTCTCCAGGACCCCGTCTGTGAGATGGACAGGGATGCTTTCTGTCCCGTCTTCTCGGGGTCTTCAGGAAGGCCTGAGGAAACACCCTTCCACTTGCCCCCACTATCCACATGGCTGTCAAAGTCCTCTTCCGGTTTTTTCAGCTCCTCAGTAGTATCCCATGTCTCATCTGTTGTAGAACGTTTCTCCGAATCTGTCTTGAGCTATGAGGAAAACATTACAAAGAAACTTTGTGCAGAAAAATCTACAATGTGTGAATCGGCCTTGAAATGTACTTTTGGATAACTGATTAAAAAAATGAAGCACTGATTTCTATTTCAAAAGAAATCCAATGACTCCTATTTTTATCTATGTCTTCATTTAAGTTTCATTAATTTTAGCCACATAATTCTCACTTGCACATATTAGAGAATGTCAGAATAAATATGTGCAGAAAACCCCAATTAAATGCTCCTGAGAAGGAATTTTCTATGTCAAATTTAACAAGGGAAAAGAGGACAAGATAAAACTTAATTATCTAATATCCATTCTTGATTTACCATTCTCAAGAGATGTAGTAATTTATTTCAGAGATCAATATAAAATTAATCAAGAACTATCTAAAATTAGACAATTAAAATAATTTCTAGGGTTAAAAACTATCAGTATTATAAAAGGAGAAATGGTAAAATAAGTGTTTCAGGGAGGCTTGTAATCAATGGAAAAAATACGTATACACAAGCTTCTAAGTTTATGCAATTATTTCAGATTCGGAGGGTGTACTGTATTTTATTCTGATATACAACAGATTGAGGGAAAAAGCTGGCAGAAGCATTAGAGAAAGACAGCAGCCACTTCTCACCTGGGTGTTTTTCCTGGAGGGGACAGTGATGTTGGAGTAAGAGCTGACTGAGGACGTGGTATTCAAGTCGTCAGTGCTGATGTTATCCAGGGTGTCACTGAGACCACTGCTCACAGAGCTGCTGTCATCCCAGCTAAAGGCAGGACACAGAGCAGCAAGGAAGTAAACACACTTGCACAAGGCAAGTCACCTATATTTCCATATACATGTATTGGGAAGATAATACTCATTTTTTTACTCTCATGATGGAAAAATTATTGACTTTTCATCTTTGGAGAATCATAGTAAATAAGAATTGAATGATGTTCTGAGGATAACCTTATCTGATATTTGCAAAGAATCAGTGTCTAGTGCAGATCCAGGTTCCAGGGGAGTATCTAGAGAGTGAATGAAAACACTGCTGCAAATATTGCATGGTATCAGGAAAGGATAAGACCACCAATTCCTTTATTTTTCCCCCTGGAGAAAAGCAACAGAGCATATAAGAACTCATTCTTTGTTCTGAACGTTAAGAAAAGCCAAACTGTGCTTTAGTTAGGAATCAGAAAGTCATTCTTCATTCTTTCTCCTCCCTCAGTAACTACTTCTAATGATTCACCAACTCTTGGACACTGAGTTTCACTTCTATCATATCATCGCTCCTGCCATACCTTACAGTTTCTGGCCCTGACAATAAGTAATAACCTCTTATCTGGCCTTCCTGCCTTTGGTCTTTCTCAATACAACTTCATTGCTATATCTGGGCCAATGATCAAAATGATCAAAGATTCACATCTGGTCAGAGACTTCTCTTTATCAAAGCCATATATTCCAAAATAGAATGCACCTGCCTCAAAGGATGAACAAGGCAACCTATTGGGCCATAAGAAAAAAAAAATCTGAAATTCTGAATATATTTGTTAGATACATTTAAAGAAGAAAAAATAAAATAGGCTACATTAATATTCATGTGCAGGCTAACACGCTCACGGAGCCAGTGTGTCAGATGATGCAGAAGAAATGTAGGATAAGCAGGTTAAGTTGAATGAGAATGGCAGCTCCAGGATTCAAAGGGGTGGGACACAGTTCTCTCATTTACTGGCTGGTTATCAGTCTACTGTGATGTATTGCTGCTTACTTGTGTTCTATTAAACAAATTCATGCACAATGGGATACATATATTAGATACAGATAAAAGTTAAGTTTCACAAAATGGACAAGTGTCTTTAAAAACCTTGTGCAAAAGAATATCCTTAATGAAAGCATAAGCAAACCACAGAAGTATGGTGGTGAACTGATACTTTTCCTACTCTGTTATGTGTATTTGATAAGTCATATCATAAATTCAAAATAATAGTAACGTATTGAGATGACATATGAAACCAATAAGAAATGCAATTATTTAGAAGAAAATAAAATTTGAATTTATAGTAAATAGTGTTAATGATGACCCCTCCCTAGCTGCATATTTTGTGATATTAGTTACTGATAGCATAAAACATCATGATTATAAAAGATATTTATAAGTCAGATTATCAATAACAACTGTATTTTCATTGAGATATCATTAACATATGACTTTATATCAGTTTTAGGTGTTCAACATAACGAATGACTTGATAAATGCATCTGTTACAAAATGACTACTACAAAGGTTTATTTAATATGCAATTGTTACAAATTCTTTTTTGTGATGAGAACTTTTAAGATCCACTCTCTAAGCCCACAGGGTGCACAAGGCAAATGATTTCTCATAACAATTGGCTTGGAAAGCAAAAAGTGGCCTACGTTCATGAGTTCTTGCAACCAGGAAGAGCCCAAAGAGCATTGAACTGCTCCTGGAGAGAAGGCATGGCAAGCAGCTTGGGGACACACAGCTTGGAAATAGTGATCTGAAGAGCACCTGGGGCACACAGTGTAAAGGTTATCTGCTCTTTTTGGAGCATGTCCCACAAAGGTATCATTCACGGAGAGACCCCTCCAAAAACAAAGGAACTGGCCAGCACCATTTCCCTTCCCCTATCCCTTAACACAAGCATAGGGCAACCCGTGGAAACCAGTTCAGTACCCACACTTGCTACCTAACATGCTTACACCAAGCTGTTCCCCCACTCTACTCACATGCTTCATGGAATTGACCATCACAGTCCCAGTGTGAAGGGCACACTGGATGAAACACTTGTCCAGGGTCCATGTCTTTTGACCCTGGAGTTTTGCAGAGCCTCAGTTCTGGAAGCAGTGATGACAGCTCTCATTTCACAAGCATACCAAAGCAATATCTAGCTAAAACTCAGCAAGGTCAGGCAAAGGACCAAACATTGCCCCACAAGCAATGACAGCCTCTGCAGATGACTGGGATGAAGGATAAAGTGTCCAGGACACAACAGCAGAGCACATGCAGCTTACATTCAAGATACTTCTTGAAGTCATCAAGCCCTGGGGAATAGGGAACACCACACTGCAGGAGGCTATACCCTGCACCACACTATAGGCACTATTCTTCATAAGGATAATTACCTTCAAGAGCAGGAGATGCAGCGTACTTTTCTAATACATGGAAGTAGGCACAGAGACTTAAAATGAGAAGACAGAGGAATCTGTCCCAAGTGAAAGAACAGGACAAAGCCACCACCAGAACTCTAAGTGAAACAGATATAAGAAACATACCTCATACAGAATTTAAAGTAGTGATCACAAAGATATTTGCTGGACTTAAGAAAAGAGTGGAACACATCAGTGAGACCCTTAATACAGAGATAAGGAATAACAGAGCAGAGGCGAAGGGCTCAATAAATGAAATCAGAAACACACATGATGGAATGAACTGCAGGCTGGATGAAACAGAGGAATGAATCACTGACCTAGAAGAGAGAGTAGTGGAAACTAATCAAGCCGAACAGAAGAGAAGAAAAAGAATTATGCAAAATGAGAATAGACTTAGAGAACTCAGTGAGTCCTTCATATGTAATTACATTCATTTTATAGAGTCCAAGAAGAAGACAGAGAAAGGGAGCAGAAAATTTATTTGAGGAAATAATAGCTGAAAGCTTTCCTAATCTGAGGAAGGAAACAGATATCCAAATCCAAGAGGCACAGAGAACCCAAAACAAAATTAACAATAGCAGTTTTAAACTAAGACGTATTGTAATTAAATTGGCAAAAGATAGTGGTACAGAAAAAGCTTTAAAAACACCAAGAAAAAAGAAGACAGTTACATACAAAGGAAACCTCATAAGGCTAGCAGCAGATTTTCAGCAAAAACTTTCCAAGCCAGAAGGGACTGGCATAATCTGTTTCACGTGCTGAATGGGAAAAAATCTGCAGTCAAGAATACTCTATCCAGCAAGGCTACCATCCAGAATAGAAGGAGACATATAGAGTTTCCCAGACAAACAAAACTAAACAAGTTCATGACCACTAATCCAGCCCTGCCAAGAAATACTAAAGGGGACTCTGTAAGCGGAAAGGAAATACCAAAAGTGACAGTATGAAGGCAGAAAACACAAAAGCAAGAAAAATGAACATTTCTATAAAAAGTCAGTCAAGGAACTCAGAAAATAAAAGAATATAAAATACATCCCCGGGATCCCTGGGTGGCGCAGCGGTTTGGCGCCTGCCTTTGGCCCAGGGCGCGATCCTGGAGACCCGGGATCGAGTCCCACATCGGGCTCCTGGTGCATGGAGCCTGCTTCTCCCTCTGCCTGTGTCTCTGCCTCTCTCTCTCTCTCTCTCTCTCTCTCTCTTTCTCACTGTGTGCCTATCACAAATAAATAAAAAATAAATAAAAAAAAATACATCCCCATTTACCTAAAACGTGTGAGGACATATGTTCAAACTTAAGAATGTGTTCAAACTTAAACAACAATCAACTTAATATAGACCACCATTTGCAGAAGATATTAAATGTAAACCTAATGATAGTCACAAATCAAAAACCACTAATAAATATGCAAAGAATAAAGAGAAAGAAATCCAAATAGATGACTAAAGAAAATCAGCAAACCATGAAAAAGAGAAAGCCAAGCAAGGACCAGAGAAAATCTTCAGAAACAACTACAAAACCAGCAATAAAATGGCAATAAATATATCTACCAATAGTTATTTTGAATGTAAATGGACTAAATGTTCCAGTCAAAAGACAGAGTATGACATAAATGATATAGAAACTAAAAAATCAATAGAAGATACCAATGACCCAGATGTTGGTTCTTTGAAAAAAAAATCAATAAAATTGATAAATGTCTAGCCAGACTTATCAAGAAAAAAGAGAAAGGACCCAAATAAATAAAATTACAAATGAGAAAGGAGAAATAACAACCAATACCACAGAAATACAAACAATTATAAGAGAATATTCTGAAAAACTATATGCCAAGAAATTGGACAACCTAGAAGAAATGGATAAATTTCTAGAAGCATATAAAGTATCAAAGCTGAATCAGAAAGAAATAGAAAATTTGAACAGACCAATTACCAGCAATGCAATTGAATTAGTAATCAAAAAAACTTCCAATAAACAAAAGTCCAGGACCAGGTGGCTTCACAGGTGAATTCTACCAAACATTTAAAGAACATTTAACATCTATTTTTCTCAGACTATTCCAAAAAATAGAAAAGGAAGGGAAACTCCTAAATTTATTTCATGAGACCAGCATTACCCTAATAACCAAACCAGATAAAGAAATCATAAGAAAAGAGAAGTACAGGCCACTATCTCTGATTATCATAGATACAAAAATCCTCAGTAAAATAGTAGCAAACCAAATTAAAAAAATCATTCATCACGATCAAGTGGGATTTATTCCTGGGTTGCAAAAGTGGTTTAATATTTGCAAACAATCAATGTGATACATCACACCAATAAGAGAAAGGGAAGAACCATATGATCATTTCAACAGATGCAGAAAAAGCATTTGAGAAAGTGCAACATCCATTCATGATAAAATTCCTTAACGAAGGAGAATTAGAGGGAACATACCTCAAGATAATAAAGGCCACACATGAAAAACCCACAGCTAACATCATACTCAATGGGGAAAAACTGAGAGCATTTTTCCTCCAGGGTCTGGACAAGACAAGAATGCCCACTCTCATGACTTTTACTCAACATAGTACTGGAAATCCTAGCCATGCAATCAGACAATAGAAATAAATAAAAGGCATCCAAATTGGTAAGGAAGAATTAAACCTTCACTATTTGCAAATGACATACCATATATAGAAAATGCAAAAGATTCCACAAAAAAAAATTGTTAGAAATGATAAATGAATTCAGTAAAGTTGCAAGATACAAAATCAACGCACAGAAGTCTGTGGCATTTCTATACACCAATAATGAAGCAGCAAAAAGAGAAATTAAGAAAACAATCCCATTTTGAACTGCACCAAAAATAATAAGATACTTAGGAATAAATCTAATCAAAGAAGCGAAAGACCTGTACTCTGAAAACTATAAAATACTGATAAAGAAATTGAAGAGGACACAAATAAATGGAAAGACATTCCATGTTCATGGATTGGAAGAAGTATTGTTATCATGTGCCCCAAACAATCTACAGATTTAATGCAATCCTATCAAAATACAGCATTTTTCACAGATCTAGAACAATCCTAAAATTTGTATAGAACCACAAAAGACTCCAAATAGCCAAAGTGATCTTGATTAAGCAAAGCAAAGCAGGGAGCATCACAATTCTGGACTTCACGTTACATTACGAAGCTGCAGTCATAAAACAGTATGGTACTGGCATAAAAATAGACCCACAGTTCAGTAGAACAGAATAGAAAACCCATAAATGAACCCACAATTATATGGTCAATGAATCTTTGACAGGAAAGACTATCCAATGTGAAAAAAAATACAATATATTCAACAGATGATATTGGGAGAATTGGACAGTCGCATGCAAAAGAATTAAACTGGAGCACTTTCTTACACCACACATGAAAATAAACTCTAAATGGATTAAAG
This sequence comes from Canis lupus familiaris, assembly GCF_011100685.1. Classification (NCBI taxonomy): domain Eukaryota; kingdom Metazoa; phylum Chordata; class Mammalia; order Carnivora; family Canidae; genus Canis; species Canis lupus. The sequence goes on along the minus strand of NC_049236.1, from coordinate 21,073,903 downwards.
ACCTAAATGTGAGACCTGAAGCCATAAAAATCCTAGAAGACAGCACAGGCAGTAACTACTTTGACATCAGCCATAGTTACTTTTCTTCTAAATAGGTATCCTGAGGCATGGGAAACAAAAGCAAAAATAAAAGACTAGGACTACATCACAAAAAGGTTCTGTGTAGTGAAGGAAATAATTAACAAAACTAAAAGGCATTCTGCAGAATGGGAGAAGACATTTGATAATGACATACCTGATAAAAGGTTAGTATCCAAAATATATAAGGAACTTATAAAAACTCAACTCCAAAAAAGGAAATAATCCAATTTAAAAATGGGCAGAAGGCATGAACAGACATTTCTCCAAAGAAGACATGCTGCTGGCCAACAGACACATGAAAAGATGCTCATCATCACTCATCATCAAGGAAATGCAAATCAAAGCTACAATGTGATACCACCTCATACCTGTTTGAATGGCTAAAATCAAAACACAAGAAAAAAATGTTGGCAAGAATATGGAGAAAAAGGAACCCTTGTACATTGTTGGTGGGAATAAAAACTGGTGCAGCCACTGTGGAAAACAGTGTGATGGTTTCTCAAAAAGTTAAAAATAGAGCTATCCTACACCAAGCAAAGTAAGTCAGAGAAAGACAAATACCATATGATTTCACTCATATGTGGAATTTAAGAGACAGAACAGATGAGTAAAGGGGGAGGAGAAGGAGGAAGAGGAGGAAGAGGAGGAGGAGGAGGACGAGGAGAGAGAGAGAGAGAAATCAAGAAATAGACTTTGAACTATAGAGAACAAACTAAGGGTGACCATAGGGGGCGTGGGTGGAGAGATGGGTGAAATAGATGATGGGGATTAAAGAGTGCATTTGTGATGAGCACCAGGTGATGTATGGAAGTGTTGACGCACTATATTGTACACCTGAAACTCATGTAACACTGTATGTTAACTAACTGGAATTAAAATATAAAATATAAAATATAAAAACTTCAAAAAATATAATTTTCTTCAAATTTTAAAAGCCTAGTGTTACTTCTGGATTCCAAAATCTTCCTCCTAATACTGAAATTGCTTTCACAAAGGTCAATTAACCCATGAATTGAGTGCTTACTATGTGTCCTACTCTTCTAATTACTTAATATGTATTTTATAATCACCAAATAAATATATGAGGCAGGCATTATAAATATTAAGAGGTTCAGGCAGGTTAAATGACATGTCTAAGAGTCCAGGAATTATGTCCCATGGCTTGATTAGCATTATGCTCCCTGTCTCCCATCTTTTCACCCCTTCTCTCTTGAAATATATCAATTATGAGTCTTTTCAGATTCAGTCTTTACAAGTCCTTTGCAAGGTTCACAGAGTCCTCCAAATCCTTTTTTTCCCCGCTTTTTTGGGATTCCTCTGAATTCCTCAATATTCAGAAATTAATCTTATCTCACCTTTTACATTCCTCCTTGGAAATTCCCTAGTCTTCCACAACTTCAATATCACCTCTATGATTAGGACACTTAGATTCACATCTATAACCAGACTTGTTCCTATCGGATCAGCATTTCTAGCCTACTGCTAGGATATCTTGTCAACATCTCAAAATCACTCTGCCTAGACTATATCATTTCCCTTTAAAAATTATTCTCCCTTTCATTACCACACAGTTACCCACATTACGTATTAATCTTTCTGTCGTAAAATCTAAGTGTTATTGCCTCTCTTCTCTCATTTGGCTCCATTCTTACTTACATTGTCTCTAAGCCTTGAAAATCTTCCCAGCTACAGGTAACACAGCCATCCTTTTGTTCCACATATCCACTGCCTCTGCTTGTCTTTCCTTCCATAAAAATTATTAGTAAGTATCTGCTTTTATTCATTAAGTGATGAATAAATTACAGTCCCTCTCCTTGAAGAACTCTGTGTTTATTGTTGAAGACAAATATTTAAATAAATGATGACAATAAAATGTGGTAATTGTAATAGAACTGCATGTTAAATGAATGGCAGGGCAGGGCTACTATCACTTATTTGAAGAGCTGAAGAATTATTTCACAATGGGAATATTGTAGCGTGATCAGATGAAATCTATGTTAATCACTGTATTGTAGCATATATCACCTGTTAAGTGATGTGTTTTTCTATATTGTTGATCATAATTTGGATTGCCTGAAGTCAGGGAGTGTATTTGATCTTTATAATCTTAGCACACATCAAGATAAATAGATAATTAGTAGATGTTTGTTAAATGAATACAACTAAATTACTGCTAAATAGATAATTAGTAGATGTTTGTTAAATGAATACAACAATTTTACTTTTGAAAATGTTCCTTCTATCCAGTAATGTTAAGTTAGAGTGAATCCAATAATAAATGCAGGTTTTGAAAAAAAATTTGTTTGACATATTTCTTTGCTAAACAAACTTTAAAGGAGCAAACTTTGATTGATGACAACATTATTTTCCTAAATTTATCCTGTGATTTTGACTTTCATCTTTGATTTTGTGGATACCAGAATTCTCCCTAGCTACGATGCAATTAATCTTGTTTATTATGGCACACTTAATTAAACTGAAAAAGCTTCATAAAAATAGGGTTTTTTTTACTGAAAAAAAATGACGATTTACTCACATAATTAGCTCTGAGGTCTCAAGCCTCATCAATATATTTTTTCCATCCTTTCATTTTTAATTTCATTAAGATGTGCTATGAATTCTTGCTGATATTCTTTATAAAAGGGCAGCTCTTTTTCTCTTCCAAGTTACAGATCTGTCACTCTGCTAAATTTTTCTCTACAATCTAGGACAGCTCAATACATTACAAGACTGTGGATCTTATCCACATAGATTGCATATATACCCTGGATTGTTTCCAGTTTTTAAATACTATGAATAAAACTGTTAAGAACATTCATACACATTCTACTTATGTGACATTTTAGAAGAGGCAAAACTACATATATGTAGGATGATCAGTGATGGCCAGTGCTCAGAAGTATGGGAAGATTTGTAGTGGCCATACAACATAACTTGATGCATATGTCAAAACTCAGAACTGTAGGGAAAAAAATTCCTGTGTTAAAGCCCAAAATACAGCCAATTACCCTGTTGGTAAATTACAATTTAGATATACACTAGATTATTAACTATTCTAAGAGAATGATTTCCTGGCATGCCTTTTATTATGTATATTTTAAATGCTCAATAACTCAATGGGGCTAGGGATCTATTTTATTTATCGATCAGTGCATTTGTAGCTCTGACCCCCACATGCACCTCTGGATTCACACTTAGAAGCAGACCTGCTTGAAAACAAATGTGTTCTATGTTTGAGGTCATTTTTTCTTCCTGCTTTTTATAATGAAGAATTCTGAAATATTAACTAAATTATTTTATTATTTTTAGAGGGGGGTACAGTGGGAAGGAGAGAGAAAGAGAGAGAAAGAGAGAGAAAGAACAGGGGGTGGGGGGAGAGAATCTTAAGCAAACCCTGCACCCAGCGTGGAGCTGAACAGGGGGCTCAATCTCACAGCCCTGGGATGATGACCTAAGCCGAAATCAAGAGTCGGATGCCCAACTGACTGAGCCACCCAGGTGTCCCTAACTAAATAATAGTTAAAATAAGTTTTCAGATTTAAAACTAACACCAGAGGAAAATGATAGTCCTATTTGTGGGCAATTTTTCAACAGCACAGTCCTATTTTTAGTGTAGTAGCTGTTCACATAGCAGGTATTCAATCAGGCTCTTCCATAGTTCATATTGCCAGCTCCACTGTCCTACTTATACATGAACATGTAAAACAGAGATTTTCTTTCAATAAATAACTAGTTCCTATACTTTAGGCACTCAAAAGTAACCTCAACCTCAATTTTCTAGCTCATTAAATATTCCATTAATGAAATAAATGAACATGTGCATTACTACCGATTCCTCTGGAGGTACTATGTTCCAACTCTAATTCAATTCCAATTATGAGAATGTTGTCTACTAAGGTGACATAAGTTTTTATTTTATTTTAAGATTTTATTTATTTATTCATGAGAGACACAGAGAGAGTGTCAGAGACACAGGCAGAGGGAGAAGCAGGCTCCCTGCAGGGAGCCCAATGTAGGACTTGGTCCCAGGAACCGGGGGATCACAACCTGAGCCAAAGGCAGATGCTCAACCACTGAGCCATCCAGGTGCCCCAAATTTTGATTTCTATAAAAAAAAACTTTCTTAGTCTCAATGTTTTAACAATGTTTTTTGTTAGCTTATTTTATTAAAAGTTAAAATAAGAAATAGCGATATAAACAATGTATATTTTCTTGAATCCGTGATTATATATCATATGGCTATTTAGAAAACATAACTATGGATATTATAATATTTTGTCAATATGTGAGTATTTCTAGGCCAATGCTGTTGGAACTGCCTGAGGTATGCCATAGTGTTTCCTCCAGGTACAAGTATGTCTCACTTCCTCATTCATTATGATCCAGCGATATCCACCTTCCTTATACTGAGAGTAATTATCCAGAAAGACTCTATATCACCCACGTGAATAGATTATTATACATGCTTTAGATCCTTGATGCCACTCCCACTTATGTCTCAGTCCCCTAAGACATCACTTTGACTTATTGGACAGGTCTTATAAGCCAAGTCCTAAATCCTTCCCCCACCACCCTCTCTGAATTCTAAATTACATCTCATTTACCCTTTGTCCTATTTTCAAGAACCTCAAGAATACAAAAAGTTTTAAAACACTGAGAAAATAAAACATTTTATATATTATTTAAATGCAAATTCTGGAGTCATGTTTGCCATTTATAAATAATGTAGATGATGTGAAGTGTTCACTGCAGTGCTGAGACCTGTGGACATTCAACAAATATATACAATGACACACTTGATGTATTTAGGCACTGTCAAAATTCTCATGGGATAGACACATTGTTCTGTTCCAACCTAAAAATTGGCAAACCTTTTAATAATAATATATGATAAAGTATAAATTCTAAGGGTTTTATTAAATATTTCTTAACACTAATAACAACCATTTTACAAAGAGAAAAATGAAGCAAATTTAGCTATCCATGAAATAAATCATTGTGTAAAAACTTCTGGATATGCTTATTGTTTCTAAAAGAAGATACATATCATTTGCATAACAAATGAAAGCACCACTTTAAAAAAATCCTATTCCAAGATATTTGTTTTCTATTTCCATTACTTATGGCAATGTAAATAGTACACATAAGGAGATACAGATATTTTTAAAAATCTGTATTTTGACACAATGACATTTATAATAGTAACTTAAAAACACTAAGAATCATCTGTGTAGGCTTTGCACGTTGGCACCATTAATTGATATTAAATCAATTAATATCTCCTCAAAACTAAACAAACACAAAACTCCTTAGACCTATGCTATACCTTTTTTTTTTTTTTTAAATCAGCAAACATAATGCACTACCTGTCAAGTTTGAGCATTGCAACCACTGAAGTGTAAATTCTGTATTACTTCAGGGTCATTGACAGAAAGCAATATAGTGCATTTCAACAAAGATTTGTTCAGCATTTCCCTGGGAAAAAATATGTTATTATCGAGGAAAAAAAGAACAAGTCATTAAAAGAGACTTCTGAATCACAAAAACTTAAGTATATATCAACAACATGCTGAAAATAATTTTATTATTTTATGTTAAAAATATTCTCTTGGGATGCCTGAGTGGTTTAGTCTGCTGTGCCCAACTCTTGATTTTGGCTCAGGTCATGATCTCAGGGTTATGAGATCAAGGTCTTAGTTGGGATCCCCACTGGGCATGGGACTTGCTTAGGATTCTCTCTCCCTCTGCCCTTCCCCCCTAGTATGCATGTGCACACATACTTTCTCTAATATATATATATATATATATATATATATATATATATATATATATTAGATGAATATATATGAATATATATTCTCTTTATTTTATGAAATAAATATATGAAATATATTCATATATAATATATATGAATATATATTCTCTTTATTTTATGAAGTAAATATATGTGAAATACATTCATATATATAATATATATGAATAAATTTATTTTGTGAAATGTGTATGATTTTTTAAGAGTAGGATTTTTTTTCCAGTTCTAGGTATAGTTTCAAAAGTGTTTCAGCCTGCCAGTGTTCATTAACTATGTAATATAGTAGAGTTTGAGTAGCAGGTGTAGAATCCAGGTGAAATGTCATTTCCTCTATGAATCCTCCTATGATTTCCAAGCAAACTTTAATTCCTTCACGTCTGTATTTGCTACTAGTGTGCTTCTATTGTACTGCAGTTTACCTGCTTAGAGAGCTCTTTTAGCCACAGGATCATGGTCGAGGGCAAGGAAAGTGGCTTGTCTCTTGGAATCTCAGTGCCCAGGTTGGTATCTGGCCCATGAGAGGGTCTCAACATTTGAGAAATCAATCAATGATCTAGTCTTACATAATCAAAAAAATCTACTGCCTTAATCTGTGATTCATTCACTCATCCTCACTCTTAAATGGGTAAATAACTTTGAATTATGGTAAAAAAAAATCAATGGAAAAAAAAGAGAAAAACCAATGAGAGAGACCTGCTGAGTTTGGGTGAAGAAAGAACAACCTCTTTGAGAAGATAATTTTAAAGAAGCATTACACAGACAAGTGAAAGGTGAAGAGAGGCTATCTGTGAAAGTGGTGGAGGGGAGAGCATTAAAGGAGGAGAAGACAACAAGTGTAAAGACCTGGAAGCAACAAAGGTCGAGGTACAGCAGGCAAGGGGAAATGCGGAAGTTCTGAGATTGCAAAAGTAGGCAGGGCCGGCCTTTGAGGGATCTTACAGACAAGGTGGAAAAAATCCAACTTTCTTAGAAGTACAATAAAAAGTCATCAAATAGTTTTAAGTGGTAAAATGATATGAGCAGATATACATTTTTAAAAGTATTTTAGTATGATGAATATATTAGAGGTAAGGAAGAGTAGAAGCAGGAAGTTCAATGAGGCTTCTATGACATGCTTGTTTTTGACCAGGGGATACATGTAAATTAAGAGAAGGCACTTTCAAGATAATTTGGAAGTAGAAATGGTAGGATTTGCTCTTGGTTGGTGTGACCTAATAATAAATATATTAAATATAATTAAACCCAGGATACCTGATACAGAGCTCCTAAAACCTTTGTAATTCCTTGAGTGATAAGGATACTAGGATCATCTTCTGTTCTAATATTTGGTCTTTGATTCCAGTAACTAACACAAGGCTCCTCAATCTCTTGGAATTTCCTGAGTGATAGAAGCATCACTTGCTCTAATGAGGGAACCTTTGGTTGGCTCCTGGATAGCCCATTGATTTTTTTTTTACCCCAATTCATAATTATTTGCACATTTAAGTGTTAGAATGAGTGAATGAATTTCAGATTTAGGCTTACAGTGAACACATGGTGGTGTTGGGGATATGGTGTGCTGTGAGACGGTCTGGAAGTTCTGTGCTCCTTCTCTGTATTTGGCTCTAAGTACCTCCTTAATTGGCTGTTCAGACGATGTTCAGTATCCCTTGGCATATCCTTTATAAGAAACTAGTAAATATGAATGCTATCCTGAGTTTTGTGAGCCAACCTAGGAAATTATCAAACCTGCAGAGGGAATCATGGGAACCCCAATTTGTGGCTGGTAATTCAAAAACACAGGGGTCCTGGACTTGCAACTGGTATCCAAAATGGGCGAGTCTTACTGGACTCAGCCCTTACCTTCCGGGATCTGATGCTCACTCCAGGTAGTTTAGAGCCAGCCAAAGTGAATTACACTGTGGGACAGGCAGCTAGGGTGAGAAAATTGGTTGGTGTGGGAAAACCCCAAACATTTGGTGTCAGAAACATTCCACGAGTAGAGATTTTTCTTTTATTTTTCTTTTAGTTGGAATGTGGTAAAAAAGGGGGGGGGAAGACTACAGACCCCTTGCATACTTTCCACAGGTCATAGAGGCACAAATGGATTTTTGGAAAAGTAAAAAATCCATCAGTAGGGGTCAAAACATAATTTTAATTCCAAATTCAGCCTGCACTTAGTACCATTAGTTTCACATACCAAGGGAAACTGATACGAGTTTACTATATTATAATTTAAGTCTACAACTCTTGACAAACTGACAATTCATGAAAGCAGAAAGTTAAAATCTGTCCATATTATTTTTAGTATGCAGAGAATATTATGTATTTATCCATGAAACATTTATAGAGACTACATCAATACCACGTGGGTTCTGAGTAAGGAGAGCAATCAATAAACTCTCTGCACTGAACTTTTCATTCCCTTTTCTTTTCTCTAGAAAACAAATAATGAAGATTTATTCTATTGTAGCATCAGATAAGGTAAGATAAATGAAAAATGAAAAGCCCTTGTTCTTTATAAAAGAAAGCCCTAGGTAGATTTGGTTAAATGTGATGAATGATGTTAGCTTGAAATGAATTTATGCAGTCAGGCAGATTTTTATATTTTAATGGTATCTGAGGCAGATAAGAAACATCTATTTTTGTTTTTATTATAATATGAGCTGAAATCACAAGAGATAAAAGGATCTTACTGAAAATTACTTTGCTGGAACACATTACTAGAACAATGCTTCTGTAATTTTGCTAGCTTCCTCCAGTGTTCGTTTTCATGATGCTGTTATATAGTTGAAATAGGTACAAGTTTATCTAGAAGTTTCTTTTGAAAAAAAAAAGATTTTATTTATTTATTTGAGAGAGAGAGCAAACATGAGCGGGGGGGGGGGGGGGATGGGCAGGTGGAGGGAGAAGCAGACTTCCTGCTGAGCAGGGAGCCCAACATGGGCCTCGATCCCAGGACCCTGAGATCATGATCTGAGCCAAAGGCAGATGCCCAACCAACTGAGCCACCCAGGTGCCCCTATTTAAAAGTTTCTGTGAGTGATAAGTTGAGAATATAACATATAACATGAAAGGTAACTCAGGGATTAAGATCCATTGGTGTCCTTTCATATCTCATAACAATTTAAAAATCAATATGTGCTCATTATGGAAAACAAGGCAGTCCATAAATATATAAAAGAGACAAGGTTAATCATCTGCAATTCCACCCCAAAGTAACCACCACCACCATTTTGATGATTTCTGTCCATTCATTTGCTGGATGTATTATATGTACAGATACCAATTTACCTGGTTGAGACCTTCCTGATTATTATATTTGTCCATTATTCATTTTTTACTTATCTTATTTGACATTATAATGATCTTTAATGTCCTTAAAATCTTTCTGATATAATTATATCCTATGAACCATTATATATTTAACCATTTTTGTTTTAGGAAATATGAAAAACTTTATAATTTTCTTACTATTCTAAGTAATGCACAACGAATACCTTTGTACATATATGTTTACATAAAACATTACATTCAGTATTATTTTTCTAGGATACATTCCTAGAAAGAGAATTAGTGAGTCACAGGATATAAACATTGGAAACTGCAAATGCAAACATTTGAAATTGCTGCAGATGCAGCATAACAGTTGAAGAACACATCATTTTCTATTCCTGCCAGTCAAACACAGTGCTAACCCTACAAAATCCTAGGTGATTTCGGATAATGTGGCTTTCTTCAGTAATTTGAAAATTGCTCAATGTAATCTACATTGATCAAATTTTGAGATTATGTTTTCTATAGATTTATTGGCTATTTTTATATCCATAAATCATCTATGTCCTTTGTGTATTTTTTCAACAGAGTTTAACTTATTTGTACTAGATTTTTATATATTATAAATTATTTCAAATATTTTCCTCCTCTGTTTCTTGGCCTTTACTCTATTTATTGATTTTTTTATATTTTAATATATAAGGTTCAAAAATTTTTTAGCCAACTCCATCAATCTTTGCTTCTATAATATCTTCTCCCAAGAAATTCTGTGTATATAATTTGATGAATATTCCTTCCCTTTTCTGATATTCTATTTTTATGATAAGGTGAGAAACCTTAATAACTATTTCTTTCTATTTATTATTATGGCTCACTTATTAAGTCTTAATATGTGAGACATTCTAGGATAATTTTAATGATTATCAAATATGTTCCACTGACCTATTTTTTGATTTCCACAGTAATACCATGGTGCTCTTAACTCTTATAATGATGCTCAAAGTTTATTTTTTAAGGCTCACTACAACTTAAAAATATATATTTAACTAAGAATTCAAGGCTTTTAAAACCCTTCTCAAAATTATAGAAATTAGGTATTATTCTAAAAAATTATTACTATGCATAGTTTTACTCACTAATACATGAAACATTTATCAAATAGTTTCATTATGGAAGATACTGAGAATATAGAAATCAATATAATAGTATAGAGATGTGGTTTTTACTTTAATGTGGAAAATGTGTAATCCTTCCTTTCGAGAACTCACAGGTGATTTTTCATATCTGAACATTTAGCTACAGGCATTTCACTTAATAAATAGCAATCATAGCTATTAATCCTCAGCTAAATTGTCTCCCCTCTCAGAAACCTTCTTTATCACTTGAATTATTTTTGGCATTAGCTGTTTCTTTCAGAAGAACAGAAGTACCCTAATTACTATAATTTCAAGGTTGCATGAAAAGAGAAACGTTATGTAGAAATAAAAGAGCTTAGATAAACCTCAACAATTTAGCTACAGGCCTAACTGAACAAGGTTGAAAATGGCAATCTGTTTTGTGTTATCTTGCTTGAAAGAGCTTGCATTAAAGTAACAAGAATTCACTGAAATATTTTTAGTTTAAGAGAAAAACATGATTAACAAAGAAATACTTTTGCCCTGAGATATCTAAAAGACGTAATATAAAAACATCCCAGATTCCTCCATTTTAAAACACTGGGAACACTGCCTTCATGAAGAACATTCCTTAAAAAAGTCACTCTAGTGAGTGAAGATTTCTAGAAGGGGTGAAAGATAGTTCACAATTAGAGAGATAGTTGCCAGGAAATTCACGTCCCAACACTGGAAAACAACAGATGGCAGCAGTAACAATGAAAATTTGCAGCAGATCCTGTCTGGCACGCTTTCAAAATGGCCATTTATATTTCCTATCACAAACAGCTAACTGCTGTCTCCTTATATTGTGTGCACGGATATAGAAGAAAAAAGTGCAAGACTGACACTTGAATTGCCTTCACAGGGAAAGGAGTAAACCTGAAAGCAAGGCTGGGGTGACGACAGGCCCCTGGCCAGGTGTCTCAGTTCCCTGAGATTTCCCAGGCACCAACCCGCTGTCGAGGCTTTGCCTAAACTACCTCCAGGTCTGCAATGCTGCAGCCCCTCCTAGGCCTCCGTCATATTTCCCACGCCTTTTCTCTGTGTTTCTGAGTCCTGCTTAGTAACTCTCATTTGGTTGCTGCCTCCTTCCAGATGAAGATTTCTGTCCATAAGCTTTTGCTGCTAATCCTGGACCATGATACCTGATCAGATTTATTTGTATTCCTTCCAGCAGGACGTGAGGATTCAGAAAAGGTGGCGCTTAAATGATGAAGCAGTGGTGGGTCAACAGACCATCTCTCACCCCAGGCAAGCAAAGTGGAGTCAGGGCACACCCAAGGAGAAAGTGAGGCTAGAAGAGAAACAGGCAAGAGCAAGAGAGAGAGAGGTCGTCGAGTTCCAACACCGTGTAGAACAAGGGGATTTATAGGAGCTAGGAGCTGAAAAGGCTCAAACAAACAGGAGAAAAGATGTGATATCCAGATGTGATTGAGCACTGGGTGTTTACTCTGTATTTTGGCAAATTGAACACCAATAAAAAATAAATTTATTATTAAAAAAAATTTAAAAATTAAAAAAAAAAAAGACTGACAACTGGAGCATTCAACTAAAACAGGGAGCATTTGTATTACTAGAGCAGACACCAACTTTCCAGGATTTGGTGAAGGCAAACAGAAGGGCCTGACAGAGAATGGGGTAATGATGGGAAGAAAAGCAACTCCTTTCCTCATTAGTTTGTGATGCAGGTTATGATGTTATTCCTTGTTCTTCTCAAAGGAGAATGGGGGAAGCTGGATCATTGGTTGGGGCATATCCTGAGCGGTGCTGATTCATAGGACTGATCTTGAGAATTTTCTCTCTTTTCCGAATCGTAAATTTGATACCACCTTGTGTTAGCTTCAGGAATGAGATATATGAAATACTCGTCTCAGGCCAAAATGAGCTAAAATATGAAGATCAAAACAGAATTTTATCAGTAGGGTTTATACCAATCTATTCCATCTCCTATTCTCCATACAGGTTCCTTCTAGAGCCGCCCACAGCCTGTGTAGCAGGTGTCTTTACGTAGTTCCATGGGAGCATGGCTTTGAAAGTAGTTATGGTCTAGATTTCAGCTACACAGTCATTCAGCCATCGTACTTGCGTAGTATACAACCCGTACAATCCTGCATGACCATCTGGGGTATTATCATGGAAGCACCTGCCCAAGACACAAACATAGACTTCTCCATCTTGCATAACCTTAATCTATATCCAGTTGGTCACCAAACTCAATCTGATCTGTATTCCCTCCATTTGCACCTCTTCATCCTCCCTGCCTCTGTCTTAACTAATGATCTCACTGCTTCCCAGTAGACTATTGCCATCTCATAATTGTTATGTCAGTCTCACATCTGGGTTTTCAGTGGATCCTCCAAAGAGCCAGAATGAATTACTTAGCATGGTTAGTAAAATTTAGCATGGTACAAAGACTCTTCAAAGTCTGTGGTTTAGCCTAGTTCCCCACTGCTTCCTTGCACACAATCATATTTAGCTACTTTGACTTCAAGCATTCCCTCAGTTTGATGAACTCATGAGTTCATCAATGCATTTCTCTATGCATACATTCCTCCCAGACTGTTGCCATGTCCTCAGTTAAATTGTCTTCCTTCTCAAAAACCTTCTTCAAACACCTTCGGCTCTTACCTGACCTTCTTCTGTATTCTGAGGGTGTCCAATTCACATGTGTTTCATTTTCATTATAGTACTTTCTCACCAAATTGATATTGCTTATTTTATTTATCTACATTTTTCATTGGGATGTCATCTGCTAGAAGGTAGTTGTGGACAGACTTCTGATTACATTAAAAGCTTTGTAAACATTTATGCAGATCTGTATTTGTCTACGTATGTATTTATATGTATGAATAAGTCCTAAGTTACATCAGTACTAGGTTTACAGAAGATTGGGGGGATTTCATTCTCAGTAAGCTAAACAATTACAAGCCTTCTAATCTCTGCTTATCACCTAGACAAAATCTCTGAAAATAAAATAATTTGATTTTTTCTTCAAATATTAACATATGACAGACTGGTTTGAGTCCAGCGAGAATTCCAAAGAGGCAAAAGGTACAGATTTTGGCATTCCTAAGCCAAAGTCTTTCCACTGATCTTCCTTTCTTTATCATACCTCCTCCCTAGGCGGTCTCATTTAATCTTATTACAACATACTGCAGTTTCTTCAGTTCAGTCCTGTATGAAGTAGCTAAGTTTTACTGACTAACTGAAATACATAAAGACAAGTATGTCCAATACTAGAATCACTGCTTAACTCACTCTACAAAAGATAAGTAGAAACTAGGACTAAGTGAATTACAAATATAACTCTCCCATCTGTGCTCACTCTAGAGGATGGGCTCTTTGAGTGGAGTGCTGAAATGAACACCAGGAATACTTCATTTGTATTTATAAACCACATTCATTCATGTTCTTTCTTTCTGTCACCCTAACTTTTCCATCAAGATTGAGTTTGAATTTATTGAGGAAGTTTACAAAAGTCACTTCCAGCAACGGGATTATCTTCTCATGAAGCCTTTTTTATAAACTGAAAGGCTCTCTGGTCTCATATAGTGTGCAAGGTACTAACAAAGCAAATGTGTAGTATGACACACTTTGCCATAATATCAAGAAATATTTTCTAATATGTTTGATGTGCAAGACACTATAAGTGTTATATGCTTCTGCTTTATAATCTGGCAGTTAAAAACACCTTTACTTTTTCTTCAATCTTCATCATATTCTTGAGTTTTCTTAAGAATGTAATAGGACATACCTGTAATCCTGTATTTACAAAGTGTTATAATTATGAATTAAATACTTTAGGATGTTCATAATGATATGGCAAGGTTAATGCAGTCCTCAAAGTTTCAATATGCAATTTGCAGTCATCTCAGTAATTATTTGTAGTTTACTAAGCACAAATTTTTTATTTGGGGAATTATTTTCTTCTCATTAAAATGTTATAATATGACATCCATTGAATCATTTCAACTAAAAGCAAACAGTCCATTATTTAACAACCTGGACATAATGTTAAACATAAGGCATTTGAAATTAATATTTTCTAGTTACTTCTGGGATCAAGGACAAGCCAGCCTCATTGCTGCATGTTAGAAGGAAATTCTCAGCTGGCTCAAGACTTCACAATGATCTCTCCAGTGTTTTTAATAAACTCTTCAATGAAGGGGGACAGAATGAAAAAGTCTAATCCTCTGACTGTATTCAAATTGGTACTTTAGAACTTCTTAAAAAATAAAATAGGAATAAAATGATTATTACTTTTAAGACCTATTTCAGTAAACATTTCTTTGAGTATGCTCTGGAATTAATAGATCTCCTAATGTAAAAGTAAAAGACGATTTCGGGTAGGGAATGTTTACTGGGAAAGAAAAAGCTTGTCTATTTTTCCACTTAATGCTCTGCTGTCCTTTTGTTTTGTTTTTGTTAATCCCTAGAGTCCTTTTGTTTTGTCAAACTGAAGCATCAAGTTTATGGCCTCTAATCCCTACAGCTTTTCCACTGTTCTGCAAATCTTTATGCCATGGTGATGTGTGTTTTAGTTCCAAATATATATCTGGATTTGTTGTATTGCTTCTATCTCAGTTTCGTACACTGTTAGATTTCGAGTACTTTAGATTTCCTAATCAAACCTTAAAATGCCCCTTCTGTTCTTTCATTCCATCCTTGATTTATTGAGCACTTTCTTTATTCCAGGCTCAGTACTAACTGCAGATTATAAAAGGGTGAATAAAAATTGGATTTCGTCCTCAATAAGCATATATAGGATGGAGACAAAGATAGATAGATGGTAAACCTCTGTAACCGAGAACCTGGATTTTCACTTATTTTCAGACAAATAACAGAAGAATAAGAATGCATCATGTAAAACCTATCTGAATTTGCTTGTTCTCACAAAAAGCAGTAACAGGTTTAACAGCAGAAACTTGAAAATGTTATTCAATGTATCATATTCATTGTTTATTGCTACATAATTTCTTCTTTCATGTATTCATTCTTCCTCCAAGGATTTGCTAGGTGCTTACTCAGTAGCCTATAAAGATGAACAGAACAAAACCAGCCACCTAGGATATGACCAAATGAAAATTATTCCAGAAAGTAGACCATGACTTGGCAAGTGTCTCTGGAGGATTTGACCAACTAACAAGGTAATATTTAATCAATATGTGAAAGTCAAATACACATCTTCTGTGTGCTATGTAACAGGGAGAAACAAAATGTCGGCATCTCCTTAGAATGAAATAGCCTTAGAATTTGGTAGAAGGCCCAAATGAATATGGATGAAACAACTTGGAAAATAATAAATACTTTCGAAGGGTGAGTTTCCTTCTTGCATTAGAAAAGTACTATCATACCAACATGAGCCCATGTTTAAAGATGTATTTATTTCATACGCTACAATGCTCCTTCAATATAAGCCAACTATTTAAACTGACATCTCTCTGGCTTTTCATCTCAATTTCCACCAGGTTCCAATTTGCAATGTCATTTAAAATAGCCTTGAACCTGAATGTGAACTTTCCATGAATTCAGGAAAGCCCATAGAAATCTAGGGTATGTAGAATTTGTGCCCTGGTTTATCTTGTACATTATTATATTCCCAACACTTTGTATACATGAATATTTGCTGGAAGAATAATAAATGAATGCAGAAGGCTGAAAAATACTAGGAAATTTAAAGCACTATTTCTTTCTTACCATCATGACTGCTTTTTAACTTAGAGTGAGAGCTATTTTGAGAGGATGAAGCATAATAGTGCTTCTTTATATGATGCCAATTAGAACAAAAAGCCAAAAAGGAAGAAAAGGAGAAACTGAATGAGAAATGTAGCCCATTAACAGATGAATTACTGCTATACTATGATTAACACATTGTTTTACCTTATTATTTATTTTGAGTTAAGTTTTTGGTCAATTGAACCTGCTGAGCAATGGGCATTTATCATGGGATCAGTCGCTGAATTATTAATTTTCAACAGTTTAAAAACTATCAGCACTAACCAAAGAACAACTTATTTTAGCAAGAAAGGGCCAATAATGCACCTCTAATGAATCCATCAGAATCATCTTCTGAAGCCAACTTTAAATTTATAAAACTAAAGTTTTATCTTCAAAGAGCTTTTAAATAAATGTCGAAACATCAATAAAAGCAGTAGGTATTATTTCTATGATCTTTACCACTTCAAGTGCATATTTTCAGGAGAGTCTTCTCAATTAACTAGGTTAGTAAATCAGTTGTATTTCAAAAAGTCATTTTTCAATGTAAACTGCACACTTTTCAATTATATTGTGCCACTTTTCAATATAATAGTTACTTGAATAAAAACCCAAATCTCTTTAGATATATTCTCTCTCCTCTCTCTCTCTCTCTCTTTCTGTCTCTCTCTCTCTCTCTCTCACACACACACAGGGCAGAAATAGCTCTGACACTTTGCAAGATACTATTCATCTTTCATTTTTATTGTTAGAGTTTGAAAGTGAAAAGATGGATCTCCTGAAAAGACTTATGGTATTTTCACATCTTTTTAAAAACTTTTATCTCTAAAATCAATGACTTTTAGAAATATGAAAGCAACTATTATAGGATCTTCTTTATTACTTTAAAGATAGGTCATAAAGACAGTTGTATGATGTGTCCACCATAGCAGTTTTTGTTTTAGAGAAAATTTTAAAACATACATGGCTTTTGCCTACTTTTAAGAAGAATATACAAAGGAAGTGCCCAGGGTGACTCTATAATAAAGTTCACAGTATACTGACCACAAAGATCTATTTCATGTCAATGGTTTCATGATCATTGGGAAAATCCTGAAAAGCTCATTCAACATATACTCCATATTAATCTAACAGTTTGGAATTATTTAAGACACAATTCCCATAGTGAGATTTAACAGGCATCTTTAGGGGATCCCTGGGTGGTGCAGCGGTTTAGCGCCTGCCTTCGGCCCAGGGCATGATCCTGGAGACCCGGGATCGAGTCCCACATTGGGCTCCCTGCATGGAGCCTGCTTCTCCCTCTGCCTGTGTCTTTGCCTCACTCTCTGTGTCTCTCATGAGTAAATGAATAAAATCTTAAAAAAAAAATTTAAAAAACATGCATCTTTAGGCAATGTGGTTAATGTTAGTAGCAGAGGCTTTAATTTCAGACAAACTTAAATTAGAATCTTGGATAAATTTCTTAACACCTGTGAATTTTCCATTGCTTAATATAATACCATCTATAATCATTTGCAGCACAAGAACCAAAGTAGTATGGTTTAAGAACATTTGCAAAATAATTCAACTTTCAAAACATCTATTGGACAGTCCTGTGTAGAAAATGAAGTGGCCATCACTTGATGCAAGTCATAGTGGAGATACAAGAGAAGGAGAAACACACCTATGTAATAATTCTAATTTTGCAAAAAGGTGATGGAGGTGAATTAATAAAACAAGTAAACAAAATCATATAAAAGTCAGACAGTGCAGAGTAGAAAGAGAGAACTTATACCAGAGTTTGAGAGATGGATAATTTTTTAAAAATCTTTTTTTAAAAAAGATTTTATTTTTCGGGTGCCTGGGTGACTTACTAGGTTAAGCATCCAACTCTTGATTTCAGCTCAGATCATGATCTCAGGGTTATGGAATTAAGCCCCGCATCAGGCTCTGCTCTGGGTAGGGAGCCTACTTAAGGTTCTCTCACTCTGCCCCTACCCCCACTGTCTAAAAAAAGAGATTTTTTTTTAAAGATTTTATTTGTTTATTCATGATAGTCACACAGAGAGAGACAGAGAGGCAGAGACACAGGCAGAGGGAGAAGCAGGCTCCATGCAGGGAGCCCGACGTGGGATTCGATCCCGGGTCTCCAGGATAGCGCCCCGGGCCAAAGGCAGGCGCCAAACCGCTGCGCCACCCAGGGATCCCAAGAGATTTTATTTTTAAGTAATCTCTACACCCAATGTGAGGTTCAAACTTACAACCCTGAGATCAAGGGTTGCATGCTCTACTGACTGAGCCAGCCAGGTGCCCCAGAGATGGGTAGTTCTGAATAGAAATAGAAGGGAAAGCAAAGGAGGCATGGAAGGACTAAAGATACCAGGCCAGCTGGAAATCAAGACATAAGCTGAAAAAGAATAAAAGATGAGGTTGAATAGGTACACTGGAGCATTTGGGATCTGAACTTATTTTTTATTAGATGACATAGATGTAGTGGCTAAGGAAGAAGGGTCAAATAGGATAGATGTATACTGGGGATCACAGGTATCAACCGACATATGGTCAGGAGGGAAAAGGGAACCAACCTCCCATGTCACCTAGTATCTCATCATAACTTCAGAGTCATAATTTCCACTCTTAACTCTATTCCTAACTGGTAGATTCAACTTGAATATTGAATTCGATTAAAAATTCATTCATAATGCTAAACCTAAAACCCATCCTCTAAGATAATAAAATAACTGAAATGAAGTATATTTCATCTCAGAAATAAGAGATGGAAACTAGATAAAGAAAACCTTTGGGAAGATATACAGTATATTGGGAAAAAACAAAAAAACAAAAACAAAACCAACAAAAACCACCACCACCACCACCACTAAGTACTCATGGGACTTATGATGGACTATTTTTTCACAAACCAGAAACACCAGTATGCCTTGTTCCTTTAATATGTTAAGATGAAGTTTAATATGTTCATCTAAATGTTTTATTACAATTATGACCTCACCATATAGTTTAGCATTTGTCTCTTTCTTGTTTGTTTTACCTGTTTTAGCTTCATCACTACTTGAATTGAAACCTCAGAGGGAAGAAATCTGAGTTTATAAATGGGTTTTCTATAAAGCTGTATTGGGTTGTGGTGATAGGGAAAATGATAAGCTGGTTGATCAAATTACAAATAGAAATGACCTTCCCTGCCATCTCTGCGGGGTATAGTGCACAAAAGTGCCCACTATGCCAATCTCAACATGTATAGCAGATAGAGTCCATTCATAACCCAAATTATAAGAGATCAATAAGCAGCTACTAACAATGAACTGCATAGTATCTTATGAAAGACCCAAAGCTGAAAGTACTAATCCAAATGGCAGTAGGAGATGTTCGAGTTTGTAATATGCATAGATGTGTTCTTGGATCCCATCTTTGCTGATTAGTTTGTCTTTGGTCCCACTATGTAAGATTTGGTCCAGCTCATGCTGATTCTGGGTAATTTTCAAATTCTCTGGGGACCCCTGAAAAAAGCAAGCAGTTGCTGCCTAAGAGAAGGAAGACCTAGAGAGTTCAGCAGTCATAAGCTCTGTTGCATTTACATGAAGTTCTAGGTAAGAGGATTTTAGTTTCTTCCTGAGCTCCTCCTGAAAGAAGGACAGAAAGAGAAAGAAGTGGGATAAAGATCTGTTTGATTTTCTCTTCTGGAGAGGATGCTATTAGCATCGTTGGTGAGTTTATATTCTAGTGCGGTTTCAACAAACTCTTAAAAGAAGAAAAGAGTCGCAAAACTAATGTGATCATTGGGTCTTCCCTCTTCATCTGCCTTGTTGAGATGGTATTGTTTGTAGTGAAAATCCATCCACACATTCTATAATAACGGCATTTTATTCTTTTGTTGGAAAGATGTTTGGTAAGAAAAGGATAATTGAATAAATTTTACATTTTAACCTGTTATATTTTGTCCATAATATGCTATATATTTTTCCTCACATAATTTCAGAACCACTAATTGATTTTAATGTATTTTATATATTACATGAATTATATACCTATAACAAGAAATATTGTTATTGCTATCATCATAAAAAGATTTATACGTTAAGCGAATAACCAACATATAAAATTGAACAAAGTTTATGTCCTATCTAGGTAAAAACAAATATACATATGAATTAAGGCTGGAAAATAAAAGAAAAAAGTAACATCAATTTTGTTTTTAGGAGCTGTGGGTTTTTTTTTTTTCTATTGAGCAGAAGCTTCTATGATATCCTATTACTTTTACAATAAAAAATAGTTTGTTTAATCATGTTGATCTGTAAGTGGATATTCAAGTTACTCTTTATTAGGAGTTCATCTGTAAAACTAGGGAAAAGAGATATATCCTAATTAAATAAACAGTATCTATAGGACTATAAAAAATAACGAGCGTAATTCTAAAATACTTTGCGTAATTTACAAGGGAAAAAAATCAAGAGAACAATTCATTTTAGTGTTTGTACTTTATGAACTATTATTTCTAGAAACAGAAGGGAGACCTTCCACTCTGTGAAGAATCTTCTTGACCATTGCTAGAATACTGCTGTCATCAGATTGAAAAATAATCAACGTAAAATCCATGTTAAATCCCACCCAGGTCACTACCCCACTTCCTAAATACCCATTTCTTGGCTGTGCATTGCAATTTGGAGGGAGGTCACATTGGTAAAGTATAGATGCTTTGGGGTTCCTTCTGAATATATCACGTATCTCCCAAACTCATCTGAGGAGTACGGGACAGACTACACATGTGGATACCAACAAAATCTTTAATCCTCCTGAGGCTGTTGATTTTCAGCTAGGTCTGATTTCTTGAATTAGATCATACATGTCAAGGTTTGTTACAAAATCAGCTCTCATCGAAGGTTTATGTATCTTGGCAGCTTAGCAAAGAAATCCCCAATTTCAGTGAGATCAAGAGAACCATTTTTAGAAAAATCACTGCCAGACCTGAAGCTAATTTCCTCTAATTCTACAACATCTGTAAGCCTCATAGGGGAGTCTGGGTTTTAATCAGCCCTGCAGTCTAACAAATGGCTAGTGATGCTTAGAGAAAATAAACACCAAAAACCATTTCACAGGAAAACCACAAGATAGCATAAAAGAACAATATGGGGAACAGGCTCTAGAACATACTGTTTCATTGACAACTTGAAGACTTAGGAGCATTTCATTCAAAACTAGGAAAAAGTGTGGGTGTCACAAAGGGAACGTTCTTCACTAAAAATTATTTTTTTTTACTAGTATAAAAGACGGCCAGAGAAATCACTAATATCCTTAACACAGAGACATCTTTCAATGGCAACCATATTTCAACGGGAAGTGATGGGTAGAGAACGAAATGCAAAAATGAATCTAGGCCACAAGTGGGCTGCAGAAATACTAAGAGTGAAATAGATCTATCTTTCCAAGTGCTTAATCCTAGCCAATTTTCAAGACCTGCCTTTATTATTTCTTCTAGCTACGTGAAATAGTCCCCTTGGTGGTGTTTAATTCCTTTACATTTTTTTCATCACCATATGATTTTTCATTAAGCATAAAGCTTAAGAAGTTGAAGGTAAACAGTAACAACATTGTCCAAACAGGCTTTTGTAATTCCACTGTGATAAAAACGCCAGTAGCCTAAACGTGTACACTGCACTCCTGCAAGGGACAAGAAGCAAGCATTTGGGCGTAATGATTCTAGAAATAAATATGGTATTACTCAAAGTGCTGCATACATGTTCTTACTGAATTTAGTTCTAATTTGCATTTTGCACATAATTGGCTAATAATACAAATCCCAGGCATCCTTGTTAAATTGTCAAATGAATTTTTAACACTAGTAAATAAAGAACATATGCTTAACGGGAAGACTTTAAGGAAAGCAAAGGTAAACAAAGCCAGAGTTAATGTTTTCTTTTTGTAATCCTGTTAACAATACTACTAATACTGACTTGGTATTCTAAACAAGCCAGGAGCTGCCTTGACATCTTACAGGCATCACCTCATTTGAGCCTCTCAACCATCTGGTGAGGTAAATATCGTTACTATTTTCCAGAGAAGGAGGCAGGTTTAGAGAAGTGAAGTCACTTGCCCAATCTGAATGAGTTACAAAGTGGGGAAGGTAAATTCGTATCTTTGACCCCATGAGCCTGTGTTTTTAATTTCTATGCCATATTGTCTCTCTGATAAATTCTTGTGATTCTGAACCTATTGCTGAGTGAGTCTTGGCGACTTAACAGCGGATCACCAATGCACAATTCTGTCAGGATGTGTTTTTACTTCACATTTGAGCTTGGGTTTTTAAAATCTGTGAACCAGGCTACTCTGTGTCCTACAGTCATACACTTCACCCTTCTTTGCCAAATATGTGTTCCCAAATGGTCTGTTCTTGGCTCTATTCAAAATTCCCAGCCCTGACCTTTCCCTAAGTGCCAGATTTTCATTTCAAAATGCCTGCCTGACGTCTCTGGATGTTCAACCCACACAATATGTATTTCTTACTAAATTCATCATCTTCCTTCCCAATCCATCCATTCTACTGGTTTTTCTATTTCTGTCCATTATTCTGATAACCACTTAGGAGGACAGAAACCACTATGAATTGCCACTACAGCAAATGGTATTATTTATTCACAAATATTCTATCCCCCTTCCCTTTTTGACCTTGGCCATGTCATGTGTTCAGCCAATAGGATGTATGCAGTTATGACATTTCCTACATCCTTTAGGGAGCAGCGCACTGTTTCTATCAGTTCTCTTGTCCTTTCTCTCTGTCTTAAGAAAAGGTATCCCAAACAGAGGCTACTCCTTCAGTCTAGATCTAGGAGTGAGAAAACAAGTCAAGCCATAGAAAAACCAACCTACAGTTTGGCATATATTAAAAACAAGGAATAAATGATAGCCATGGTTATTAGGGAATTATTTCTTGTTACTGCAAATATAGATTTTTGTCTTATTCTCTCCTTGTGATAAAATTCACTGCAATTTACATTAGTTCTACATTTGTAATGTATCGTCTATCTATTTATATACCATCACTACCCTTATTATGTTGACTATTACCCATCTCTGTGATGACTGCAATTCCTTATGCTGGTCTTTTTCTCTAGTTTCTGATCTAGAGGAGAGTGAATCTTTCTCAAATGAAATTTGATCATTTCATTTCCCTATTCAAATATCATAAATGATTGTCCAAGGTTGGCGGGGAGGTCCATAGAAGACTAGGTAAGAAATGTATCAAATAGTACTGTAGGTCCAGTCAGAAAAGCAATGAGAAATAACCACTGGATTTATCAACATGTGTTTGATATCAATGGAAATCATTCTAACCCTATTACTTTAATACGAACGGTTTGGGAAAAGTAGAGTAGATTTAAGGGACAACAGAAAGAGAGGAATTAGAGACATCAAGATAATTAAAAAAAAAAAACCCTCTCTTCAAGAGTTTTGATTTTTTAAAAAAGGACAGAGAAAGACAGTAGGCTCAAGGGCAATATGGAATTTGGTAAGGGGACTTTTGCTTTGTTTTCTCTGGTTTGCTTGCAGCGACAGAGAAACTACAACACACTGGTGTGCTGATGGGAATAACTTAGTGGAAAGAATCAAACAAAAATTGATGATACAGGATAGCTTAGAAATAAGGGAACTACACTTAACAGAAGAGAAGGGATAGGACCCAGTGCCTAACTGGAAAATTTGGCCTTATTTAGTAGCTGAGACAGTTCCTACGAGTACAAGGAGGTAATACAAGTGAGTTGTAAGGAAGAAGCTAGCAAGGGTGATGAGAATTACATTTGGATTGCTTCTGTTTTCTCAGAGAAATTTTAAACATGCTAATTGAGAATCAGAACGGAAAAAAGAGATCAGAGGTTTGAGAGGAAAGAACAAGCATGAATTATTTGCCAAGAGACTGGAAGAGTGAGTGGACCAGGGAAATGTAGGATCTCTGGGAACACCAAAAATCCACTTGAGATTACCAGTCCTGAACTTGCTGTGAAACTAGTCTGCATGATTTTTCAAAGTTTCTCATTACATTCAGCTGGGAAGGTGAAGAGCAGATGAAATGTTGGGCTTACCTAAAGGCTGAAGTTTTGCAGTCAATTAAGTGAAGAGAGGAAGGGGCAGAAGGGTATCTATATCCAATGAAGAGATTTTTTTTTATGGACCATGGACTCTAACCTGTACAAAGAAAATGAAGATGCAGTGAAAGTATGGGATTCTGATAAACTTGGAATCAATGGCTTGCAGGTCCTGGTTGGATATTATTCGTGATATTGGGATAATAAAAAGAGTGAACTAGAAAAGTAGGAGTAGTTATTAAAAATATGATATTCAAGATTGTTTCTTTTTTTCTTTTTTTTTTTTTTTCAAGACTGTTTCAGTGGAGAAGGTGAAGCTTTTATTAACAACCAGTTCTAGGAGGTGACAGTTGGGAGCATGTGGCTAAGCTCAAGTGGAAAGCAAGATCATTGGAGGATAAGGTGTCAAGGTTCTAAGAAACTAGGCTGTTTCAAAGTGTATGCAGATGCTGACACCATATTATGACAAGAGTGGTATTCGAAAAAGTGACCAAAAAGGAGTTAAAATTTTGAATAACTGAGGGAGAGTGGCTTAAGGTTCTTGAAGTGAACACCATGGAGAGGCAACAGGTGGAGGAAACTACTGGTGAGGACTTCAAAATGATGTTTACAGGGAGAAGAAGGAGTGAAAATGTGCTCAAGGAAGGAGGACACTTACCTGTATGGGAGCCCAGTGATAGGGTTGTGCATGAAGGACTGTATGGAAAACAAAGGCATGATGGGAGAGGCAATTTGCAATAAAAATAAGGTGAAGGATGTAATTCAAGAAGAGATTACTGATAGAGGCGATGTAGCTGACAGTGGATTTGAATTCTAAGACAGTAAAATTGTTCCAGGTATCAAGGAGGTATGGAAAATGGAGTTTAAAAAGGCGGGATTTATAGAACTACACAGCTATGGGGATATAAGTATGAGGGAGAACCTTTTAATTAGCACATTAAATGTACGTCTAAAAAGTTGGATACATGTAAACGTGAAGTTTGTAAAATAAATACCTTCTGTTAAAATGTTAGCAGTAGGGGAACCACATTACACTTGGCTTTTGTTTAATAATAGAAATCACACACAGCATGTGTGAAACAAAATATCAAAGTATTCAATACATAATTTATTACGCTCAAGTTAAATCTTACCAGGAAAAAAAAAAGAGTTAACTCGACCCAAAAGAACATGTTTTTCTTAAAACTTGTGCACAGACATTTTCAAAGCAGGTCATTAATTTGACAAACAGTTAAAATAATTCATTACCCACACATTTATACTTGAAAATGTGTATATGCCTGGGAATGAGCTACATTAAATAGCACCCAGGGAAATAGCTAATTAACGTTCTCATCTTTAAGAAATTTGGCATTTTAAAATGACAAATTATCTTTGCGGGGGCACCTGGGTGGCTCAGTCAGTTAAGCATCCGACTCCTGATTTCAGCTCAGGTCATGATCTCAGGGTTGCGAGATCAAGCCCCGGGTTGGGCTCCATGCTCAGTGGGGAGTCTGCTTAAGATCGATCCTCTTTCTCTCTCTGTCTCTGCTCGTTGCCCCCACCCCTCAAATAAAAAAGAAAAGAAAGACTGTCTTTGTGGTGTGGTCAGAGGTGAAAACACACAGGGTGGGTGACAAAGGGAAAGGGACCAATAGGCATGGAGGACTCAGCACGGAGACGCCGGACTCCAGGGAGGGTAACCAGTAGCCCTGGACCCTTCTCCTGGGACACAGAGAGACAGCATCACCTCAGACAGGACTCTCTCCCACTTCAAGATCTGCCCCCATCAAGTCTTCCTATGTGTAAATAGGTCTAGGCCGGGAGGTTCCAAGAGAAAGCGGCAAGAGAGTAAATGACTGTTGACCATGAGCAAGACACTGTCAGGAGGATCGACAGCAAAAGGGACACTGATGACAGAGTACACTTGGCTTACTCATCTCCTGCCATTCACAGCCTATAGCGGGTTGCAATCAGCATCTTGAGGCCCTTGAGCTGCGCTGGGCACCAAGAACTATCTGCGCCCAATCCATCCTGAGCCTTGCAGAGCTAAACACACAGGCTCATGAGCTGTACCCATCTATTTGGCAATAATAAAAGGCTTGCTAGTGTTGGTTGACTCGGACCAATGGATATTCTTTCAAGAAAAGGACATTCCTTTGAATCTGAAAAATCAACCTCACTCTTCCTTAACATATTATAGTGCTTTACAGCTTCTAAGATATTAGAGATATTATGAGGGTTTAAATAACTGAATGTTTCATATACACATTAAACAAAGACCCCTCTAACTCGATAGGGTTTTCTTTTTTTTTTCCTGAGGGAAGAAAAAAAATCAAAACCAGACTTCTTTCTTTTCTACCTTATTGCTTTTCCTCTCCATACCTGCTAGCTTTGTCACGTACATACAATCTCTAAAATGCACCATCCATTTATGATTACTAAATTGCCCATGGGTGACAGGATTTCGAATTAGCCTATTTGTTATTATCCTGTGCATGTGCTCTGCTAAATAAAGTCATAAGACAAACAAGTTTGAGATAATTAGATGCTGTTGATTGTACCTGCAGTATGCACTTGACTTTCATGATTAATTCTGTGTTGAAGACTACACACACCGTACACTGTGACACAGAGCGCCGCAGTAGGAGAAAAAAGTCCAGAGTCCCTAGTGACAACCAGGACCAATTTCAACACTATTATCTTACTAGGACTCGATATTGTGGAAAACTTCCAAGGCAGCAGCCAATCAAGGGTTATGATCTATTTTAGATAAAAACTAAACTATAGTGGGAAAAGGGAAAAATCTAAAACCATAATCAATAGTGACACCCACTGTGTTAATGAGCTGCTGTTATTACAGTAACAATGGAGTCAGAGGTTAAGGAAAGTATCTCTTCAGAGTGTGGTGACGAGGTCTTTAATCCAAAGAGAATATTTATGCAGGTGGAAATTCATTTTAAAAGCATGTTCCAGAGAGAAAACATTTAAAAGTTAACTTTAACTTTTCACTCTATATGTCACACAGACAACTTAATTTTACAAAAGGGTTCCTGTTGATCTTTAGAAAATGAGAGAAAGAGGCCTGTTCTGCTCCTGCTGCCTGCTTGTCAAGGGGATGGGATACTCTCCTTTCCTACCCTCTACTAGCCCTCTGCACTATTATACCCCAACCCATACCATGTGAGTGTCTAACTATGGGAAAGGTAATTTTAAGTGAGAAGGATCTGAGCTATGACCTAACCTATGACATTTCCTAGTCAGAAATGTCAGACAAGAAAGCCCTCGTGGGTACAGCTGGCGATTCTACTGTCAACTGGATTTATTCATGTGTGTTTGTGTGTGCGTGTGTGTAGGTAAGAATGTGCTCATAAGGTATCAGAATACAGGGACACCTGGGTGGCTCAGTGGTTGAGCTTCTGCCTTTGGCTCAGGACATGATTCTGGGATCAGGGATTGAGTCCCACGTTGGGCTCCCTGCAGGGAGCCTGGTTCTCCCCCTGCCTGTGTCTCTGCCTCTCTTTCTGTCTGTGTCTCTCATGAATAATAATAAATATCTTTAAAAAAATAAAATAAAATACAAACTGAACACATTAAATACTGTGTGTTCAACCTCCACACTTCAGTTACCTTATTTGCAAAATGTAGAACATGATATCTTTGATTATTAATTCAAAGCATTTAGCACAGCATCTCTTCTATGGTCAGGTGGATGTAGGTCCCCTCCCCTTGTTGCCATATGTAGGGAAGGGAGTCCCCCTGACTTATCCTGCATGGAAGTGGTGGCAATGCCCTTTGGTGGACAGGCATCATCAATTCTCTGGCGTTCTCTTTGAAGAGGGTTCCATTCTAGAGGTATGATCAGTGCAGCCGGGTATCTAATCATTCTCTAACTGAAGAAGTCTCATGTTTCTCTTCTTATTTGTAGAGAAGGGAGGGTTTTAAAGAATCCACTTGGGGCATCTGGGCGGCTGAGTTGGTTAAGCATCTGATTCGTGATTTCACCTTGGGTCATGATCTCAGGGTGGTGGGATTGAGCCCGGTGTTGGGCTCTACACTGAGCAGGACACACCTGCTTGGGATTCTCTCTCCCTCTCCCTCTGCCCCTCCTCACAGTCTCTTCCTTCCCTCTAAAAATAAAGATCAACTCAACTCTTTTTTCTGTAAAGACAAAGTGGAATTGTTCTCAGCGCTATATGGTGCTTTTGTATGTTATCATACGTATTTTCTACAATAAATCTATTGAAATAAGTTTGAAATGGATGAAGCAGATATTAACTACCAAATGTCAAACAATGAATACCAAAAACTACTGCCTTCTTTTGCTGATAAAAAAGTCATCAGTCATGAAAATAATACGTAGATCAAATGCAGGCAGGCTAACTAAGACTTCAAAGAGAGAGGATACCATGCTTTGTTTTAAAGCATATTTTTAAAAATTGATGACTATGGGCTAATTTTTCTAAAGACAGTATCAGGTAGCTAAGCTATAAATCTAGGTCATTATATTTAAGAACCTCACACGGTATTTTCATTAAAAAAAAAAAATCTCATAGAATTCCTGTACTAAGCCGTCCTTACCCTGGCTTCAAGACTCAATGGCATACAGGCTGTGCATGCTGTGACAGCTCTAAGCTACAAAAGGTATGACACTTCCTAACAACAAGGCACATTCACAGCTGGGGACTTCAAATGACAGATTTATTTTAGAGTCAATTCTGTCTGCTGCTTGGACACAGGAGGATGTGATTTGTGTGAGTCTTATTCTTCATATATTTATGGAACCAGAGGGTTAAGGCCCTTAACCAGCAAAATATTTATCGGAAATATGATCAAAATTAATATTTTTCTCTTATAATTTATTTTTCTAAATATTGCTGCCCATTTGTTAAAATGGTTAAGCACTCAGATGATGGATACTATGCCCTACTTTCTTCTGGGTGTTTTGTAAGGTTGAGGCAGCAGGTCTTACAGGGTCATCTTTCCATTTTCTCTGTTCAGTTCTATGTGTCTGTTATGCTGCAGGGGAGCTGGGAGAGAAGCCACGGCTTTAACTTGAGAAGGACAGGAAAAGTGAGGCACAACTCTGTCCTTGTACTTGACCTCCTATTAGCAATGGGGTTTGATGTCGTACAAAGAGAATGAGGGTGTCCCAGTTGAATGTAGGTCACTCCCCTCCCCCCGCCCATGTCCCAGTCGTAACCCCCAGCGCTCAGGATGTGACCTTATTTGGAGATGGGGGTCTTCAGAGTTACTAAGTTCAAGTGAGGTCATTACAGTGTGCACTAATGCGACCTGACCTGTGTTCTTGTAAGAAGGGGAAATCTGGACACAGACACATACAGAGAAAGACCATGTGAAGCCCAAGACAGACGCCAGCAAATACAAACCCAGGAGGGAGGCCTAGGAAACGTCCTTCCCTCACGACCCTCAAGAGTTAAACCTACCAACACCTGGATTTTCTACATCGAGCTTCTAGAACTGTGAGACAGTACATTTCTACTACTTTAGCTACCCAATTTCTGGTTGTTAAGGCAGCTCTAGCAAACACGCAGAGAAAAAATGTCAGGCCTAAGAACAGCTTGGAACAGGAGTCAGCAAACCATGGCTGTAGACCCAATTCAAATTGTAGACCCTGTGAGCTAAGAACGTCCTCCACATTTCTTCTAAAAGCTCGTGGCAACTTCCCCCCCCTCTCATCACCTAATCACTTTCTTGATTTTACCTCTTACCCTGCAAAGCTTAAAATATTTTTTGCCTGACCTTTTTCAGAAAAAAATTTGATGACCTTTGATCTGGATAAGAGCAAGTCGAGTTCACTTTTAACACTGCCATTCAATTATTGGAAGTTCAGTTACCTTCACTGAACTTTCTTAGTTTCATTTATAGGATAAGCCTTTTCCACAACTCTCCTGATCTCACAGAATTAGTGTCAAGGAGTAAATAGAAACTGACACTGTGGAGTAACTTGAGAACTGTAGAAAGGTCTCTCCACACATAAGTGCAATTTTTCCCAGAAATATAAATATGAACTATATAGACACGAACTTTCAAAAGTCCATACTTTTACTCCATAAATTTTCTAAACTCGGGGATCAGTTCTGTGCTGAATTCTGAATTCTTCAGAATTTCTGAAGAAAAGTGACCTTTGGATTCAGGTTTCTGTTCAGGTCCTGACCTCAGGGTCGTGAGATCGAGCCTTGCATTGGGCTCTGTGCTCAGTGGGGAGTTGGCTTGAGACTCTCCTCCCTCTGCTCCTCCCATTTTGTGCGCTCGCACCCCTCTCTCTCTCTCTCTCAAATAAATCTTAAAGTTTCTGGTTTGAGTGTGTTGGTCAAAATATTTTTTAAAAGACCACTTACAAAATGTTATATGTCAATTATATCTCATTTTTTTAAAAAATGAGGCAAATAGCAATATTCTGAATGATATGGTTTCAAAAGACACTCACACATGATAATTTGATTCTATAAAGTCTTCCAAAGTTAACATACTTAGCTAAATGCTTCTCTTTGACCTATGCTTTTAAAGAAAAACTTTTCCACAAAATAAAGCATAAATTCATTCTTCATTCATTCATTCACTCATTCATTTAAATACAAATTATTGAGTCTTAGCCATGTATCAGGCTCAAGTGCTACATGCTGAAAAGATCGTCAGATAGGATATGTTTCCGCCAGGTGTACAGCACTCTACAGTACAGATGCACAAGGTGAAACGAGGTTTCAGGACAACATGTATATTTTGTAACAAGAACTGCACTTGAAACTAGGGGTACAGGGATGAAGAAGACACAGTCCCTATCCTTGGATACATCACAGACTTCTGGGAGAGACACACACACTAACAGTCTTTAAAATCATATAATAAATTGTAGAACTGAAATATACCTAGCGCACAGAGATGGCACAATGGGCCTGCCAGGGCTTTGAGGGGAGGTCACTGAGGAGACAGCACCCGAAGTGAATCCTGCAGAATAAGCAAGGATTATGAAGGAAGACAGAATGGGTATTCCAGGTGGAAGCAAAAGCAGGAAACAGCAGACTTAGTTGAGGGGCGGTAAACATTTTCAAAGTATAAACTGGGAGGCCCGGCAAGGCATGAGGTGACGTAAAGCTGTGAGCAGAAGTTAGGACGCCCAGGGGCACCTGAGTGGCTCAGATGGTTAAGCATCAGCCTTGGGCTCAGGTCATGATCTCAGGGTCCTGGGATCGGGTCCCATGTGGGGCTCCCTGTTCAGCCAGGAGTCTGCTTCACCCTCTGCCTCTCCCCTCCTCTGGTTCTATCTCTTTCTCAAATAAAGAAATAAAATCTATTTAAAAAAAAAAAAGGAAGAAGAAGCCAGGATGCCCAGGTTTGGGGCAGAAGAAGGGAAGGAGGACATGGGTGCACTAGTAATTTTATAGATAAAGCATGTTAAGATGGAAGTAAAAGACTTAGGCAGTTAATGTGCTTCTCTGGCTGTAGTGAGCGGTTCAAGAATGTATATATGATGAGGTCCTCATATGTCCGATCCTAGTAACCCAAGAAGCTTGCTTCTCCCTCCCTAGACTCGAACCTGGATTATGTAGGAATGAGAATAAGCTGCCCTGCTGAGGGCATTAAGCCCACCTATGCGAAATACCACGGCCAAGCCAGGAGATAAAGAAAACTGGATCCTACATCCAGCCACATCCAAACTCCAAACTACCTAAGGACTCTTCAGCTATAGGAATAATACAGGCCTTTTTTTCTTAAGCCAGTTTTGGTGAGATTTTCTCCACTTACAATCATAAAAGGCCCAAGTGGGTAACTAGTCATTATTAATACTTCATGCAATTTGTAAATATAAAAATAAGGCTAAGAGAGGCCAGTGGCTTAGCTGGGAGATCAAAACCAAGAATCCAAACTTGAAAATCCTTTTAAATAACCGATGATGCTAACTTCTTTCTCACAATACTGTATTTTCTCCAAAGGTATACTGCGCTTCTGGTGATTTGAGGACTTGTGGCAATAAGCATGTGGTAGAAGTAGAAGGGGAGGAAGTAGAGGGTAAATGATGGTCCTGATGGGATGGACTCACACCTGGTTGTTAGGGGTACAGGACTAAGGGGGGAAACTGGGAATCTCCACGTTTATCATACAAACCTTATTTCATTACTTTGTGGTCAGCCCTCAACTATATCCTGTGTCCTATCAAGATGCCGTATTTTTCCCTCCCAGAGAATAACTTCAGTCTTTTGCTACAGTAGAAAAGGGACAGTTGCTCAGTTATTCATGGGTTGGGCTGGGAATCTGATTGCTTCTTAAAAAAAAACAAAAAAAACAAAAAAACAAACCTTTGATCCATTTCTTTCCATTTTTACTTCACATTTATCCCTAAATCCCAAGGCAGCCAATCCTGAAATTCCCAGGACTTTTGGGTGCCTGTGGTGTGGACAGCACTGCTTCTGGACTTCACCCACAGTGTTCACAGTGTGCTCAGTGCTTTCCTGGGGCTGCTAAATCAGTCCCCATTCTCCCTCTCTGTTTTGCCACTTTCACAGCTTTTTTGCTATTGTTGTCCCTGTGTATTCTGGCTCCTGTGGCTTTATACATTTAAGGAAATCTTTTCACTAACATATTTGGAGAGTTTTTAAATAGCATTAAAGCTGGTATGATATCTGAATGTGAAAATGTTTCTGCTGTAAAATCAAGAGCACCAACATAGTCTAAAAATTTAGTAGTTAATTGGAATCTGAACAGCATTTTTTATTGGTTTTTACTATGATCAACCTGTTTACCACTAGCCAGTCAAGCTGATTTAGAAAAGATCAGGAGACAACTGAATTATCAAATCAAAACTGAAGCTGAAAAAGATTTCAAAAAATACCATTTTGAAATCCACTTGTTTTCCTTCACCTGTCCAAACTTATTTTTATTCATTTATTTTTAAGTAGGCTTCACAATCAGCATGGAGCCCAATTCAGAGCTCAAACCCACGACCCTGAGATCAAGACCTGAGCTGAGATTGAGTCAGAAGCTAAACCAAGTGAGCCACCCAGGTGCCCTACTTTAACTTTTACCTACCGAATATTTGGGTTTTCAAGTGTACATGGATTGTACAAACCATCTGGGATCAGAATAAAATACACCGTTAGAGAAACAAATATAGGGTTTTATTCTGTAAGAAATAAGGTACCTCTGGATATTTAATTAAGTTTGAAGGAGAAGCACAGTTTCAGTCAACAATGCTTATGTCAGCAGCAAAATCTGGCTTACAAAATATTGTAAAAGTACAACAAATTCACGAATCCTAAGAGGTACAAAACCTTAAATATATACCTGAGATTTAAGAAAAAAATCTAAAACAAAAATATTTTATAGAATTTAATCTTGAGGAGTGAGATTTACATGGGAAAATAAAATTAAATTCCAAATGTACATACACACACACACACACACACACACAAAGATGCAAACATATGCATGGATGCATGTGAGTCATCCTCTTCTATAAGTTCAATATCTGACTTTTTAGAAAACAATACCTAGATATAGACATACAACCAGGTAGGTAAGATTCTGCTAATGCCTTTGCCAATTCAATCAGAAATTTGATGAATGTCTTAAATTTAATGGTTGGTTACACAAACTCCTTGGATATAATTCATTCCATATGCCAGAAGAGCGTACAGTCATTACAAGTCATAACTTAAGATAATATTTAGTACTATGTGTATTGCTTATTATGTAAGTTAAGAAAGCAGGATAATATATCGTACAGATGGTGTAACCCAATCTGTATAAATGGAGAGGTGAACATGCGTTGGAGGAAACACATCAAAGTAATACTCTTGGTTTTTTGAGGGTGTGTGGGTAATACATTATTCTTAGATTATTCTTTATGCTTATATGTATTCTGTTAACTTTCCTCAGTAAACACAGAAAAGCTTTATACAATAATAAAATAACTATTTAACTCAGATAATAAGCACTCATTTGTAATGAAAACACATTTGCAACTTATCTGAAAAAACATATGGAAGCTCTGTTAATGCTTAAAAATTCAGCTCATTGCAAGTAACTTTAACCATTTCAAACACAAATTAAGTCAAGCAAGGAAAAAGAATATAAGTGGAGCACATGTGATTCTGTTAGCAAGTCCATGCCACCCACTCTATACAGCTGGAGTGAGGAAGATGCAGAATTTATCAGCTGCCAGCCGGAAGCCCTCAATTTAATGATCCCAAGTTGAATGTCTCACCCCATTAGTTGGCCTGTTAAAAAAAGAATTCATCCCTAGTTCTTGCAGGAAAAAAAAAAAAAAAAAAAACTCACACAAGTGTTTCATGTTATAGATGCAACTTCTTAAATCAAATTAAGCAATTAAATTAGTTGATACAATTTCTACTTTACTGCTCTTTGTGTAAAAAAATCATGTACTAGAAAAAAACCCACATTGCTTTTCCCTCCAAATAAATACTTTTAATACTTTTATATATATAACATGAATATATTTCTCCCCTTTCCATTTTTCCAATGTTTTCTTGAGCCTGTAAGAAATAGATATTTCAACGGACATTAGGTATCAAGAGTATGATAGATTTTATATATGTAAAGAGAACAAAACACTGCTAAATTGCTTTACTCATACTAGCAAACTAGCCAGCATTTTAGCAGCTCTAACACATTTGAAAATATTGTTTTTAGGTTTATCAACAATCTGCAATAGAATAGATTATGATTTGTATATTGAGGGAACTTACTGACATTTATGAAATTGAATAAAATAAATCTGTTCATATTTTATAGACATGTTTAGATCAAAATGGAAAAATAAAATAATGTATTAAAAATCAGACAATTTGTACATCCAGGCATGATAAAAGCTTTTATCCAAATTAATAATATTATAAAGAATAGTAAGGGCACAGGAACTGGGTTCAAATTCTACCACTACAGTTAATTAACAAAGTGTTTACAGGCAAGTTTCTTAATCTAAGAACTTTTTGCTCATAAAACGGCAGTAATAAAACCCACTTCACAGGGCTGTTGTACAGGTAAATTGTAACAAGGTATTTGGGTAACATGGCATGTTAGATACACATAACTAATCCTCATTGCTGACACCTATGGTAGCTAATTTTTATT
This sequence comes from Canis lupus familiaris, assembly GCF_011100685.1. Lineage (NCBI taxonomy): Eukaryota > Metazoa > Chordata > Mammalia > Carnivora > Canidae > Canis > Canis lupus. The sequence goes on along the minus strand of NC_049236.1, from coordinate 21,038,723 downwards.
ATGACAACCTTAGCTCCTCCTTTTCTTCCTCATTACCACCTTCATGAGACTGTTAGTAAATTGTTTTGAAAGGAGATAAAGTAAAACTACCACATAAATAAGAGTACTGGGGATCACCTCTTCTGTTAAAGGAATATTCTATAATAGAAAAGTTTAGCTTTGGCCAAGTTTAATGTCAGGAGCAATCCTTCAAGAGATGGTAAAGCTAGAGCTTAGAGCCACCTGCATGCATGTTTTGAAAAATATTGAAAGGTATCCCGAACAAAAGTATCTACAGCTTGGGCTCGTTGGATTGTCCAAGTATCCTTTCAATCTCCTTTTTAGATTTTCTTAATCCCTACTCTCATTCCCTTGAATCCCCTAAGATGGAGCACAGTGCTCAGGAGAGGCTGAGTTGTCAATAGTGTTTCTGGAGTGACTTAATCCTATCAGGGGTATCACTTAAAAGCACTGGAAGTTTAAAAGATTATTCACAATGAGGTCAGTTATTTCTGAGAACTGGAACACAGGAGATAAGTTCAGCAGCAGTTCAAAGGCCTGCAGTGGTGAGCAGGGCATCAAAGTGAAGTTGGTAGGGCAAATAAATTTTTTTCTACGTCTCTAATATTTTTGCACCGGTCTCTTTCTACTTAAAGAAACAAGAACAAAAAAGGCAGGCCATTTTATTATGAAGTGAAATAATTATATTTACTTTATCTATTTCCAACTCAGCCTATTAATCTTTTTTTGTGTTTGCTTTTAATTACGATGGAAAGCCAGTAAGCTAATGAAGGAAATACTTGAGATATGGGACTATGCTGATTCTGTGATTTTGCTAGAACAAATCAACACAGAATAGGATGAATTAGGAGAGTGTACACACACTAATGACAAGCATCATGAATCTGACCCCTCGAGATATTTGCTTGATAGTTTAGGAGAAATCACTTCTCCTATGTAGAGAAGTTGAGGAAATAGCAAAGGCCTCCCATCATTAGAAGTGATTCCTTATGTGATTTTGTGAGAATCTGCAATGACTCCCTTTGTAAAGGCAGGCAGCACAGTATTCTGTACATTGATACCAACTGTAGATTTAGGGCGAAGGGTTCCAGAATACACCACTGTGAAGAGCTGTTTTTTTTTTTTTTCTGAACTGCCTTTATTTGCCTAAAAGTAGAGCCTCCCTAAATAATTCATAAATCATAAATTCCCTCCCTGGGAGTTCTGTAACCAGAAGAGATTGACTCCTGTCACCAGAGATGAGAAGGACAAGAAACCCCCTAGACAGACATTGTCACAAAACTGTCATAGGTCTCATCTTCTAAGTGTTCTTTTATTTTTCCCAGAAGTCATTTTTTTTTAATTTTTATTTATTTATGATAGTCACACAGAGAGAGAGAGAGGCAGAGACATAGGCAGAGGGAGAAGCAGGCTCCATGCACCGGGAGCCCGACGTGGGATTCGATCCCGGGTCTCCAGGATCGCGCCCTGGGCCAAAGGCAGGCGCTAAACCGCTGCGCCACCCAGGGATCCCAGAAGTCATTTGTTTTCCCACGAACGCCCTTCTCCCACTCTCATTTCATGATTAAGCAAGCCAATCCTAAGAATTCTCAGCACAGAAAGAAAATTCTTTTCCTCTTTTCTTTTCTTTTTATTCTATCCATGTGAAAAGATGTATATTAGCTGAACCTATTGTGGTAATCATTTCATGATACATGGAAACCAAACCACCATGCTGTGGACATTAAACTTATACAGTGATGTATGTCGATTATTTTCAATAAACCTGGGGGGAAAAACAGATGGTATTAAGTCCAAATTCCAATTGCCTCCTCGAGTCACATTCTCTGTCAATTCCCACATACATACGTGAAACAAAGACCTCACTTTTTAAAAAAAAATTTTTTAATTGGAGTTCAATTTGCCAACATATAGCATAACACCCAGTGAAAAACCTCACTTTTTTTATTGATAATTTCTTCTGCAGTGTAATTTGCAGGCCCCCAAATCATAAACCTAAGAGGAAAGAGGAAAAGTCCTCGACCACCCTCAATAAGGGATTTAGTATGACTAGTGTTTCGTCCTAGGCTTCCCTTAATATATTGAGTTATAATGACTGACAACCTGAGGGCCATGTATCATCATGACAGTCCCTTAATACCTTTTGTAAACTCTTCCATCAACTGTGATTTCAGCATCTGGACAGCAGTATAACAAATCAAACCAATCTAACAGCTCCATACAAAAATAACAATTTTCTATGATGCACTATGCTTTTATATTTTCAAAAGATCATGATTCAACACAAAAGATCTGTAAAAACATGAATAACTAATCATAAATAAAAACTGATAAGTAAAAACTGATTAGTTTACAACTGAAATGAACAATCACTATATTAAGGAATATATTTTGGATAACAATGTAATAGATAATCCAGGATGGGCCTGGATTTGTGGAATTTTGTTCATATTCCAAAAAGAGTTTATTACTTGGAGATTTATCTTCCTTTTCCTTGAGACTCATTCTGTCATTATATTGACTTGATGTTACGTGGATAAATAGCCTTAATAACCACATTTTAACTTCTATGACCATTCTACTTGAGTAACTCAGGCTATTGCTTGTACCTTGCTCGATCATCCAGGAGAGCACTATTTCCTCAAATGGTAAACTTCATACTATTTTATTTTATTCTTCAGTATAAACCTTCTCCAATTAACTTCATTTGTCCATGGAGTTTACATTGTTGCTTAGTTCCTCTACTCTCCATTTCCAAAAATATCAGTTAGCCCTATATGTTCTTCACTTTTGTGGAGGAGCTGTTTTCTCTGCCTCTTTAATGGTTCCTCTCCCCTTTATTCACTCTTTAAATGTCAAGGGTTCATTTTCGGGGCTTCTCTTCCTACTCTCCATCATAGATACATATGTGCTCTTAGCCTGCACAGTGCTGATTCACATAGTGGTTTCAACAAAATTAATTAGTTACCACCATAACAGACATCAGGCCAGCTCCACTGAGGGCGGCTAGTGCTGGGAAACTGGCCTGACATTGCCCTGTCTTGCGCTGCAAACTTGGAAATGTGCTCACATAGTTTTGCCTCAATTACTAGGCTGGCTTCTCATGACTGGTGGCATTTTCTTCCTGTACGGCTGATACCATCCCAGCATATCTCTGTGGGAAACTTTAAGGCACAAGGAAGTTTACATGACCATACATGAGAACAAACACTGTCTCTTGCTTTATAAAAGCGTCTCTGTAATTTCCTACATTACCTGCCATTGAAGAAAATGTGTATCTTTATCTACTGATTTTACAGATCTGTTAAGACAGTTACCAATATTTAAAAATTAGGTCATTTCTCACAAAAGTTGAGTCTTACTTTACTTAAAGAGGCAAATGGTCCTGCAGGCAATCTTTAGCCCCACCTTTCCCCACTTCACCATTTCCCCAGGCAGCAACATCTAGAGCTAAGGGTGGCAGCCCTCTTCCCCCTCTTTAGTCTGGTTGTGTTTAACACATCCCTTCTACTTCACTCATTTCATGGGAATCTTCCCGATTCCTGAAGGATATGAGCCTAATACTGTGCATACTGTATATAATCAGGACTTTAATCCAGCATTTATACAGACACTAACCTATATGAGAATCACACAGTGGGATGGATTTAATTGTGTCCCTCTCCCCTCAAAGTCTTATGTTGAAACCCTAACTACCAATATGACTGTATTCGAGGATGGGCCTTTACAGAGGTAATTAAGGTTAAATAAAGTCATAGGGGTGGGGCCCTCCTCGGATAGAACCGATGTCCTCCTAAGAACAGGAAGCTATGTGAGAGAGATCTTCCTCTTTCTCCCTGAGGAAGCACAGAGGAAAGACTGTGTGAAGACGTAGTGAGATGGTGGCTGTCTACAAACCAGGAAGCAAGTTCACACCAGAGAATGACTTTTCCAGCACTGTAGTCATGGATGTGCAGCCTTCAGAACTACGTGAAAATGCACATCTTGTTGTTTGAGCCACCCGGTCTGTGTGTTTTGTCATGGGAGCCTGAGCAGAGTACTCTACACAGATCCGACCCCTGGGGAGCTCATCTTCGTTCACCTGGACTTCTGTGGTCCCCTCCTGAGCTGTCTGCCTACCTTTGGGCCATCTCTCTTCACTATTTGCAGTAGATGAGCTATTTTTAAAATACAAACAGTATAACACAGGCTCTTGCTTTGAAATTTAAAAAGAAAACTAATTAAAACTAGTAAAGTAGCCCCTTACCACGTATAGGTCCAAACACTCTAGACCAGCCCCCCAGGGCTTTTGTCTGTTGTCATCCTTGCCCACGTTCCCAGCACACTAGCAAAATCACATTATTAATGGGTCTGACTCTCTTTTTGACCAAACCCAGGCTCCTCTGAGGTCTCTTCTTGACTTGGTCTTGACTTTGACCCATTGTTGGGCCTGCCTAGCCCTATTTTCACAAGAACATGGCCTGCTCGGGCACGTTAGAGAGGTTCCTCCGCCTGTGGTATCTGGCTGTAGCCCTCAAGGCCACATGTAGCATCTGATAACCCTGATGTCTTTTCGGCAAGAATCCTTAGTGGGCTTAGCAAGAATCCCCCCCTACCCTTGATGTCTTCTCTTAGTACTTTTTCATTCACTGACCTCCCTCATTGTTGGCTATGAATCCCCACTTGTCCCTGTTGTATTGAGAACTGAGCCCGGCTGTATACTAAGGTCTCTTCTCCCTACTGCAACAGCTCCTTATAAAATCTGTTTTCCTTACTTTGATCACTGCCCACTTCTGGTTTTTTGTAACACCCCCTTAAACTAAACTCTTCCATGCTTCTATGCTCTCCACTCCCACATTTCTTCAGATTTCTCCCAGGCCACATGTCAAAAAGTACTACGCTTTCTTTATGGCTCCATTTAAGTCATACTGCTTTCTGAGGTCTTTCCTTATACTCAAAGGTAGGAATAATCACTTCTCTTTGGGCTGCTTCTAAGATACTTTGCACATACATCTATTATGACTTAATCAATTTTATTACCATTTTATTTTTTGCTTATATTGTTCTGACCTTTAAATTCAGGGCCTTTCATCTTTATTCCTTTGTTTTGTTTTTATCCAAGGTGCTACTATACTGTCATGCATGCACTTAGGAGGTGATTATTTATTCATCAAATATTTTTTCATATTTGTTAATACTAGCAGGGAAGTTAGTGTCAGGACAAGAGTTAATAAAAACCAAAACAACTGTCTCCCACCTTCCCTCACAAATTACCTTTTAAATATAGTGTAACCCAACTGTGTAAGTGTATATGAGTTAGGATTGACCTCATTACAACCGGAGCCAAATGGATAAAGCCCACACATTTTAACTGTCTATGATGAACTTATTTGTGAGGCTCCCAGAGCATCTCTAACATGTCTACAAGGATTAGTCCCATTCTATAATCTTTTTTTTTTTTTTTTTTTTTTTGGGCAGTTTAGGAAGGAAATGGGGCTGGTGTTGGATTGATATGGAAAATGAAGGAACTGCAATATCTTTAAGTAATAAAACACTTACAATACACTACAGTTATCTGCTGAAAGCCCTTCTCTTTTCTTTGGGGCCATTTCAATCTGCTGGGAAAAAGATTTCAGCTGTTCTCTATTGCCCATCCCATTTTAACTAGACTTTGATCAAAGGGGAACCTTATAATCTGCACTAAAATAACACAAGCAATTCAAACCCATTGCTATCCTACTCAGCTGGCTACTTTGCTTTTATGTAATGTATTTTCACTGATCACAGCTTATAGAAAAAATGTCTACAAAATATGAAAAATTAATAAAACACTGCTGGGTTTTTGTTTTTTTTTTTGCTCTTAAGCTTTTTGTCAGTGAACTATTACAAGCCTTACATTTACCAATTTACTAAAATGAACCAAGCACTAATATTTTTCATACTGTTAAAAAGAACATTGACTAAAGTCACTGGGAAACTGTTAAGTACAGGAGGTAAAAGACCCAAGTCCTTGTACTATTATATCCACTAAATGAAGGCATTAGGCAAAGATCAGCATTTCTTAAAGTATCACAGGAACAAATTATTACAGAGAAAAATGTGGGGGAATCAGTGATAAAAAAGCTTTTAGGGAGCACTGGATTAAATCAAGTTAAACAGTTTTATTTTGAAGTATGGGACTTTTTAGTATCTTTTTTGAGTAAAACTAAGCAAAGAGGTATTACCTTATAGCTATTCTTGCTTATCCTCTTTGGAATGGATATCAGAATTAAGAAAGCTTTATGAAACAACACCCTGTACAAAGATATTTTTAAATTAACAGCAGGACTTACACAACTAGAATATTTAATACTATGCATTTTTAAATTACATACATCCCTAATCACTTCCTGATATAGGATTTTGAAAGAGCTTCAGATTTAACTATAATAAAAGACAAACTCCTATCTCTGCTGATAGCAGGATTTTCCCTATGACCTTATTGGTGTTTAATATATACAAGTTACACCAATAAAAAATAAATTTATTATAAAAAATAATATATACAAGTGATTAAAGTGGGTTTTGTTTTCCTTATATAATTCTTTCAAAAACGCAATTTTCAGAAGCTGAATCTAATGAATGGAGACAATTTCTTTCAGGGACAACATGTCATTATTTAACCTAATCTAAAGATCAGTGACACTGTGATTTTGACACTCTCTTTCCTTCGACAGAGCACAGCTAGAAAAGTGAATAAAAACTTCAAAATGTCATTTTTTAATGTTTAAATGTTTATGCTAAGTGTTCATGTTTTCATCAACTTGGCATATAGTTGTTAATTTTAAGGTAGTGACTTGCCAGCTTTAGTATCCACCAGAATCACCTGGAGGGCCTGTTCAAGCTCAGATTGCTGGACACAGTCCAAAGTTTCCCCTTCAGTAAGTCTTAGATAGAACTAATCTGCATTTCTATCAAGTTCCCAAGTGATGCTGCTACAGCTGCTGATTTAGTGACCACACTTTAAGATCCTTGCATTCACAGGTCCCAATTTACTAGACACACATCTGGGTTTTCCCGTTGGTCTGCAGTTCCTCAGCCACTCACCAGGTTGGAACCTTAGAGGAGCAAGGAGAGCTGGGTATCCCAACTATCTCTAAAATACTGATTCCTTGGTTCTGCTACCACAGCCTCAGTTCCCAAAAACCAACAGACTTTCCCCCTCCTTTAATACTTTCCATTTTCAGCTAAGAATGTGTAGGTCCTTAGTTTCAAAGTATAGTCCACACTGTGGATTTCATCCCCTCGAATCACTGCTTCCTGTTTTTCCACATAACCCCTTCCCTCTCTTACATAATATCCTTGCAGTATGTTGGCTCTGGCCCCATTTGCCTCTCGACCCTGTTGGACTCTATCGCTAGCCATACCCGGATATTCAGTAGTAGTTTGTATTCATTCCTTTGTTCTTTCACCCCATAAGCATTTGTTAAAGGCTCAAAATACACTGAAGTGACAAAAATTCTGCACTCGTAGCCTGACATTGTAATGGAGGAGATATAAGATAAGCGGGTAAAGAAATAAGCAAGTATGCTATACTCAATGAATGATGAGAATAATATAAGGTGATGGGTAAGAAAGTGACTGCCCATCAGATGTATGTTAGCCTCTCTGGAATCATTTCTCTGAGAAGGAAACATTCTGCTGAAATTGAAATGCGACGGAGGCAATAATGCAGTGAATGTAGAAAGGGCATTCTAGGCAGAGGAAGCATCAATCCAAGAGCAGAAACAAGTCCAGGGTGGCTGAAGGAGTCAGGAAGGGAGAATAGTTGAGGAGCTCAGGTCGGTGGTGAGGCGGCAACATTTTTCATAATCCTTTTGTAACTACATGCTTCTCTCACACACACCTGATCTATGGACTGGGATACGTCTATCCTAGTCTCCCAGTGGAAACTGTCCTCTGGCCAACAGGAGTTAAAATATCAACAGGCTTATTTAAAGAGTATTTAGAGCCCCAAATACTTGTCTCAGTTGTCTTGTCTTGTTCAGTTCAGTTGACGGCTGCCATGTCTGTTCTCACCCCAGTAGTTCTGGGGTTTGATTCTCTGGAGAGGTCTCTGAACTACAGGACATCAGGCACATACCCAAACTCCTAACCCAAGCCCTAACCCTAACCCTTCGAAGAGGTCTCTGAACAGCAGGATACCAAGCATATGCCCTTACCCTCACACTCACCTTGACCCTAGATCTGAGAGAGTGGCCTCCTCAACATATGACAAGGAATGCTAAGAAACAGCCTACTTATCCTGGAGAAGACTCCAAATATTTAAAAATTGATGGTATTTCATTTTTTAATTTAAATTTGATTAATATATAATGCATTATTAGTTTCAAAGGCAGAGTTCAGTGATTCGTCACCTGTATATAACACTCAGTGCTCATTACACACCTGCCCTCCTTAATGCCCATCACCTGTTACCCCCTCCTCCCCACACCCCTTCCCTCCTGTATTTCTGAAAATGGTGTGAAGGTAGACATCAAAACAGATTATCTATTTAAAGAGTATCTAAGAGCCCCTAATCTCTTCCAAAAATATATCTACAGCATCTGACTGAGGAGAAATGGATGGCTAATATCAGGATTCAAGCCTTTGGTTTGGCTATGTTAAGATGCACAATGAATTGTACACAGTTCCTATTTCAGAACATGGATACATTAAGTCACAACTTCTACCCTCTTCCTCAAAGCTGGCTTTAGTAAAGAATCACTCTAGGTACTGATATAGCATAGGTTTGAAATGGCAATTTCTTCTTGATGAATAAAGTCAAAATTTTGAATGAAGAGAGGGCAAAATCAGGTCAGAAGTATGTCTTACAGTATTATTTTACAAGAACAATATTCTCTAACAGCAGTGATTCTGATCAAACTGAAAAACAACTTCCAGGAAAATAATAACTAGCATATGAAGTGCGCAAGCATGCACACACATACACCTTTAAACAATCTGAAACAATTACATACAAAACAGAAATTAGCCTAAAGCGAGAGTTGTAGGTTTTCAACAAACCCCTCAAGAAAAGCATCAAGTTTATTGTACCTGATAATTCGAATTATGTTTCAATCTTTGTATCGTTAGCCTCCGGGTAAATCCGAGACTATCCAAACCAAAAGGAACTTATCAGCCAGAGTTCTTTTCAAGGAAAGAATATAGTCTATGTTTATCATTTTGCTTTTACAGATATTAAAATTTGCTGCCATGCAACTGAAAGTTGTTAAATATTCTCACCAATGCAGTATTATATAGGGCTCAGCAAGTCTTTTTTTTTTTTTTCTCAGCAAGTCTTGTAAGAAAAACCACCTTAGTATTTAAAATATTTAAATATTTTAAAAAAATAAAATATTTAAATATTTTAAAATATTTCAAAATAATTATTATATTGAAATAAAAAGTCTTTTGATTTATGTTGTAAAACTCCTAGGGTCTCGCTTATGCACCTGGTTTCTGTGGTTCTCACCATTGTACATGCTGGTGGCATTACCTGTCTGCATCCACTGTCACATCGTGAACTCCTCTCTGGATGACATCCCGGGAAGTGGCTGTGTCTGGTATTCGGTTCAGACTTCTAGTATACAGGTTGAGCCCTCCATCTGTCATGTACCTGAAAATAAATGTGTAATTAATCAACAGAAAATTAAATGATCTCATCTGTGTAATTTAACTTCATAAACAGTGTTCACAATTTTCAATAATTATGCAAATATGCTTTATTACAGTTTTTCTATATAAACATTTTACTCACCAGGAAGAATGAGAGTATTTTTCAAGTTTATTAGGAAATCAATCTTCCTTACTACAACAAATAAGTAGACTACATAAAACCTTCACTTCCACCCCCCTTTGTTATCAAAATTTTGAACAGGCTGCAAGATCATTTCTCTTAAGTAAGAGCAAGATCACTTTATTTTGTAAATACCATTTTTGAAGCACTGAAGGTCACAAGAGTAAGGGAATATTGCTCAACTTAAAATTAATCTATTTGGTAAGTAAAATGTATGTTACCAACTGGCCACAATGATAAAATGATAGCCAAGGTGCATTATATGTTTAAAATGTTGCCAGGAACTGTTGTAAATAGTTTACAGGCAGTAACTATTGTCACCACATTAGAGAAAAAAAATAAGCACAAAAAGGTTAAGTGACGTGATGTTACTCTACCAGTTACGGCAGAACTAAGAACTCAAGTCTAGAAAGCTGGTCCCAGAGTGACCCCAACCGCCACAGGGAAAGCCGGTCAGCAAAGTAAAAACAGTGACAAAGCAGGTGCACAAAAGGAAGCAGAGACACTTGGCCCCTTGGTCTCAACTTCACAGCTTGTCTGTGGGCTCCAAGAGATATTCTTGCTTCTTTATAATCATGTCCCTAGCTTGCTCAAGCAAATTCGAGTGTATTTCGCTTTTTAAACTAAAAAAAAAAAAAAAAAAAAAAAAAAAAAATAATCATGACCATATTGAAGACTGACCAAATAGTCAAAGCTAGGATTATGAAACTGGCTAATGACTGCCACGGTCAATAAATTCTGTCCTTACTAGTTGAAGGACCTTGAACAAGTTTCTTAAATTGTGCCTCGATTTCTTCCTCTGAAAATGGGGAGAATAAAATCTGCAGAGATTTTATGAGAATTAAAGGAAAAATACACAAAGCTCTTACTTGCTATTCACAAAGTCTCTTCCACATACTTGGAGGAAATGTATGAAATTTATATACAAGACAACACTAGGTCATGCTGCATTATCCTTATAAGGTACTCTACACGGTTAGTTTTCTTGATTACTCAAGAATTTAATCTCACCAAAACTGAAAAATAAAGGACTTTGGCTCTAAAATTGAACATTGATATACTCTTGGAATGAGAAATACTACATAGAATTTAACTTTCTTTTTAAATAACTAATTCATGGTTAGGAGCATCATTAAATTAAACAAATAAGGAGGGAAGGGATATTTGTCCTTCATGTGTTTTCCTTTGTCAGCTGCCACATCTTGGTGGTGTCTGTGTTTCAGGGTTTATTCTTACTTTCAATTCCTTTTTTTTTTTTTTTTTAAGATTTTATTTATTCATGAGACACACACAGAGAAAGAGGCAGAGACACAGGCAGAGGGAGAAACAGGCTCCCTGCAGGGAGCCCGATGCAGGACTTGATCCCAGGACCCCGGGATCATGCCCTGGGCTGAAGGCAGTTGCTGAACCACTGAACCACCCCGGTGCCCCATTTCCAATTTCTTACTGTATTTCCCACACAGTTCTCAACCAATATCTAAAAGGTTTTATTGTCTCTTAAGGTGGCGTATGTAAAATTCCTGACAAAGTGTTTAGTGGCAAACGTTTTTTCAATCACTTTTGAGATTGTGTTTTAAAAGGTTGAGGGTAGTTGAAATTTTCTCTGCAGATAAGTGAAATACTCCCAGCCTCCTGCTTTTTTTTTTTTTTTTTAACTACCAACTTGCTTAATCCTAAACTTAACCTTGGAGAAGTTATAACAATGTACACATGTTATGTTTCACGTATGTCTCTTTGGTCTATCTTCATCTGTGTATCTCCAAAATTGTTTAGCACAGTGTTTTGTATACAAATGAGGGTCCACAAATATATTATGTTCGTCCAGCTGAATTCAAAAGGCTTCCATATTGTAAAAAGAAAGCATCAGAGCTGATTTCTGTATCTTAACCCATGATGGTGATGCATGTAAAAAAGAAATAAGATGACAGATTACTTCTATTAGAAACATAACCTTTTAGTTATTCAATACTTACAGGAGAGTAAGGTCTATAAACAAAGGTTAACTGCTTTGAAAACTAATTTTCAAAAGGAAAAAAACATGTTTAAAACTTCAATAAATTAAGAAAAAAAGCTTTTTTTTCAGGAAGCACTTAAAAGGATATTCATTTTTCTTGGGTCCTTCAATTTTCCAGTTAATATCAAATAGGTTTACAACAGATCTTAACTGAACCAAAAAAAAAAAAAAAAACAACAAAAAACCTCAGTTATAACTCCTCCTTTTACACAGGCACACTCTGATTTGAATGTTGGTAGGGCATTTTGATTACAGAACCATGAGTTTGTTATTTAAAAAACAACATACAGTATGGAGGCTCCTCAAGGAGTTAAAAATAGAGCTACCCTACAACCCAGTAATTGCGCTAATAGGTATTTACTCTCAAGATACAAATGTGGTGATCTGAAGGGGCACCTGTACTCCAGTGTGTATAGCAGCAATGTCCACAACAGCCAAACTTTGGAAAGAGCCCAGACGTCCATCGACGGATGAGTGGGTTAAAGGAGAGGTGGTGTATATGTACAATGGAATACTACTCAGCCATCAAAAAGAACAAAATCTTACCATTTACATCAACATTATACTGAGTGAAATAAGTCAATCAGAGAAAGAAAATAGTATGGTTTCACTCATATGTGGAATATAAGAAACAGTGCAGAGAATCATAGGGGAAGGGAGGGAAAACTGAATAGGAAGAAATCAGAGAGGGAGACAGACCATGGGAGATTTCCTAACTATGGAAAAGAAACTGAGGGTCAGTGGAGGGGAAGTGGGCAAGGAGATGGGGTAACTGGGTGATGGGCATCAAGGAGGGCATGTGATGTGATGAGCACTGGGTGTTACACGCAACTGATGAATAACTGACCTCTACCTCTGAAACTAATGATCTACTACTATATGTTGGCTAACTGAATTTAAATTAAAAGAAAAACAACATACAGGCATCGCACAAGTAAGACAAATTCCTGACTTGAATTTTTTCTTGGTAATTCTTTCTTCTTTTTATTCTTTCTGAAGGATTTAAAAATCTATATATAAGAACATGAATTTTACAGTTATTCTAAAAGATTATGCTACAGTCTGAGAGCTATCAGTGGTAGGGGATCATTCTGAAAGAATAATGTAAAATTTTAAGAATGATTTCCTAAACTTCAAAACTGTCAGCCAAGATGGGTTTATTAAGAAGACATAATAGTCACAGGGAAGATTGGTACAAAAAGTTGAAAAGAAACTTGTGAAGATTACTGACAAAAAATAAATTATTTCAAAGTCTTAGAATAATTTTAGCCATGTTCAAATTCTATAAACTGTAAAATAATTCCCATAAAAAATAGTCTCACAAAGCACTTCCTAATTCTTCCTCATTTCTACGGGCACCCTGATCTTTCTGTGTAGGCAATTTGCATATGTATGGCATGCACTTTAGGTGTCTATTATCCAAATTAACATTTCTAGGCCATATCATTCCACCTTACCCTAAAGTAAGGTATTAAACTGCTTCCAAGGCACAGATAGGTGGCTTTCTCATAAGCACCTCAAATAGAGCAAAAGCTGAGGATATATTAATTTCAGCACTAAAGATCATGCTCCTTTTGTTGTGCACAACAGTGGCTAAAAGGAAAGACATGATATACATATTAATCATAGTGACCAGGGATTATGAGGCCATGGATGGATGCAATGGACATGAACGAAGAAAAGTTTGCTCGTCCAAATGAGCTTGAATACCTGAGCTGTTTTCAAATCACTACCACCAGGGAGAGCAAGAGCAGAGGATTTTGTCTCCCAGGACACCTTTGGCAACTTCTGAAGATGGTTTTGTTTGGGACGGAAAGGTGCAAGGCCATCTACTGGGTAGGGTCCAGGGACTCCTCTCATGCCAACACAGAAACCCTGGTCTTGAATGAGACACAGGCATTATATTATTTAACAGTTTCTCAAATAAGTCAGGTAATTTGCAACCATTATTGAAAACCATTGAAAGTTTGGAGAATTGGTTCTCAAATATACATTAGTTGAAGGCTCCTATTAAAATCCTCGAGAGCATTAAAAATAATAATAATATAAAAAAAGGAAAGACACCATCCACCTAATTGATAATCTAGACATACGACTCCTTGTCACTCAGTACCCTCAGCTGTTATAAGACGGAGTCTGTTCAAATCCGTGAATCTGCATCGTTATGCTCTAATTATGTCTGGAAGTCACTGAAATAGACAAAACTTATAAAAATCTTATTTTTATATTGTTCAATCCTGCTTTCTCAATTAACAGAAATATATATATATATATATATATATATATATATATATATATATATATCTACCACCACAGTAATACCATGCTTTCCAAAGAAAAGGGAAACACATACCTTTGCAGGTGTATGAGGTATAAAAGTACATATCAGATAATAATAAAAATAATATCAATTTTCATGCACCTACTACCGGGCTTCAGAAATAGAACATTCCCTGTGTCTTCATCGTCCATATAGGTTCCTTCCACTCACAGCCCCAAACCTCCCTTCCAGAGATATCTGCTGCCCTGGATTGTGTAAGTATTCCTTTACTTTCCTTTATGGTTTTGCTACATAGGCATGTATTCCTAAAAATATATTATTTAGCATCTCCTGGATTTGAACTTGCTATACATTGAGTCAATCTATGTGTAATCTTTTTGTGACTTCTTTCCTTCGCTCAAAATTACATTTTTTCAACTATCTATTTTCATGTGTATCATTGTGTTATTCGTTTTATAGCTTTACAACTCTGTTTACAAATGTACTATAATTCCATTTGACTCTTTGGACATTTGAGTTGTTTTTCGTCTCTGGTGCCGTGAACGCTTGTGTGCCCATACTTCCCTGTGCTCACAGGAAGAACTTACCTAAGGTCTATATCTAGAAAGGAAATCACTGGGTCGTAAGATGCCCATACCCATATTTAACCTTACTAGTCAATGCTAAATATTTTTCAAAATAGTTTCAGCATAAATACCTACTTGCCTCTAGGTGAGAATTCTCATTTTGGTTTGGTTTACAAGTTTCGGATTACAAAGCAGGTTGGTCATATTTTCACTTTGTTATAACCCATTTATGTTTTGTTTATGAAATGTCTGTTTACGTCTTTTGCTCATTTAAAAATTTTTATTAAGTTTTTGAAATTTAATTCCAATCTAGCTAACATGTGGCACATTGTATTAGTTTCAGGCGTACAATACTCAACAATACTATACATTCTATACGTTGCTCAGTGATCATTATGGTAAATATTCCTTAAGTTCTCTTTATGTATCTCTCCCCTCCCCCACCTCTCCTCTGGCAACCCTCAGTTCTTTTTTAGTTAAGAGTCTGTTTCTTGGCTTTTCTCTTTTCTTTTCCCCTTTGTTCCTTAAATTCCACATATGAGTGAAATCATATGTTATTTGTCTTTCCCTGGCTGACTTATCTCACTTTCTTTCCCTCATTTCTCTATTGGATTCAGTGCTATGTTTTGTTTTCCTTTTTTCTTTCCTCATTGATACTAATCCTTTATTTGTTATATGTGTTGGCATATGTTTGTGGCTTCTATGAGGTTTCATCCTGACACTTTTCTCCTGCTTGTTTTTATGTGAAATTCATTTTTTTTGCAGAATAAAAAGAAACAATGTAGATACCTTTCCAATTTCACATAGTAACTGCCTCTATTATTTTTGTATAGTGTTTTAAAATGCAATACGTAGCTTTTTGAGATTTTCGGGTTGTTTCCATCTCTTACTTTCATTCAGACTTTCACTTTTACCTTTATTGCCATGTCCTCTTCAATTTACTTCTACTCCCAGAAGATGTCTGTTGGTGTGGAGTCCTCTCCTGGAAGGGAGCTGTGGTTGGGCAGTTTAAATGAATTCATAGGAACGAGACTATTCTAATTCCCTTCAGACATGACCTTCTGCCCTTATTCTCCCTGGCTGGTCAAGTGGTCAAAACTCCTCCCAGTTTCAGCTGCTGACTTCAGATGCCCTTTGTGTTTTCTAGTCAGTTTCTCGGCCATTTGGGGGTTCTCCTGTTCTGTTACCAGATGCCCCAGGGCTACCTCTGTTTCTTCTTAAACAGATGTTGACACCATCCTTTGGCTCTTGGATGTTTGTCCCCAGCTGCTTATACTTGGGGGCTGAGATGATACTTTGTCATCATCTTTTATGTGTAAACAATGATCATGATTTTTTGGCTTTGCTGTCTAGTTGCTTTGTCTGTTTTTGTGGGGATTTGGGAAGATTCACAAACTATGCTTGCACCATAATTTACTAGAATCACACATTGACATTTTATATCAGCCACTACATGTTACAATTAGCTATTTTTTTTAAATGACATGAACACACAGGCTTTTTTTTAAATCTCAAAGGCACAACAGTTCAGCATCTTCTTTTAGATGAGCGCAGATGATATTAGCTATTATCCCCTAGATCATACATGCTAACTAAAAAAAAAAACTATACTAATAATAAAGATTGCTGTAAATCTCTGTTATATTATAGAAAATCAACATCCAGGAGAGAAATGTGTACATGTAGACATATAGACAATCTCACAGGGTCAGTATGTCATGATGGTTAAAAGTATATAGACTGGAGCCAGACCGCTTGGGTTCAAGTCCAGCACTGCATGTTTTAAGAATTTTGAATTCCCAGAAACAGATTAACTAATTTTCTGAGTTCTAGCTAAAATCACTTACCCCAGCCATGCCTCAGTTATTTCATCTGTAAAATGGAGATAGTAATGATATATTTACTTCTTACAGTTATGGCAAGACATAAATAGCATGTCGTAAAGGCTATGCAAGTGTTGGCTAGTATCACCAGCTACTTTTCCATTAGGATGTCCACATTCACTAAATATAACTCTCACATCTTGAATACGAAATTAGTAGGAACATTATGATTAGGAAGCTCTTATTTGTTATGTAAACTCTTTCAACCCAACATTTTAACCCTGCCCTTTCCAATGTTAGACATGCTTCACGTCATCAGGTGAACCGAGGGAGGATCAAATGAGAATAAGGATAAAAGTATTCATGTTTCTGTTTAAGAAGATCATTCCTCAAAATTAAATTACTCTGTGTTTGGGCCATATGACTTAAGTAGAATTTTAGGTTATATTCTGACCCAGGTGTTAATACTATGACACCTGGAGATAACTTCAATTCCCACCCAATTAAAATATGTAACTTTCTCCCCAATTTTCCAGCATGTTCCTTTTTTTTTTCTTCACAAACGGAGACTTTCTCAGAGACTCATTATAAGTAAGAGGGCTTCCTCTGACTAATTCCTAATTACTGGCAGATTCACATCCCCAAGTGTTTAAAGTAATTTTAAAATGAGAAGAAAGAGATAAGTCTTTACATGCTTCAGGAAATTTTGAATTCTCCGAATGCTGATTAACTAGTTTTCTGAGTTCTACCTAAGGTATATGAGAAAATGAAACTCCATTCCCATTCACTTCACATTCCTTGTGGTTACGTGAGGGAAAAAAAATCTTAAATTAAACACCTTCATTCATTACTATGCCTTTTGAGTTCTTTGTCCCTTTAATCACTGAAACATACTTTTAAAAATTGGGAACAGAAAATTAACTCTGTGACTCAATTTCTTTCCTGAATTGTAGCACAGACGTTTCGATGCCCTTCTTTTTCACTTAAAACATCATCAAATTAAAATTCCCCTGGATTGTCTCTAGCCCTCTCATCTTCCTATCTTTTAATTCTAGGCTGAAGCATGGGGCCATACCATATAAATGCCAATAACTTTTCTGTGTAAACTGGTGAGCACTGAAGTGCTGCACACCCCAGGGTATCCTCCCCATAATAGCCCCTAATCACGGTTGGGCTGTGACCAGCCATACTGCCTGCTGATGATGTCTAGTCACCTTCCACCCAGGGGACAAAACTCTGAGTCATTCTTTAAACCTCAGGGTTCTGTACTCTGCCAAGGGAAAGAGAAAGTGTATAATGCCAAACAGGTCAACATCACCAGGGCAAGTTTTCATGCAGGATTTTTTGTATGTTTTTTTTTCAATATACTGAATATGGATGACAACATAAAACATGCAGACCACTGATGCATATTTAAATGAGCTCATCTGTGAAACTACCCAAGACTTCATTTGAAAGACAGGGAACAAAAATGAATAGAAGACTGAACTGGGTTTTCACTGAGGCATGAAACAAGTAGGAAAGACAATGGACATAACTTTTTTTTTCCCCTAAGTGAATTCAGCAGAAACTACCCAGCTCTCATCAAACAATGTCCTCTTCCTTCTGGGCCTACAGCTGAACCATATTTCCTGGCTTCTCTTATAGTGAGATGCGGCCATCCAGCTGTTTTAGGAAAGGGAATGTGTGTGGAAGTCATACTTCCAGGAGCCACTTCTAGGCCTGGTACAGATGAAATATTCTCATGCCATGGTCCTTTCTCTCGTTGGCTACCTGCTGGTTGAGTGTCAATGTGGGTGTGACAGTGGAATTCCTTACCGCAATCTTGTTCTCCTACAGGCTACATGTGTACCTTCCCAAATGAAGGTCAGAAACCCCAGCGAGGGTTTTATGTGAAGGAGAAATGAACTCTGTGTTAAGTTATAAGATTTTGAGATTCCTTGTTTACAGAAGTTACTGTTAACTAATACAGATAGAGTCCTGGAAAATACAAAATGCTTCTGAGTATAGGTATGCCTGTAATATACATCATTATATATAGATTCAGTTGTTTTAAAAAAAATTGCCTTAAGAAAAAACTGCTAATCTAAGAATGTATACACACATACTTACAAACATGTGTATCTATTGGTCATTCATTCATTGGACAAGTGAGTACCTATAAAAATATAAACAACACTAGTGGGTGAGTCACAGGATGCTTTGTCTATATCACTCACTACTGCATGCACATTCGCAAAATGCTGTTTGGCACCTAGGATAAACTCAGAAATACATTTTGGATACATACACACACACACTTCAGCTCAGGACCCTTCTCTCTATTCTTTTCCCAGAAGTCCTCATGTCTCCCATAAATTCTACTATCTTCTAGATGAGACCACACTTTCCATCATATCTCTACCCTGGATACTACTTCGGCTTTTTCAGCTTATATCACAATCACTACATTTCTGTCTGCATTTCTGACTCTACATCCATTATCTCCCTTCTGCTTTCTCAAAAAAAAAAAAAAATAGTCTCTCTTTTTGCTTCTTTTTTGTAACAGTATAATTTCCTATCTCTGGTGCTTACAAAATGGGCATCTTATGTGAATTCTCTGCCTCTTTCAAGCCATTGTGAGTAGCCTATCATTATTTCTGTAAATTTCTCCTTTGTGGTATCTCACATATCAATTTTTCCCTCCTTTCATCCCCATCAAGGCTATTCCCATATTTCTGGCCTATAGACCTTGGATGTGAGGTTTTGCAGTAGTGTCAGAAATCTACCACCAGAGCTTCTCCTCCCAATCCATTTTGCAGATTTCCCCTAAAAGGGACTCTCAAAAATCATCATCATGCCCTATTCTGTGACTATTAGATAATCTCCCTTAAGAAACAGCGCTTTCAGGACACCTGGGTGGCTCAGCAGTGGAGTGTATGCCTTCGGCTCAGTACGTGATCCCAGGATCCCAGATGGAGTCCCACATCGGGCTCCCTGCATGGAGCCTGCTTCTCCCTCTGTCTGTGTCTCTGCCCCCTCTCTCTCTGTGTCTCTCATGAATAAATAAAATCTTTAAAAAAGAAAAAACATAAACAGTGCTTTCCATTGCTTAGAGTACACAGTTTAAACTTCTTAGCATAATGTTATTGAAGCCTGTCACAAGAGACCCTATCTCTCAAAATTAAGGATTCAGATTCCATGAATCTCAATTAAGGGAAAGGTCACTGAGTGTCATCTAATCCCATTGTCCCTCTGATTTTGAAAATTATATTTTAGTCAGGCTCACTAAATGGCCTTCTTTCTACATCATTTATACTTTTCCTACAAAAATTCTCTTAATACAGTTCCCTCCTCTATAGCTATTTAAATCAGAAAGCGTAACTAAAGTATTTCCTTTTCTTATTCCCTCCTATCTCATGCCTAGGTTTAGCACTTTCTCCATATTCTAAGGTGTTATGTGTATGAAACTTTTGAAATTACCCACATATTGCATTGTCAATGTCCATTGATTTCTGATTTAAATTGCTCCCAAGATATGCCTTCTCTCTCAAGATGAGCATTTTACATGTGTATAAATAAATACAGTCAATCTTCATTATTCACAAACTCCATGTTTGCAAATTTGCTTACTTGCTAAAATTTGCAAATCAATAATTGCAACATTTTCATGGTGCCTCGTGGAGAGGCACAGAGCAGCAACAAGTCTGAGTTGCCCCATAAGGACATTCCCAGCTGAGGTCAAATAAGGTGACATTCTGCTTTCTTGATTCAGCTCTCCTACTGCCAATGTGTCCTTTTTACAGTCCCTTTAGAGCCACATTTTCCACATTTTTGTGCTTTGTCTTGGAGATTCTTCTGTTTAAAATGCCCCCCAAGTGTAGTGCTGAAGGGTTCTTGTGTTCCTAAGTGTAGGAAGACTGTGATATGTCTTATGGAAAAGAATGTGTTAGATAAGCTTCTTCAAAGCATGAACTGCAGTGGTGAGAAGGCATGAGCTCAATGTTAATGAATCGACAGCATGTACTAAAAAGGAAGGTGGCTTTAAATTGAAATACACACAAAACAAGATTATATTCTGATGAGTTGATAAAAATGTTGTGACCTAAAGCTCACAAGAGCCACATCTGTCTTTCCCCTAGGAGCAATGGTTCAATATTCATTAATTTGGTGTATGTGGCACCTTCATTGAATGTAACTACTGCGGGATGCCTGGGTGGCTCAGCGAGTGGACATCTGCCTTGGGCTCAGGCCATGACCCCAGGGACCCGGGATCGAGTCCCACATTGGGCTCCCTGCATGGAGCCTGCTTCTCCCTCTGCCTGTGTCTCTGCCTCTCTGTGTCTCTCATGAATAAATAAATAAAAATCTTAAAAAAAAAAAAAGGAATGTAACTACCGCATGAGATTGACTTCCTGTGTGTGTATGTGTGGATTATGTGTATAATGTGTGTATATATAGGTGTGTATATGTTATATTTATGTATATAATTAAATCTTCATCCAGTAGTGAATATAAAAATACACACATATGCTGTCATTTAAAGAGATGAAGAAAGAAAAAAGAGGAGGATGTAAGAGAGTAGAAAGACTGGGTTTCGAAAAGGGAGAGGCGGGAGAAAAAGTTCATGCCTTAGCTGTTCCTGTGTTGCCATCACGTTCCCTGAGCTGGGTATCCCCTCCTAGGTGGTTTTTAATATGTACAAAAATGATAACAGTAACATCCACACATTAGTATGATTATTAATGATAATTCATGAAATTATGATGCTGGTGACAAATTTACTCAACACTCAGACTGTGACAGGCTCTGAGTTAGTACAATTTTGTGGGTTATTTTCTTACTTCCTAGGAATTTTGTGGAGATTCTGCAATCGTATCCCTAATTACAGAAAACAAAAAAGCGTCTAACTTAAGCTGCCCCTCCAAAGTCCACTGATAGCTAATGGTAGAAAGGAATTTAAATTGTCTGACTCCAGTGGCAACTCAACTACTGCCTACCCTCACTGACCACAATCCGTCTAAGTCTGCATTGCTGGGATCTCGCCATCCGGGAAGGTGGCACCAGGCAAGCTCTGGATCGCAGGGTATCAGAGCAGAGCTACACACTGATCTAAAAGCTCTTCCTGGGGCAGCCCTGGTGGCGCAGCGATTTAGCGCCGCCTGCAGCCCAGGGCGTGATCCTGGAGACCCTGGATGGAGTCCCACGTCAGGCTCTCTGTATGATGCCTGCTTCTCCCTCTGTCTGTGTCTCTGCCTCTCTCTCTCTCTGTATCTATGAATAAATAAATAAAATCTAAAAAAATAAAAAAAAAAAAAAAAATAAAAGCTCTTCCGTAGGCCTGTCACCTTTAAATAAGCTTTTCTGTCCTCTCATGAATGAAGTCAGGAAGGGTTACTCTTAAGAAGAATGATTTCTGATACTGGTCCTCTCAGGTATACAAGGACAAAAAAGTAAGCCAAAACTCCTAAATTTGAAAACATGAAAATCATAAAATTGATTTG
Source organism: Canis lupus familiaris (assembly GCF_011100685.1). Classification (NCBI taxonomy): domain Eukaryota; kingdom Metazoa; phylum Chordata; class Mammalia; order Carnivora; family Canidae; genus Canis; species Canis lupus. Next base: position 21,016,760 of record NC_049236.1, on the reverse strand, counting down.
GGAAGCTTTTCCTTGCATTAACAGAGCCAGGGTTTTGAAGTCAGATATATCTGAGTTCTAGTGCCGGTTTAGCTCTTCCTTAGCCTTATACAATTGTGCTCAGTTAGGATCAGTTTTCTTATCTGTATGGAATTACTATTAGTAATAGAAGTAGTTTTATTTTTATTTTATTATTTTTATTTTTTATTTTTTAGAAGTAGTTTTAATAGATTATCCTATTGCCTCCATTGGGGCTCATCCTCAGATTGAACTAAATATTCCTCACTGCCAAAATCTTTAAGAGTTTCTAATCATCTATATATAATCATAAATAAATAAATAATTAATTAATTAATTTCCTGTTTTTGGAATATAATAGAAAGCAGAAGAAAAAGGCGGAGTTTTTTTTTAATCTGATACCATCAAAAGAGATTGAAACTCTCAATTCTAAAATGATTTCCCTCAAATTAGATTGGAGGTACATAAATGAAGAATGCTTAAAGATATTTGTTCTTCAAAGAAGTTAGAGGCAGCTTTGACAAGCCATATTAAAAAAAAAAAAAAAAAAAAGTCCAGCAGCTCAGCTAAATTCCTCCTGTCCCCTTCCCACGTCTTTCACTACAAAATCTGTTACTTAAGAAGCATGTGAAAATCACTCTGAAAAGCAAAGGCATATTTGTTTCTCTGAAGTCATAAGAGAAAAATTTAATAGCTTACAATGAAAAACGATTTTACAGAAGTCTTAGATATTTTACTTTTCACAAATGAGCAGAAGAGGGGGCCTGATATACCCCCAATAACCTTCCATTTGTCACGGTTTCTAATGACTCTGTGAGCTAGCCTAATTACTCCTCCTCCAGCTAATGCATCTCTGTAGACCACCGTCCCTGTTCACATAATGCTGATAGAGATAAAGGCTGCTTACCCACTGTTGATGTCATCAGCCCGGAGACTTTTCCCAAGGATGTCACCATCACTCATATATCCACCAACGTCAACTTCAGAAGACATGTCCAGGTCACTGCTTGCTTTCTCACTCATGTCAATTTGTGATAGATTTCCCAGTCGAGAGACAGCTGCTCGACGGAGAGGCGTCGTGTACATGAACCTCGAGGGGTCCGTGTGGATGAATCGGCCGGTGCCACTGCGAGGGTAGCCAGCCCCCAGGGAGGGAGCATCTCCAGCCTGAAGTCGAGGACATGCCTGACCCAGCCTCCAGGTCATGGGAGTGGGTCGGCCTGTCAGGTTGGGTATGGTTCTTCCATTCACTTCTGTTGTCACAGTGCTGTCAAATGTTGTCTCCAGGGTGCTGTCAAACAAATGAAGAAATAACTATAATTCACTTGGTATCATAGACCAAGACTATGGTCTACAGGAAAGGCTAGAGCGGAGTCATTTCTTAGAAGTACATCATTTGCATGCGAGTCAAATTAAGCGTTCATCATGAGATGCAAAACACCTCTGCATGTCAGTGTGGGAAGGGGCATTCATTTGAAGTCTGTTGTTTTGCATTTCTGCTTTCAAAAGAAAGGCCATCATCAATCATTTTACATGAAACAGAATTTTGTTTCACAGTTTCAACAAACCCTTAACCTAACCCCAAAGGCTTCCCAGAACCATCCTGGAAGTTGAGTACAATTATGTTTCATGGTCTATCCCTCCCCCATCGCCGACTCCCTGCCCTAGATGCATCCCTCACCCCTGCCCTAGATGCATATCAACTGCAACTTTGCTTGCCGTCTGTCACAGGCACGGAAATCTACTTAGTAGCGAAGGTGGTAGTTTCAGTGGCTAATTTGGTTTGAAAGGGACACTACATGGAAGAAGAGATGGATAGGAGAAAAAAGTCCCTGGGTCTGTCCTAAGAAGTCACCAGATGAATGTCATGTAAAATTGAAGAAAATAATAAGGAAACTAAAATTCTTTCTTTATCCTTATAAGAGGTTAGGTGCTTGGCTGTTATTTTTTTCTTTATATATAGAACTGAGAAAAAAACCTGTGGCTTATCTGGGTCCCACGAAGACTGGACATAGTCTCCTCTAAATTCTGCCTCAAATCTGCTATGTTTTTAACTGTTCTCATTCTTCTTGTTTCAGGATCTTCACCTAGAAAAGTAACATAATCATAAATTTATTAGTCAAGACATTTACTGGTCTTAGAATAATTGTCTACCTAGATAAGTAATATAAATTCCTCTCCTTAAAAGTAAAATAATAGGTAGGGGATTCCAAATGCTTACTGCCTGAAAATTATGTCTCCTTTCTACAAATAAAATGTGAATAGAAACAAACGTAACATTGGAAGTAATAATGGATAATAAGGAGTGACGATAATACAATAATACTTTGTAGATTCATGACCTTAATCATGTAAAGTGACAGTGATTAATTCAGAAATATACTACACAGTACTCTCTCTTGCTGAGTTTAATTTAAAAATCTGGAATTATTTGGATTCTAATTATCCTCATAATTACCTCTTCCTAGGTATAGTCAGAATAATAAGATAAACTTACCTTGTACAATTACACACTTGGATTCTGGGGAATAAGAGGCCTTTTCTTACAGAAGCAGTACCTTTGTAAGTCTCCTATTAACATTGGATGGCTTTGTTTTTAAATATTTGTCACTTTTTATAGAGACTTACAGCATCCACCTAGATGCTTGAGTTCCAGGAGAGGCTCTAGCATCTAACCCCATCCTGTGTTTAACAGGCATGAAACCAGCAGCTTTGCCAGTGTGACAAATGCTAGCCTTGCACAACCACTACCTAATCATTTGGAGGGAGAGGTGCCATTAAACCAGTCTGATTATGGACATGTAATACTCCCAAGCGAGTGGCCATTTGAAACTGGTCTATCTGGATACTGAGAAGAACACGGGGAGACAGTAGGGGAAGTACAGCTTATCTTCTGTTCAGTTTGGGCTCAGAAGGATGTCCAGTGAAGAGACACTTTAGTAAGAAAGATGAAGGAGAAAAGAAGGGAGGTAGGGGAAATGGATGGGCTAAGGGGATCAGGGGAGGAAAGGTACAAGAAGGAGGGGGGGGAAGAGGAAGGCAAAAGAAGGGGATAGTGGGAAAGAGAAGGGAACAAGGAAAGGAAAAACAGAAGGGAAAGTGAAGGTAGGAAATAGCATCGATTAAACTTCTGTATGAAAACTGTCACACGGAGAAGTCAAGATGCATACCTACAGGCTATTTCAAGAATGTACGTAGATAGTTAATGTGTTCATTTCCTTACATAGAATTCATGCCAGATTTAAAAAAATACACAGTAATTACACTCACTTCACCTGTATAATATAATCATAGAATTGGCAGGGGTTTCAAAGAATGCCCCACCTTTCCTCTCAGCCAGTGAGGGAACTCATCTATGACTCCCTTGGGAGGTAGCCATGGGCCTCTGCCTGAAGCCTCTAAGATTGGAAAGGCATCGTCTCCAGAAGAGATGGCTCCTTCTGCTATTGGATACGTCTCATTGTGAAAACATTTCCGAGGATGAATAATTTGCCTGCCTTTCATTTCCATCTGCTGGTCCTAGGAGCTCTGAAGGTGACTGAACAACTCTATACCACCTTCACCACAGCAGTCAGAGACTAAAAGACACCAACTGCTCATTCCCCAATTTTCTTCTTCAGCCAAACATCACTGTGTTGTTCATTTTTCCTCATCCTGGATGGTTGCCTAAACAACCACCATTCTGCTGCCTGCCTGTGTCTACTTTTTAATTGGCAAAATATTAGAATGATTAAAGGAGGTTTAGCAATAGCATTATTATTTCAAACTTTAAGAATACAAAAAACGTCCTTAGATATATTGTCAAGATAGAAAAATAGGTGTTGAACCCTCCTCGTGCACATGGCACAAACTTCTCCTACACTAATTCAAGTCCTGCAATCCTTAACCTTATCAATTACCATCACTTTAAAACTCAGAGCTGGTAATGACCCTTGAGATTCTAATCATAATCCCTTGGAACTTTTCCCCACCCTTCTCATAAATATAGCAGCATATTTGAGAAGTGGTGATAAAGAAGCCCACTTTTTACTTCCAAATAATCTGGTACTAAAAGAAGATAAGAAGGAGTTTGTAAGGAAAATCCTAAAGGGCAGATGACTTTTACTGGAGGGAGGAGGAATATAGTTATTGACCTTACACAGATTGTACAATATACCATTACATGTCCCCTGGCCCTGGCCCCCTCCCCTCTGTGAGAACTTGCACATTGCGCTCAAGCTCTATCTCAACCATTTGTCAACTGGCATAATACCAAAAACATTTATATTTGCATTACTTTCCATATATTCTTAATGTAAACTATAGGAACATTATATTTTCAGAGATTGCATTTCAGTAGATTTTTTTCACATCTTCTTCTATTTATTTTTAATTTTTTTAAAGTAAGTTTATTTATTCAGAGATTTCATTTCAGTAGATGTTTTTTCACATCTTCATCTTCTATTAATTTTTTATTTTTTTAAAGTAAGTTTTATTTATTTATCCACGAGAGACACGCAGAGAGAGAGAGAGAGAGAGAGAGAGAGAGAGGAGAGGCAGAGGGAGAAGCAGGCTCCATGCAGGGAGCCCAACGCGGGACTCGATCCCAGGACCTGGGGGTCACACCCTGAACCAAGGCAGATGCTCAACCACTTAGCCACCCAGGCATCCCCTTCATCTTTTAAGTGTTTCTTCTCCTGGGGTTCCTAGGCGGCTCAGTTGCCTAAGCATCGGACTCTTGGTTTTGGCTCAGGTCATGATCTCACGAGTCATGGGATCGAGCCCCACGTGGAGCCTGGAGCCCAGGTCAGGCTCCTTGTTCAGCTTGAAGAATCAGCTTGAAGATTCTCTCCCTCTGCCCCTCACATCCACATGCGTGTTCTTTCTCAAATACATAAATATAGATCTAAAAATACATAAACAAATGTCCTTCTTCCAATCCAACAGGCATCTTAGATCCTTGGCTTTTCCAGCAGAATCCATTTTTGTTTATATAGCTTCTCTCGTATTTCAGAACCACAATTTCCTTTCCTCCTTTGGTTTCAGGCATCACAACACTCACTCATACAGCACTGCACTGTTCATGACAATCAGACAAATGGATCTTTTCCTCCCAGACCTTACTGAGCAAAACATAATTGCTGCTTCATTCATGTTATGAAGGATAACATGATTTGTCATGTTATGCAGTAAATTTATTGCAGTAAATGTTCTCAATGACCCACAAAAGTCAAAATACAACTAAATACACTTACAACCCCCTGAAGGATTACCCAAATCTGAAACATCCTATAAATTTGTATCCAAATGATGTCTAGAAGATTGAGGGAGAGGTGGGAGTCTCAACTGACAAGGCCAAATGTAAAAGCACAAGTAAAATGTAAAGCACGAGTAAAATAAAAGCAGAAAAAAAAAAAAACCACGTATGATAAATTCATTTAGTCATGAAAGTGTTGTATCTTCTCTCACTTCCATAATCTCCAAGCCACTAAGGCTCCCTTGGGACCTACTCTCTGCCCCACTTAGAGAGGACACTTTACAAGCCATGAGAAAGCAGTTTGCAACAATGTTAAAAACTCAAAGCGGATTCCAGAATGTACCATTTTGGAAAATGTGTGTAAATCTTTACTCTCTTGACAGTCAGGAAGGAGGCTTCTTGAGGAGAAACAGTGGCTTCTACATTGTTTTTGCCTCGGACAGAGGAGCCACATGATCTGTGTGGTCCTGCTCTTAATATTTAGGCTTTACTTATCTACGTTGTAATTAACACTGCCAGCACTATCATCTTTTAATAAGAAGTCAAATTATCTGTGAATGAACCTGATTCACAGAGAATTATGTCCTCTACCCCAACTCCTTGGCAAATGTTATTGTTTAGAGTACAGCTGCCTGATTTATTTTGAGAACCCTAATTTTGTAGATGACCCCAACAGTCATTTGGATGGAAATTTTTCAAATCTTCTTAAGCCAGATACTTGGAGCAGAAAATAGCAAAAAAACTATGGCCAATCACCTTTTAAATAGTCTCCTGTATAGCCATAGCACAGACCCTGGTCTAGTCTAGTAGGATACTCAAGATTCAAGAGTTGAACTCAAGGAACCCTGCCTAAAAATTAACTTGGAAGAGGCCATTTTGAGTCAGAAGCAGAACCTAGGCAGGCACATGGCAGAAATGCTGCAATTCCTGTGTGCTCTGGGCTTGGATATACTTACCCACGTAACACGCATCATTATTTAGGAAACTGCATTGGAGCGCTTCATTATCCTGATAGGGTTATTCATGTCACAACTATCTGACTAAATAAATTCTTCCTTACTTTCTCACTTGCATTTTTGACTACTGGCATAGTTGGGGAGGGGGAAGCCTTAAAAAGAATAATCCCATAAATATAATAAGCAGCTGCTGAGTTTAAGAATCATGGAACACACAGGCTTCTATTGAGAGATTACCCTCTGACAGTAATGCTCCAAGTTATTTATGCACAACAGGCATATGTCATGTATACACCCACGTACAGCATGCTATAATTTAACAGAGCAACCAAAAAATACTGCCAGGGGACTGCTTTCTGTTCATATCTTTGAGAATACTTATATAAAAGGTCCTTAGAACAAGATAAATGCTACTATTTTACAGCGAAAGATGAATATTATTTGATTGTACTGTTTCAGAGGATCAAAAAGATAAGAAGGTTCTTCAGGAGTAAGACTCCCTCTCTTGCCTTTGTACTGCTTAGAGGTCTTTTATGAGATACAGTTCATTATAGAAATCGCACAATGGTGAAGAAGTAAATCTCCTATGTCTGAGCACCTGGTGTATTCAGATTCAGAAATCACTCTTCCCACAACTGTGGAAACATTACTCTCTTTAGAGCCAAACTGACATGACAAATTGCGCAGTATTTGCCTCTGCTGTCTCTCTAAGCTTTCTTCTTCTAATGCTGGCTCACTAAGATTCTGGAAAGCCTCATAAGACCTCTTGCAACAGGAGGGTCTACACAGAGAATAAGAACACATCTACATTTAGCTTCCGTTGTATGAACAAGAAACAAAGAGATCACTGGTCAGGCTTAAGTCTTTCCTATGTGAGGAGTCTTATAGGAAGTTTTCTTGTAGACACATATATTTGCAAAATATGATGCGGTCAATGGCTTAAAACTTAAGGATTTTCGAGGAGAGGACTGTGTGATATCAATGTACTTTGGTAGAGCACTCAATTAGGGGTAACAAGCAGAACACGTACAGTCTGGCTATTCAGGGAGGTAGTAAAGTCAAAACTGAAACAAAATACAAGAATCACTTTAGATATCTTCCTATCTAGTTAATGAGAGATCATGTCAGAAGTTATTTAAGACTTGGGTCATCAAAAAGGCCTACTCTGTAAAGTATCATAATCACCTACACAGTAGTTTAGATAGTTGCAATGTGAATTTTTTTGCCAAACACCAAAAAACAAAAACAAAAACAAAAACAAACAAAAAAACAGCAGCGTGTGAGTGAAGCTGTCAAAAGATGCCTGTGCGTTTCTGCGAGTGTTACTACCGTCTCGGTGCCTGTTGTGGGAGCCCCCGGGGCAGCAGCAGAAGGCCCCTAGACACAAAGTTTGCCCCAGAGGCCCTTGGCTGCTCACCCCCTCTTTGTGGCGGGGTCACCTCGCGGGAAAGTAGGCAGACGTCTAATTCCCGGGCAAGCATCAGGTCGGCGGCCCTAGGGCCCGGCACCCCTTTGCGGAGGCCTGGACCGGCCGGGAGCGGCCGCGACCCCAGCCGCGCAGGGCGGGCTTTACGGCTGGGTCTCAGAGGTCGGCTCTGCAAAGGAACAACGGCAGCAAGACGCTCACAAATCATAATCATAATAATATAGAGAGAGAGGGAGGGCGCGGCCCAGGTTGTGGCGGCCACTCACCCAGCAGGTCCGCGCCCAGCGCCTGCTCCAGGTCGCCCAGCATCGTCAGGATCACGTCGGCGTCCAGGTGGGCCGCGCCCTCCCGCAGGCAGCTCTCGCCCTCCTCGGCCGCCCAGCTCCTGCCCGCGCGCCCCGGGCCGCCCTCGCCCCTGCCGCCCCCCGGGGAGCGGAGACCCGGGGTCGCGGGGTCCTGGGCCGCGCCGGGGCCGGGGCGCGCCCGCAGCCAGGACGCCGGGCTCGGCGCCCCGCCCGCCCTGGCCGCGCTGCCGAACCAGTTGGAGGGGCGCGCGGCGGCCCTGCGGTCCCCGTCGGCGGGGCTCATGCCCGGGGCCCCGGCTTCCGCGGCCGCGCAGCTCGCCGGGCCGCCCCCGCCCCCGCCCGCGCCCCCGCCCCCGCCCCCGGCACCGAGAGCCCCGCCGGCCGCTGCATGGTCGCCGCGGGCCCGTCGCCGTCAGCGGGGCTCATGCTCGCCGTGCGCACGGGGGGCGGCGGGGCAGAGGCCCCGGGTCAGCACCCCCACCCCCGGGCCCCGCCAGGTGAGGCCGCGGGGCAGGTGCTGGTCCCCAGGTGAGGCGGCGGGGCAGGTGCCGGCCGCCAGGTGAGTCCGCGGGGGCAGCCCGGCCCCCAGGTGAGTCCGCGGGGCAGCCCGGCCCCCAGGTGAGTCCGCGGGGCAGGTGCCGGCCGGCAGTTCCCCGTCGGCGGCAGGTGGCGCAGGCGGCCCGGGTCGCGGTCCCCCCCCGCGCGGCCGCAGGGCTCCGCCGCCCGGCAGGTGCGCATCCCCGGGCCCGAGCGGCCAGCGAGGCTGCGGGATGCGGGACCGCGGCCGCCGCTCTCCCTCCGCCCCCGCCGCTCCTGCGTCTCCCGAGCTCCACGGGGCGGGTCTGCGGCGGGGCTCCGGGGGGCGGGGCACCGGGCCGGGGGGAGGCTGCGGGGCGCGGGCGCGGGCGGGCCCCCACGGCAGCGGGCGCGCGGCCACCCGGGCGGAGGGCGGAGGCCGCCGGCCACCCGGACCACGCCCCCCGCCCGGCCCCCGACACGCGCTCGCGCTCTCGGACTCGCAGGACGAGCGATTCGCTGCCGCCCGAGGGCTGCGCTCGTGCTGTAAACGCACAAATCAAAACCCAGAGTGTAAAGGGCCTAAAACCCGCAGCGTGACCCTCCCCGCTGGCGCTGGCGGGCAGGTAATGCGTTAAAGGGAAAGACTTCACCTCCTGCTCGCGGGCTCGTTATTCTGAAGCTGTTTCAGGGAGATCCCAACAGGACAATAAAACCCCAGGTTTCTTCCTGTAGGAAACAGCCAAGAAAGGAACTCGAGAGGCTTTTCCCCCAATATCTTCACTCGAAGCATATAATTAAAAGTTGATGGCCAAGTATGCGGGAGATAACGATGTGACAAAAAAAAAAAAAAAAAAAATATATATATATATATATATATATATATATATATATATAACGCACATTATGGTTTTTGACACTGAGCATTTTTTCTGGTCTGAGTCCATAAATCTATTGCAGCAGCATCAGCTCTTTGTCTCTTCATATTTTAATAAAACCAGAAAACCTAGATGATAAATTTATTATATTTTTCTTGGATTGGTTGTATGTTTTACACCAGCGCCCTAACATTTTGATATTAGGAAAACTTTTAAAACACTTATCAAGTCTATTCGGGGACCATATATGTACCACTTAGAGCTAAGGACAAGAGTCTTTAAAATTTCTTTAAGGTTTTCTGCCCATAAACATGCCCTATGAAAAGGAGAGAAGCAGAGAGATACATAGAAGTATTTGTGCCACTCCAACTGCTAAGTCCTTATCATTTTCTGGACTAATATGATTAAGTTACTTCTGAGTTTTCACTTCATATTGCCTACCTCAAGTAGGGTAAATGCCCAATTTCTTGACTACAAATAAATTAGCATTAGAACATACACTGACTATCCTTTACATATGATAATAACCTACTTTGCAAAGCTAATTAATTCTTATGCCCAGGCCCACGGCAGATCACATCTAGGTTTGCTTTACACACATATATAAAAAGGAATTAAATGAAAAGCAAATTTTTACAACTATTTATCAAAGAAAATTGCAATTAAGCGAACAAACCTGTGAATGCAAATACTGATTCTCAATTCTTCAGTCTTCAAAAATAAATGTTTTATATAAATATGCTTAAATGAGGGTACAAATGTCAAATCATAGAAACTGATGATTATCCTTTTAAAAACATCATTTACAAAGTGTTTTTTAAAACCTCAAAATGCCACCCCCCTCTGGATTCCTAAGCAATACATTTCTTTTTCTTTATTTGGAATCACTGTGACCTAGTGAATCACCAGCTCATGAGACTACAGTAAATTTATTGACTCTATAAAACTAATTTGTCTGACACATATTACACTAAAGTACACATGGAGTGTCTTGAGAGATTCACAAAAAAGGGAATTCTTATGCTTTAGACATCAAAATAAGTGAAAGCAATAATTACATCCTCCTCTATACAAAGGGGCTCGTGTACCAATCAGCTTCAACCAGTGGCTCTCAAATTTTAATGTTCAGAACTCTTGGAGGACTCATTAAGTTCTAGCTTGCTGGGCCCCAGCCCCATCCCTACTCATTCAGGGTCTGCAAGAGGCTTGAGATACTGCATTTCTAACATATTTCCAGGCAATGCAGATACTACTGGTTCTGAGACCCCCCTTTGAGAACTACCAGGCTTAGACTAGTGTTTCTGAAATGGGTCCCCCTTAGGGGACATTCAGCAACATCCACAAACATTTTCAGTTGTCACAACTGGGGAGTGTGGTGCTTCTGGCATCTAGTAGGTAGACACCAATGATGTTGTTATACCCCCTACAATGACAGGACAGCCGCCTACAACAGAGTTATGCAAACTACAATGTCAGTAGTGTCAAGGTGGAGAAATTCAGGTGTAGATTCAGTTATGTTGAATTTACAAAAGTTTTAGAAATTCTAGTGGTTTACAAAAACAAAGATGTGCTTTTGCTCACATTACTGTCCACTCTGTTGGCTGCGGCTCTGATCCAGGTATCACTTATACTAAGACCCATGCTAAAAGAGCAATGCCAGTCTTCAGACATGTTGATCTTATGACAGAGGGACAGGATATGAGAGATCCAAGCATTGACTCTTAAAGCTTCTGCTCAGGGATGGCCCATGTCATTTTTCCACTTATATTTCCTTGGTCAAATTAAATCGCGGGGTCCATCCTGATTCAGTGGCTAATCCTCCAGTAGGGATGGAACCCAGGAAGAGGCTGGTAAGGAGGAACTGGTTATTCTGAAGAAATGATCCCAATAGAAAACATCAAAAGGGTACTTTTGTTTCTTTACAGAAGATTATTGTTATCAACTTGTAGCTACAGTAGTTTTTCCCTTGGAACTACATCATCAATTCATCAGTTTACCCTGAATGGCTGTAAGGAACCCATTTATTGCTTCTCTAGAGGCAGCTATACCTGCTTGCTCTGGAAGTGCATTCATATATGGGTATAATTCTACTTATTTGTATTCACCCATATATATGCGTATGATTCAAGGTGGAGGAAGAAACTTCAATGCACAGGAGATGAATATATATAATCAATACTAAAAATGAGAATCACTCTTATTTTGCCAAGACTTAACATAAGCACATAAAGCATAAAGCACAGCTGTTATAATGTTCTAAAAAGGAATGCTTTTCAGCTTTTTAGTAAACATGATTATAAAGCGGCTATTTAAGTAAAAGATCAAAACTGATTTAAATTACCTGAGCTTGATTTCCTAATCTTTCTAAACATCGAAGAAACAGGCAACTTAAATGATCATTTACAAAAGTTTTAAATACCAGATACTGACCATTATTCAAGACAAAGTCTGGTAAGCCAGAAAAAAAGAACCCATGGAACCATTAGCTTATGCTGCTTAATCTAAATTCTCACTTTTAAAATGATTTCCCAGATTTGTCCAATTCTTTTATTACTTTTTCACAAATGGCGTGCCAGCCTTGCTAATACCAAGTCAGCGTGGCACTTTCAATATTTTTCAGTTGAGTATAAATTCTAGATAAAGGTTAAAAAGTGCATTAAACAGATGTTGTACGTTTTGGTAAAAAAGCCTTATGCACAAAAAAGGGGGCAAGGGTGAACCTATATAAAAACAAACAAAAACCAAAACAAAACCAAATCCTAAAAACTTTCCTGAATGATTCCAGTAGACTAAAAAGCAAAGCTCACTTTGCATTTGGCAGGATCTCTTGGCACTTGATGATAGGGATGGTCTCTGAGGCCAAATTCTTTTTGTCAATGAATGTAAGAATGAAATCCAAGCCAAAGCAGTAAAATCTGAATCATCGCCCTGGCTGGACTTACACTATCGAGGTAGTGGCATGAATCTTAATTTTTTTTTTTTTTTTTATGATAGTCACAGAGAGAGAGAGAGAGAGAGAGGAGAGAGAGGCAGAGACACAGGCAGAGGGAGAAGCAGGCTCCATGCACCGGGAGCCTGATGTGGGATTCGATCCCGGGTCTCCAGGATCGTGCCCTGGGCCAGAGGCAGGCGCTAAACCGCTGCGCCACCCAGGGATCCCGGTAGTGGCATGAATCTTAAAAGGATAGGCTGGAGGCAAGAAGCTCACTCACCCGTTACCATAAATTGTTTAACATATTCCACCTGACTGTGATAATTAACAAAAGCCCCATTATTAGACTGGGTAAATATCACTAGGTCTCCTCCCTTAGAAAATGACAAATAATAGAAAATGTGAATGATATTAAAGACATCAGAGGGATAGAAGGTCACCAAATCGTAAAAGTCCTGAGCTTTCTCCAGTATGCCATTTTAAAGTCACTCATTTCTGATACGTTTCTTCACATCCTGTGTCTTCACACCATAATTTAACCTCATTTTAACTTCCACTATCATTTAATCACAAAGACAATGTTTTTTATGACTTCATAAGAATTACTGTGTAGATGAAAGCATAAACAGCTAAGCTTCCTGGCTTCATGAATCTTTCTAACAAACCTGCTTTTCAATGTGAACTATTCAAGTTTGCTCCTTACCAGTACCACAAATCCTCACGTCATGCATCTCGCAGGTCATGCAATAGGGATGCTTTTCATATTGTTTAAGTATGAAAAGGGATTTTCCCTAGGGAGTGTAACAGAAGAGTGCAGGGGAGGGAGGGATAATTTTAGGCATGGCTTGCTCACAGGGGCTCAGACATTTCCTACAATGACCTTCACCTCACTCTCTCTCCTGCTCTCGGTTCTGTTTCTCAATGTTTGTTTCACTTGAGGGTGAAGCTAACTGCCAGCAGCTCCAAGTTGCTATTGTTTAGCTTTGGGTCTAGTGGAAAAACCACATCTCTCTTCTAATAGTCTTAGGAAAAATTCTGAGATTTATTCTGATTGGTTCTGACTAAACTGAATTGGGTCAGATGGCCATTCCTGAACCAGTCACTGTGGTCAAGGGAAAAGGTGGTTCTGATTTGATCTGCTTGGGTAATTTCACTTGAACCACTTAAGCAGTGATGGATAGGACAATGGTTTCCTCCACTAATAATAATGATAATTATGATGATAATGATAATAATAATATCCTTATTATTTTTAATAATAAATTTATTTTTATTGGTGTTCAATTTGCCAACATACAGAATAACACCCAGTGCTCATCCCGTCAAGTGCCCCCCTCAGTGCCCGTCACCCATTCACCCCCACCCTCCGCCCTCCTCCCCTTCCACCACCCCTAGTTCGTTTCCCAGAGTTAGGAGTCTTTATGTTCTGTCTCCCTTTCTGAATATCCTTATTATTATTAGCAGATGGGGCAAGGGATGCTGGTCAGGCAAAAGTATACCAGGACCTCAAGGTATATTTACCATGAAGCAAATAGTTCTTAAGATACAGAGCTTCTGACTAGATTAAGCTCCTTCCTCAAACACTACATGCAATTTTATATTTCTATTTTTATATTATTTTCAGGCTCCCTCAGATAGCATAAGTTTCAAAAATTCTTAAGACCTGGATCTTATCCTGCCAAGGCTAAATCCATCTGAGTTCCATATCATTAAGGTTAATTCATTTGGAGAGCAGGACAGAATTATTCCCCAGTGAGGCCCCAGCACCAACCATTAACAGTAAGAGTTCACCAGTAACAACAGCCCTCCTGAAATTTCCCGTTGTAAAAAAAACAGTGAGCTACCAAGATTCCATTGTACTTAAGAAAAGTTTCCAGTTTTATAATAAAAAAATTAATGAAACTAATAAGTAGAATTTTTTTTGTATTGTTTTCTTTGAAGTTGTTTCTTTCTGGAATATTATTTTAAGCCTTATCTAACTCTTCACAGCTAACTTAGTTGTTCTCGACCATCTAGTAGTTTAAGTATTTGTGGTGTTAAATACTAACACAGGAGGGCTCATGTCCTAGCCCCGTTTGTTTTCCCCACCCTTGGCATGCCCAACATGTATAAGGTACCAGGTGAAGATGACTGAAAATAGGGATGGAGGACTAAAACTCTATCTCACATCAATCCTATAAGTTTATTAAACATCATAGTCATCTCACAAAAAAAGGAAACCAAGGAACAATTCAGCTCAATAAAGGCAGCACAAAGGCCAGAAGTATGTTTTTCTACTTCCTAGAACATTTCACCTCCCCTATTTCGTATTATCTTTGAAGGAATATTCTGTGGGCTCAGCAATAATTTCACATGCTTTTGCGGTCCGTGTTTCTCTAGCAGCCAGAACATAGTAGCAACAACAGAAGTTGGGAGGAGAAGAAAAAAGGAAAGAAGAGGTCAAGAGAAGTTTTATTTTTTCAAATTAAAACTAGAGAGATGTAGCATCCAGAGGACTACAGAGAATGATCTGGAGCAGAGGGAGATATTAAGGAGGTGGAAGAGAAAGTAATCTGAGGAAAGGTGGAAAGAATGGGTATAAATGTTGCATGTAGGTAGATGTGGTGGTAGCGGTGTACAAAATTCTTTTCTCTATTTAATTTTTTGTAGTGAAGCCAATATCAAGGCCATTAGTTAAGAGAGAGGGTGGAAGAGCTGATATGATAAATTTGAGAAGAAAAGGTATAAAATTGTCATCTAAGAACTTGAGAGGGAGAAAAAGAGAGAGAGAGTAGACTAGAGAAATACAGGATGATTGCTAGGCAGGATTAAATATTCATTAAATATTGAGGGTCATACAGCAATTGCACTGCTGGGGATTTACCCCAAAGATACAGATGCAATGAAACGCTGGGACACCTGCACCCTAATGTTTATAGCAGCAACGTCCACAATAGCCACACTGTGGAAGGAGCCTCAGTGTCCATCGGCAGATGATGGATAGAGAAGCTGTGGTCTATGTACACAGTGGAATATTAGTCATTAGAAACGACAAATATCTACCATTTGCTTCAATGTGGATGGACCTGGAGGGTATTATGCTGAGTGAAATAAGGCAATCGGAGAAGGACAAACATTACATGGTCTCATTCATTTGGGGAATATAAAAATTAGTGAAAGGGAATAAAGGGAAAGGAGAGAAAATGAGTGACAATATCAGTGAGGGTTACAAAACATGAGAGACACCTAACTCTGGGAAATGAACAAGGGGTAGTGGAAGGGGAGGTGGGCGGGGGGTTGGGGTGACTGGGTGATGGGCACTGGGGGGGGCACTTGGCAGGATGAGCACTGGGTGTTATGCTAAATGTTGGCAAATTGAACTCCAAAAATATAAATAAATAAATATATATATATTGAGGGTCATAAATGTAAAATCAATCACATCAACATGGGATGTGTTTTTCTCCTGGTTCATTCACTGCTGGTATGGAACAGATAGAGGGTTGAATGTAACCAAGCCTGTGATTTCATCAAATGAATTGAGAAGGGAGCAAGAGTAAAGGGTATATGCAAAAGTCAAACTGCATTCAGTTACCACAGGAATTCAGCTGATTCTGGGCAGGGAAGAAAGAATAGGCAGTTTGATAAGGGTCAGTAAAAGGCTGTGGGATCAATATTTAGATCCCATTTAAATGGGTTTTTAAAAATAGGATCCATATTTAAATTAGAATCTAGAAATCCTAGTAGAACCATTGGTAGAGTTGAAACAAAAGAAAGAGCACTGAAAAGTCAAGAGGTAAGCAGCAAGAATTAGTGAGTTTATCGAGAAACTGCAGGGTCTGATAATGCCCAGATCGAGGGTAGGACCATGAACATTAAGGAGCTGAGGAGGAATCAGAAGACAAGATCACTGGAAGAAAGGCCAGGGCATGCTAATCATTCTGTCATCACTGGTCTACCTGTATACTCTCACCTAGGTTCTCCCAATCACAGTACTCAATTTGTAGCTTACTAATCATAAATGAATATCATCTTCCAGGAAATCTCAAGTTTGCATTAGAGAAATTTTTACTATCATCTTAAACAAATAATAGAAATGACCCAATCAGGTAAGACTCATTTCACCATTTACTTGCTGTTTTCTTTATTATGTTCCTATCTAAATCACAGATTTAAATCTATGATTCTACAGAAATAATTAATAAAAATGCAAAATAATACTACACCTCCTAATAAATCCATTAAATTATTATATTATGTTAAAGTCTAGTTCATATTTTCACTTCCAAGTGTTATATTTAAACACATCAGAACATTACATGGAGATATTAACTGAAAATATGAAAAAATGATCAAGTGGTGGACAGAATAAAAAACTGGAGAAAAAAATCATATATAGATTATTTACTTAATCAGAGATACTCAGTGATACACTAATTTCAGAGAAAGAATGTTCCTTTGTGAAATTCCCATAAAAATTAGAATTCACACTGTACTAAATGCATTTTGTCCTACATATTTGAGCTCTCATATTTCATAGGCATATTGATACATAATTGAAGACATTCATGAATAAAGAAATGTGTGAAGTATATGAATCTTCATGCCACACCAGGCTTTAAAAATATCTAGTCACAATACAGATATACATCATCATTCTGACTGTGAGACTATCTGGAGCTATGAGAAAGCCAAAACTTCCCCCAACTACTTGAAAAATCTGTAACTACCATCCCGATAGCTATGTCTTGGCATTACTTTTTCTACCTTTGCCCAGCTCCGGCCCATTGTAATCTTCACACAAAACTCTTGATGCCTAATGATACCGCTGATAATTCTACAAGGACCCCTCATGATGTTGTGCTGTCTATGTGGTCAATATCTACTGGTAGATATTGCAGAATTGGCTAACGCCTGCCAAAGTGTTCAAGTCTGCCAAAGTAGAGAAGTTCTTTAACCCACAAATTTGTGATAGGGTTATTTTCCGGAGCTTCAGCCCAATACTCTGGATCTTTGGAGTACCATACAATTTTTTTAAATTAAGCAGTTTTTTTAGTTTTTTTTTTTTTCTTTATCTTCAGAATATACAAGGGCTGGCCAGAAGCTTATTGGAATAACCGACATACCTCTACTTCTATGAATTCTTAAACTTAGATATGTTCTTAAACTCTTTTCCCCATTAGGAGCTTATATTTTGCTGAGTTTTCTTAGTTGCTCATGAATACAGACCTATATAATAGAATTACACCAAAGCCCTTCCATATATGCCTATGTTTATATGGGTCCTGGGGGGGGGGGGAAAATAAAACTAACACCGTGGACTAACACAGTGAAGTTTGTTTTATAGACTTAAAACTCTGATAAATTGTGTCTGGGGTATGTATATATTTTTATTCCCTATGTTACTTATGTTATGAAATATTTCCATAATTGGATTTCTTTCTAAACACACATTTTGAAGCCATCATGTAGGAGTGTTCTAAATAGCAAAGAATTGAAAAAAGAGGGTTGGATTAACCATGGAACATTTACATTGACATTTGACCCTTAGCATTTTTTTAAATCTCCATATATATTCAAGGTCTGTCTTATTAACAAATAGAAGGTTCTCCAGGTTTTCTCTGATTATATAGAACTTGACTGAGGGCAATGAGAACTTAAAAATCTCATCCTGTAAAAGCACTACCATTCTTTACAAAGTTCTTCACAGAACAACAAAGAGATCACCTCAAGCAAAGTAGCCAAATATCTAAGAATCTCTGAAGCACAAGATGTACACAGTCCATTTATGCTTAAGAAAAATCAATATAACACAAACACAACTTAATAAAAAGACTTACAGAGAGATTGTAAAAATTCTGAGGTTTGACCTACCCATCAATCAACCAGGTCACTTACCAGATATCTCCTCTAGGCACTGCTTAGCAGTTTTATTATACGACAAGTCCATCTTAGTAGGACTGGTACAGGAGTCAGCAGATGGTAAAGAGGTACCTTCATTTTCTGAATGTGATCTGAAATTACCAAAAAGATAGAAACAAATAGCAATTGTTGTCACCAGTAACTCAAAGTTCTCTAGTACAAGCAGAAAACAGCATGTTAAAAGTTTACTATTAAGGTAAGTATGCATTTCCTTATGATGGAGACATTCCAAAACTAACTATAAGAGAAAGTCCTTATTTTTCATATATAACCCAAGTAGGAGTGAGATTAATAAATCATATTTCTTAGACTTTTCTGAACTTGAAAGCTTTTAATTACCAATAGTTTCATTTTGGAGGAAGCAAAAGACTTGAAAAGATCCAACTTTCTTTCTGCTATTTTAGACAGAGTCTGGCTAAGTTATGTTCTTGTGAGAATAACTAATAAAGTTACTGAGAGCACCCCTAAAATTATTTTTTCCATGAAAATTCTAGACAATATATCCTAAAATTGAAAGTGTAAGTAAAAATAAATTTCAGGAAATTAAGGTCCATCAAAACTAAATTTCGTCTACTTTATGTTTTACATGTTTATGTGTGTGTGATTAACATGTAGAGAGTAGGTCTAATCAAGTGAAAAGCACACAACAGATGGACTGAGTGTATTTTGATATTCCCATCTTTCTTCATGCATTGCTTCTTCCTTTTATGCATAGGCAAATGTTTTAAGAGGCATGATCTTTCCTGGTACGGCTTCAAAATCTACATATATTTGATCCAAATTACCACATCTTAAAAAAATCTCCAGCATGAACTACTAAGACACAGATGGACGCAAAACAGTAGAGCATCATATGCTAGACTGTGTCCTTTGGAGATTTCTCATTTGCTTGGAGTCCCGTTTGTATGACTGAGTTTGGACCATGGCAAGTGGTCACTACATATTTCTTATTTTTAAAGACATCTAGGGGGAATATTTATATGTGAAAGAAAAGTTCAGTATGTTTTTTTTAAATCAATTTTTACGTAACATTACTTTTATTCTCAATCCTGGTGCTGAGAGGAAAAAAAGTGTAATCACTGACACCAAAGACACTTTATATTGAGCTGAGAGATGTAGAAGCTCTGAGCTCATTAGGATTTTAAGAAGTCATGGAAAACTTTATGCTGTATGTATGGATATACATGTATATACAGGAATTGATCTAGAAAAGAAAGAGCTATGTAAAAATTCATACAAATGGTCTCTGTGGATTTCTGGCAGACTGTCTTTATTTTATTCTAACTTAAGACTGAATTTAAAAGCACGTCAAAATTAAGAAAAAGGATATACCATTCTAGTGACAGGGCATATCATAAAGGCCAGTAAAGACCTTAACGTTGCTAAAATCAACAAAACACTGTAGCCTTCACCTTCCTTGATATCTTGGCAGCATTAAGAACAGACGACTTATTCTTTTCATGAAATTGTCCTACCCTGGCTTCTATGACAAAAATTTTCCAGGTTGTTCCTCATTCTCTCTGGATGCTACCTTTCTCCTCTTTTGTTTTCTTTTATGCAATCATTAAATATTGTGGTTCTGGGTAGTCAAAAGAAGGGGATACAGAGGCCAAAAATTGTGAGTTCCTCAAAGCAATATACTAAATTTTGTTCAGTTTTCACTGTAGTCTCTTTAGATCATCCGAAACATATTCATTGTATTAGTCACTACCGAGCCACACATGAATCCCAGATTCAAACTCTAACCCAGCATTTTCCTTTGAATTCCAGATGTGTATCACAACCGTTTCATCCACATTACCACTTGGTTGCCACAAGGTTATCTCAAACCCATCATGTACAGAATTAAACTTGTGATCTTTTCTCTATAAACCTGTTCCTTGTTTGCAGTATCCTGGTGAAACCTTTAGAGTTTCATAGGTATGAGGCTGTGCGTGGTCTGATCTCCGTCTGCTTCTCGAGTGTTATCTTGCACAGGACTGCTCTTATCTCCCTCCCGTGGTCACAACAGTCTTCTACCCACTTCTCATAGCTCCCTGCCTTAACAGAGCTTTTACACTCTGTTATTTTCCATCCCTCTTTATCCAATTGAGTCTCTCCCTTCAAGTCTCAGTTCAAGTAACTTTTCAAGAATCATCCCTAGTTTTTAAGTAAAGTCCCAAATTAGAAGAACCTATCGCTCTCTGTATCTTTTTTTTTTAAAGATTTTATTTATTTATTCATGAGAGACACAGAGAGAGAGGCAGAGACATAGGCAGAGAGAGAGGCAGAGAGAGAGGCAGGCTCCATGCAGGGAACCCGATATGGGACTCGATCCCGGGTCTCCAGGACCATGCACTGGGTCAAAGGTGGGCACTAAACCGCTGAGCCATCCAGGGATCCCTCTCTCTGTATCATACTTCATACTCTTGAAATGCAAAATCTGTAATTATTTGATCAGTGCTTCTCTCCCAAACTAGACTTCCATGTTTAAGCTCACTGTTATATTCCAGTGCCTAGCCCTGGTCGCAGCAAATAATTGGTAAATAAAAAATCTTACTAGTAATGATGATAAAATATATTATTGAAGTATAGTATATGGAAGGAAGCATGGTATAATGGTGCATGCACTGGGTTCCGATGTAAAACTTGGCCCTGTAACTGAATAGTTATTAACTCATGTGACCCTGCTAAGTTACTTAGCCTCCCTGAACCTCAATTTGCTCATGTATGATAGCCAAGAAAAATAGGTGCCTTGTAAAATAATTGTGAACTCAAGCATCATTATTACTAAAGGCCTGGAAAGGTACTCTCTTGAGGCATGTAGGGTTCTGGTCAACATTAAAATGTGGGGAATTCATCTGGCTCTCTGTGTAGTCCATTTCTTTTCTTCTCTGGCTCCCAGGTTCTCCTATATCTCTATTGACAGCCCCTCCCTACTCACTGCTAAAGCCCACTACAGTTGGTTCTTCTATTTGGCCTACTTTCTTCCTGGCCACTGTACTTCCCTGACCTGTTCCTTAGCCTGCTGTCTCTGAATGAAGGGAGAAAATCCTCTGAAGCTTTCTAAGGATTTTTGTTACTTGCTGAAAAGTTTAAATGGAGAGTATGTCGTGAGACTAGAGACCTCAGGGAAAGCTCACTGGCTGCTGGCCAAGAAGCCTTAGAAAGGCAGGGTGCCTTGGTAAACTGGCTGTGAGCCAGGGCTGGCCTATGGTCCTGCCGACTCAGTATTCAAACACTCATCTCTCAGAAGCTGAGTCACACTAAGTAGTTCACCGTGATGGCTGTCTAAAGCCCAACGCCAATTGGTTTTTATTAGAACATGATTAGCAGCTGGGACAGGAGCCTGAAAGCATGTGGTCATGTTAGTTATGAAGATTCACACACTGCCTCCCTCTAGAAAAATATGCATGGAGCAAAAGCATATTCAGAACATGTATTGAGAGTAGAAATTTTACTTTGCTCTGAACAGATTTTTTTTTAAGGTTTTATTTATTTATTCATGAGAGACAGAGAGAGGCAGAGACACAGGCAGAGGGAGAAGCAGGCTCCATGCAGGGAGCCCAATGGGGGACTCGATCTGAGGACCCCAGGATCATACCCTGAGCCAAAGGGGGAACCTCAACCACTGAGCCACCCACGTGCCCTGAACAAACAGATCTTAAAAAGTATTGCTCAGGAGCTGACTGCGGCTATCTTCCTCAGGATATGAGACCCAGTACTCAATGCCATCAGCCATCTCCACACCCCTTGTCTGAGACTTTTATAAAAAGGGTGCACACTTCTGAGAGCTCAGTCTTGTCTTAGAAGCCTTTGTTTTATTTTGTTTTATTTTTTTTAATGTGTCAGTGTGTATTTCTGGCTAATTCCCTCTTATCTTTTCACTTTAAGTCACAACAGACAATCTTATTTACCTTGTTTTCAAGTTCTTTGGTGTATTTTCCATGGTATTCCCCACACTAGCAATGATAGGGAAGCAGATTGATCAAAGAAAGGAACATGGAAAGGTAAAATTTCAAATAATTATAAAAAGGACTTAGAAGACAGCTTTGGTTTGTATATACATGTAAATGAGTCCAGATCTCTGTTCCACATATGTTACAAACCATCCATTTCTCCAGGATTTCCATTCATTATTTGTTAGGGAAGAATCAGATTTTAACTCCAGTCTCCAGAGGGGCAATCACTGCTAACTGGTAAAGATTTAACTTTTATACAAATAATCAAAAAAGTTCAGTTAAGTCTCTGAAGACTCCTAATATGTCTTCTTTTTTGTACATGTTTCATTCTAATAAAATAAAAGGATTTGGAGTTGACCCATGAAACAAGAGTTCAGAATCCTAGTGTTCTCCAATCAAAGGGTACATTTTGACAGAGTGGATACTAAAGTGGCACCACTCATTGTTCCCACATAAACTGATACTGCATTTTCCTCATACTTATTGGAAAAAGAAAAAAATAGGTGTCATCATGTTCCTTTAAATTATTTAGAAGACTGGGGTGCCTGGGTGGCTCAGGCGGGTAAGCGGCTGCCTTTGGCTCAGGTCATGGCCCTGGGGTCCTGGGGTGGAGCCTTGCTCAGGGCTCCCTGCTCAGCGGGCTGTTTCTCCCTCTCCTGCCACTCCCCCTGCTCGTATGCACACGCGCTATCTCAAATAAATAAATAAAATATTTGTTAAAAATAAAATAAAATATTTAGAAGACATGCACTGTGCACACTAACTACTGTGCATTTACAACATGGTCGACATGTTACAGAAACCCGTGGAAACTGTAAAATACAGCATTGCAAAAACACTAATCTATTTAGAGCGCTAATAAGCCAGGCTCTCGGTGTCAGCACTAACTTTTACTAAGGCGCAAAGTGGTGAAAAGTCTAGACTTCACCAATGATTAGCATAAAAGCTATTTCCTGTTGATGTGCACATACTATGTGCCAAATACTATGCCTGGCATTTTAACTATGGCATGTCACTTCCATGTCACAACAATCCTGTTGTTAGGGAATGGATGTCTGCTTCCTCCCCCAAATTCCTATGTTGAAAACTAACCTCCAATAGGATAGCATTAGGAGGAGGAGTCTTTCTTTGTGAGCTAATGAGGCCTTGAGTGGAGAGCGCTGATGCCTGGGCTTCTGGGCTTCGTGTTGTTAGAAAAGAGACCTCGGAGAGCTCCCTCACTCCTGCCAAGTGAGGGTAGAGTGAGGAGATGGTCACCTAGGAACCAGGAAGCAGGCTCTTGGTAGACATGTAAAGTGATAGAATACTTTGATCTTAGACTTCCTGGCCTGCAGAACCATGAGAAAGAAATATTTGCTGTTTAAGCAGCCCAGTCTATGGTATTTTTGTTACAGAGGCCTGAACAGATCAAGACACCTATAATGTAGGTATTATAGATAAATTTAGGCTTCTAGAGGTTGAATAATTTGCCTTAAGTAACAAGCTGGTAGATAATTATCCTGTATTTGAACCTGGCTGCCTCTAAATACTTTTAACCACTCCCCTTCAGTTTAACACCATCCAAACGCCCCAGGACACTATCTCAGTGCATTTAAGGTCTCTTTAGCTGACAGATACCTTGATCACTAAGTTAATAACACACAATATTTGAATATGACAATATCTATTGGTCTACCTGAAATTTTCTTCTTTACTCTTTACTAACCTTAAATTTTTACTCTTAAAAAAAGAAGCTACTATACATACCACTTCACGGAACTCAACAATAAGTCCTAGATACTATCAACCTGCAAATTTCAAGTTTCATAAATATGAGTGTTTTCTTATTGGTTTAAAAATATATCCTTCTGTGGACTCGTTTTAATATGGATATAGTCACAAATGTGAACACAAATAGAACTCGTCAGAGACAGCAATATTAACTAATGGTCTTATAGTTCCCGATTCATAAATCCAACAAAGGCAAAGTATCTTTCCAAAATCACCAATGGTTTTGCTTTCTTCTTTCCTTTATGTTGGGAAGGTGTACAGGTGACAGCCAGGGCCAAGGACAGAAATCCATCATGGTGGAGAGTAGTTCAGTGTGGATGGGAGATTGGTTAGACTCAGGTGGGTTGAGCAAATAAGAAAATATATTGAAAATCATGGGATCCAGGTTTCTCAATCGACAAGAGGAAATACAAGTATGGAAAGGGAATATACATATTGTCCTCAATTTATGAAAGGGTTACATTCCAATAAGTTGAAAATATGAAAATACCGTAAGTTGAAAATGAATTTATACACTTAACAGACCGAACACCAAAGCTTAGCCTAGTCTACCTTAAACGTGCTCAGAACACTTACATTAACTTCAGTTGGGCAAAACCATCTCACACAAGGCCTATTTTACAACAAAGTGTTGAATACCTCATGTAATTTATTGAATACTGCACTGAAAGTGACCAACAGAATGGTTGTATGGAGGCTGAATAATTGTAAATGCATCAGTTTTGGACTCTTGTGATTGCCGGCGGACTGAGCTGGCTCCTCCTGCTTCCCTGCATTACCCGAGAGGGGATCCTACTGTGTATCATTCACCTGGGCCAAAAATAATTTCAAAGTATGATTTCTACTGAGTGCATATTTGCTTTGACACCACTGTAAATTGAGGATTGTCTCTGTGTGTGTATATATATCATAGATAGCTCATAGATACTGAGGAAAAGAATGATATAAGAAGTGTGTGTACCTACATGGATTTACCACTTAGGAAATATGGGAGCAGTGAGATCTTGGTTTCTAAATGCCACTCTCTACTAAAAGAAATTAGGGCTCCTTAGTAAGAGCTACAGCCAAGGTAGGGAGAGTACAAGATGAGCCTGGAACACGTTGAGCCAAAAAGAAATGAAGTTCTCAAGTAATAATGGGGCAGAAGCCAGCGTAAAGGGGATCCCCATAGCGAGATCTGAGAAAATATAAGCATAAATATAATCCTTTGAATACAACAGGAATCCATTAGTCCATACAATCTGAAGACAGAGGGAGAGAGGAAGGGAGAAACGTATCTCTTAACAAAGAAAGCCAAGGCATAAGTGCACAAGGAAGGTGCAGGATTAGAAATCATTTGACCTCCATTAAAGTAGAATATTAATTTATGCAAGAAATCTCAATGGATGCTAAAACTTATGGGTAAAAATAGATCAAGGAGTCAATTCTTTATAGAGTCTCAAGATATCTTCCCACGAAAATACTTATTAAATACAAATGGGGCATAGTAATTCGGGAATGAAAAACCGTGGCAGACATTATCTGAATCAAGGGATCTAATTTACCACCACCAAAATGGGAAGGAGTAATATTGTTGCTACCTGATAGGATGCCATGGAAAGAACATGGCATCATTTCTGTGATGTTCTAGACAAAAAATACAGAATATGCACCTAAACATGAGGAAATATCAGACATTCCCACCCAAATTAAGAAACATTGGACAAAGGTCTGTCTTCAACACATCAGTGTCATGAAGGTCAAGGAAAGACTGAAGAACTGAGGGATATGACATGACAACTGGATTCAATAGTCATCCTCAACCAGTCAAAGGGATACCTCTCTGGCACAATCAGTGAAACTTGAATAAAGTCTCCGGGTGCTCTGAGTGAGTATATATGGGAGTGCTTTGTACTATTCTTGCAAATTTTCTGTAAGCTTAAAATTTTTCCAAGAGCAAATAAAATATAGAAAGAAGAAACAGCAGTGGTTTGATTGGGCAATCTGGCAGTAAAGCCTGGAAGCCAACTACAGAAGGTATTTGATAAAGCTTCTCTGCTGAGAGAATGCCAGCTCTTAGCACTATCCCACACAACAGGCCCTCTTCTAGTGGTGTCTGGATCCCATTTTCAAAATACTGCTGTGTGAGGGAGTTTCAACTGCTACCCGATGCAGAGATCTGTATCAGACCTAGCAAAAGACAAGCTCGCCCAGGCAAGCATTCACTACGCTGTACTTTGTACTGACGACCGATTATGTCCAGCTCACATAAAACCAAAATTGCGGCATAATCTGCAACGGTAGCTGCAGGGCTCAGAAAAGCTTTGACTTGCATGACGGTTATCTGCTCTACATTTCAATCTTGGTAGATTCACAGCTCCTCCTACTCAATTTACTGGTTCAACAAATTAGCCAAACTTAAAACCCTGTGACTAAACATTTTCAAAATTAATGTTTTGCATTCTTTACCTTTCACAATGTAGTATATGCAACTGTCCATTTTCCCCGTCACTTTCTGGGTAAATCTGAAATCTTGCAAAAACTGGTTACAACAAAAATTTCTCCTGAGAAACCACGATGCTGTTGTATAAGATATATGAAAGAAAGAAAGCCTCTAAATTCAGCCTCTAAATTGACCTAATTTTACAAATCAAGTGTGCAAAGAGGGTCTCCTCTTATATTTAATTCATAGGTTTTCTTCTCTGTATAACAATCTCTTGTCTTATCTAAGGGTTGGGTTCTCTGTGTGTGTGTGTGTGTGTGTGTGTGTGTGTGTTACCCACACTCCCGATTCTGCTCCCTTTGCTTTTAGACGTTTGCTTCATGTCCAATGCACTGTTTTCCTGGCATTTACTACAAGTGGTCAGAAAATAAGAAAAGAACATGGACCTCAAAATAACAACTTATGTATCTGGTTAACAGCTGTTTTGAAATTTATTGGGATTTAGAAAAAATGCACAGGTCTTTCTTTTCTCCTTAATTGGGTATTTACCTCACTATGGGATTTCATATATGTTTGCAGTCATGAGGAATATAGCTCTAAAGTGACGAATACAAAAGCAACGTAAGAAAACTAACACGTGGGAAGAGGAGAGCTAAGGTAACATTTTTTGAACTCCAGGAAAGGAAAACAAGTTTGAAGAAGACAGCATAAAGGGCAGATGTTGATGCTAGAACATATAGAACAGGAACAAATAGAGCTTCCTTTCTTAACTCTGCTCCTCCCCTTTCTCCTTCCTTTCTTCCTGTAATTGGGACCCCTCATTCAAGTCTAACAAAGCTATGGCTGCAAGTAAGGAAGTTTCTCCCTCATCTAGCCATCGGACATGGTCTGACCTATGCAGTCCTCTTCCACTACCATTCTTCACACACATGCTCATGTGCACACACACACACACACACATGCTAGCACACGCGCGAGTCCAAGTGCCTGAGACTCAAGAATTTCTATGACAGGCTCCAATCAACCTTCATTTTCCAGGAAATCTGTTCTACTCGCTGACTACCCTACACATCTGGTGTTTATCCTGTTTATAGGGTTCATTGAGTCTTAAAATTCCTTTCCTGTCCTCATTCCTGCATGCCTAAGTCGCACTTATCTTTCAGAACCCAGCTCAAGTGCCACTATCTCTGATTCTGATAGCTAGGGGCAATTTTCCTTATTTTGAAGTCTCAGTGTATCAAATCCAGTTCACTGCTAGAGAGCTTTACCCTTCCTGCTTCATTTTGTAGCCATCCTTGAGTCACTCTCTTGCCTACTATGTACACTGTGGATGATGGAAGGAAAATGACATATGGACATGTGCTGTTTCACTCTGCCCTTGATGCCTTACCCATTGTAGATACTTAGTAGGTAGTCATTTAGAAAAGGAAAAAAATAAGTGAATAAATGTCCTGAAGAGAAGTACTTCATTCTTTAAATATTTTAAAGCTGTTTATATTTCAATTAAGCCACCTCATTTCTAGGAAGTAAGAGATTTGAGAATTTTCCCTATTCCATTGTACGTTTTTGCTAATTTTTCTATCCTATAGCAGGTGAGTCTAATCCAGGTGGAGGTGTTCCATTCAACGATTTTATTTGGTGTCTATTGTGGGCAGGTTCTGTTCTGGACATTATGCTACTCAATAAGAAACACAAGACTTGCTCTCAATGAGCTTACATTATAGCTGGAAATGGCCGAAGTCACACTTATTAGTTTTCAAAATAATAGCAGATAATGATAAACTATGAATAAAATACAAGAGGATGATGTCATATAATTCTAGCAAGATTCCTATGAAATGTTTCTTTGGACTAGATGGTTGGAGAGGCCTTCTGTGAAGAGGCAGTATGTAAGCAGAGATCTGATGCAAAGAAGTACCCTGTTTTCTCTAGAAGAGAGTCATTATAGGTAGAGAGATCACTAAGCAGGATAGGTTACTTTGTTGAGACACACAACAAAGGCAGGGGTTCAGTGCACCACAGAGAGAATGGTATGAGGGTGGTTTGAGGGCCAGATTACGTAGGCAAGGTGTTTGGGTTTCATTTTTTAAGTGTAATGTAAATCTGATAGATTGTCTTATGATTTGGAATGACATATATAATTTATGCTTTTAGAGGGTTAGAGTCCTTGCTGTGTGGAGGATACTACTGGAAAGGGCCAAAAGTGGAAGCTGGAAGACTCACTGGAAACTGGGTAAGGTTGGTGGTGACGTGGCTTGGACTAGGACAGGTAGGGTGAAAATGGAGAGAAATGCTTGACTGAGGGTATGTTTTGGGGAGACAGCCAATAGGACTGGCTGAAAATACAATGTGTAGGGACAGGGTGATTGAAAATGAAGAATATGGCTTCTTTCCAAATTTTCTTTCTTAGTCTCCCACACAAAGAATCATGCATCCCAACATCTAGTCTCTGTAGTTTTAGTTACCAGCACTTGCCCAGGACTTTATAATCTGCCTACTACATGTTCAGTAAGGCTTGGATTGTAGAATTATAGAATGTCAAATTTGGATGACGCCACAACATTCTCCCTTCTACCTGACAAATTCTGTCTTATGCTTTAAATCTCATCTCTTGCTTACCTCCTGGAAGCATCCACTGACTCCATCCTCATGTAAGACTTAGGGAAACCTTCTACATTATTTCTTGCATATACTTTTATAATAGAAATGATTTTTTAATCTTTATTATGTTTTATCATTATCTCCTATAGACTCAGCTCCTTGAAGGCAGAGGATTTTTAGAAAAAATCTTTGTAACTCTTATTACATAGTATTTGCAGAACGAGTGATGAGTACATAAATGAATAAGTATTTCATGCTTTCCCTTTACCTAAACTATGGCAAGTTGTCATCCTATCATTTCTTAATTATCTGTGGTAGTCACCTTAATACTTAACAAAAGTGGCCTACTACATTCAAATAGGTTTAAATATTGGGAACTTTTGACATTAAATTAAAAAATTCTTTCTTAAAATTTTCACCTTTGATTTCAGTTATCTCCACTCATTAAGTCGATAAAGATATACTAAGTTCAAGACTACTTTTACCACATTGTAGTGATAAATGAGTTACAAAAACTTAATATAGAACATCTTTGCATTGTATAGGAAGTAGGACTAATACGAAATCCATCAACTTCCAGAGCTCAACATTATATTTATAGAATTCTGACATTCAATTTGTAAGAAAGAGTACTATGAAGCATATATTAGAGTCCCAGAAGGAATAATTAATAACCCAGCCTGACCTAGACACGGGCTGAAAAAAAAGGGAAAAAGATCAGCCATCGATCTTCCCATTTTATAGAAGTTATTTATCTTTAAATATCAAAAATATGTATGTTTATACATATACACACATATATATGTATTTTAAACTTACACTCCTTAAAAGCAATTAAGCATTTCCCATCATAAATGAATTCTGATTTAGAATTTTCAATCTACCATTCACATTTTTCCACTCAGAATCTTTCTAGTAACAATACTTCTAATTGCTATACGTGCAGAAAGAAATGTTGAGCAAAGAAAGTCATGTGAAGGGTCCAGGCATATTTCCGTTCAAAGGCAAACCCCTGTTAGCCCTGTGACTTTCGGAGATGATTACTATTCTGACTTGAAATCTCTGATTCTTCATCTCTGTAAAATGGAGATAACATTCTTTTCTCATGAGTTTATGATATAGTGGAAATGAGAAAATGAATACGAATCTTGTGACATACAGACTTGCATGGGGTACTCAACAACATTACAAAGTAGCTAATTATTACTATTATCTTACTGAATAATTAGCAACTCCCGGAAAGTCTGTCAGGCGTCTTGCAGGACGGGGTTGGAGCAGGCAAAGTCAAAAATACATCAGGGGTCACATAATCCAAACAAAGTGACTCTGGGATATAAATATCTTTCACTGATGGTTAAAAAGCTTAAATACTGACTACCCTACCTTGAGGAGATTCACATGATCATTTATAAAATTATTCTGATTTTATAAAAGACTCCCAGCAACTATCGTCTCATCTATAGACTATAATGTGAAATTTTCTTACTGGATGGTTTTATTTCCAACCACCTGTGTTATTCATAAGAGTACAACTCATTGCTGACATCTGAATCTGGCTCTGTGCTAAAGTTCCTACATGGAGTTGCCTTATTTAATCTTTGAAACACCTAAATAAAGTAGATACTCTTACCCACCACACTTTACAGGATTATAAACTGAAACTTGGGGGAGACTGTTCACTATGTGGCAGGTACTGTCACAAGCCCTGTGTAAATATTAACTCACTTAATCTTCGAAAGAGCCTTATGAGGCTACTTCTATTATCACTCCCATTTTACAGATTAGGAGATTAAGGCGCAGAGTCTTTAAATAGTTTACCCTGAAGTCACATGGCTAATAAATGACATTATCAGGATTCTCACCCAGGCAAATCAGCTCTCAGGGTCATCTTCTCAGCAACACAAGATATTATTTCTGAACATTAGTAGAACCAGCGGACTTCACAGTCCACACTCTTAGCTGCTTGACTATATTACCTCAGTTTCATAATCTTCACTTTAAAAAGGGCAAACAGAAACTCAGAGGTTGGACATTTGGCAAGGTCATACAGCTGGTCCATACTTGGACCTGTGAGCCGTGCTCCTTCCTCTTTTTAACAGGGAGTGTTTTATCTTTCAAATGGAAACCAATGAAGTTGTACTCCCTGGATACTTTACGACCAACAAACAAGCCTGTTGCTATTTCCGGGAAGATGCTTGCTAACCTCGCAGGTACAGTCTTTCTGCTTAGATTTGGACTTTTCTGTGAGATTCATTTGTGATGATTAGAAATGACTGATGCCTCTACAGAATAGATTTGAGATGCACGAGTGGGCTGAGCAGGACATATTTAAAACTATGATTTTTTTCTTCCGTATTTGAAATGTGGATTATGATTTTGACATCTTAAATTCTCATTTGTCAGATAGGGACTCTGGAGTTAGAAAGAGCTGACTCCCATCTGATCCAAAGAAAAAGGTTTTAAATGAATTGCTGCTGCTAAAGGCAGAAAAGCAGACTTTAAAAAGAGCTGAGATGCAATAATTAGAAACTTGCTTTGCCGAGGATATAAAGCACCAGAAAAGCACTTGCATTTTTCACTGAAGGATAACAAATCATTATATTTATTTTCTTTCCTTAAAAAACCCACACATTTAATAAATTTAATATGCTTTTAAGCTATTATATAATATTGACACTTACTTAATTATACCAGGTCCTATTTTCTATTCAGAAAAATTTCTCACCTGCTATTGAACTGCCAACCTACCAAAAGGGCAGACATTATTCCTCCCTAAGCATCTCTCACCAGAAAGACAGTGAATAAAAATGGAGACAAAGCAGCAACTGATGTATTTCTAATTGATTAAAACAAACCAGACAATAGGCACAATGCGCTATTTTTGTAACTGTATAGTAGAAGAAATATTTTAAAATATGGCATTTATTGGTATACTTTAATCCTTATAAAATAAGTAAGTATAATGCACAAACTAATAAATGAAGTACAAATACAATAATTATGTAGATGATTATTTTTGCCTCGAAACCTATGCTTATAGATTTTATTCTGGGAATGTAATGCCTTATAAACAACATTTAACAAACACAATGTGCCAGAACATATAGTAAACATACGCACTGCCCTATTATTCTTCTCACCCTGTTAAATAGATATTATTCTGCCTATCAGGCAGGTGAAGACAATGAGGCTAAGAGACGTTAAGTAACTTGTTCAGAGTCACACAGCTGGTAAGTGCCAGACCAGGGCATTGAAGACACATGTGTCGGATTCCGGAGTCCGCCCCTTTAACCATCCTGACACACTTTCTCCCAAGGGTGAAAACAAAAATATCTGTAAACTCTATAAAACTGAGACTTATTTTAAAGGACTACTAATAAAAACAGTAGGAGGAGGGGTAACAGTAATAGACATAGGAGAGAGTCACGGCATCTGGGTTTTACTTCACCTTTGAGAACAAGTTAACTTCTGAAGGCCTCAAGTTTTTTTTTTTTTTTTTTTAAGATTTTATTTCTTTATTCCTAAGAGACACAGAGAAAGAGAGAAAGAGAGAGAGAGAAGGAGACACAGGCTCCCCATAGGGAGACCGATGTGAGACTCGATCCTAGGACCCCAGGGTCACGCCCTGAGCCGATGCAGATGCCCAACCGCTGAGCCACCCAGGCGTCCCTAGAGGCCTCATGTTCTTAAAAAGAAGGGTCAAGAGGGCAGAAGAGGGGAAGAGGAGAAAGGACAAGGCCAGAGCATACTAAATAACGGTTTTCTTAAGAAGTGAAATTCTAGGTGTGCGTCTTGAGGATGCCAATGTTGCAGCGCGCCTAGGAAAGCGCCGGTGTGGCCTGGCCCAGGACGGAGGGCCACCTACCTGTAGATGAACGGCGCCACGGTGGCCGTATTGGGGTGGCTGTGCTGCTGCTGCTGCTGCTGCTGTGGGAGCTGGACGGCGCCTCCGCCCGCGGGGGGACCCTGCGCTGCCGTCCCTGCCCTCGGGGGGCGCCAGGCAGCCGGGGGCGCCGGCCTTCTCGGCCTTCTCGGCGGCGCTGGGCTTGGGGGAGCCCTGGGGAGGGCCCCCCTTGGTAGTCCTGAACTTCTCCGACTCCTTGCTCACTGCACTGCCGGGCGAAACGGTTGGCTTCGCCATGGGCACCTTGGAGCCCGGTTTCGGAATGCCACTGGAGGAGGGGATTAAGCTCTCTTTCTTGGCCGCTGTCGTCTTGCTACCCTTTGGGATCAAGCTCGCAATTTTTGAGGTCTTCTTTGGAGCCGTCTCTGTCACCTGATCCTTCTCATCCTTGACTGGTTTTTCAGTGCAAACTTTGTTTTTGTCCCTGTTCTTCTCCTCTTTGTCCTTTGGCTGCAGCAAAGACTTTTTATTGCTGAGATTTTTGCTTCCAGCCTTCGGAGGGGCTAGTTTAGGTGATGCTTTGGGGCTGCTACTGGTTGAGCCACCACTATTCAGACCACTGTTAAAACCTTCCGTGTCACCAGACTCAGAAAAGGCATCGTCATCCTTCCCACCATCACTGGGGCCTGAACTGGAGGACTGGGGGGGGCGTAAAGCAGTCCGGGCGTTGACCAGCTTGAATTTTTCAAGCATGGATTTCTGTCCGGAAGAAGTTGTTTTGACCCCCTCCGAGACAGGGGGCTTCAGTCTGTCTGCAGGGGGGGTCGGGGAGGTGGCCGGGCTGGACTGCTTTACCGCCAGCATGGTGGAGGTGGCGCTGTGCTTGACATTCATGGACTTGCTGCGCCAGGGCTTGCAGGCGCTGGGAGAAGGGATGGCAGAGGCAGGGGGCTGCCCAGCAGTGCCAGGGGGCTGCGGGTTCCCATTTACACCTGAAGATGGTTGAGGCCCTTTGGAGGAATCTGGACATGAAGAAAAAAATAATAAAGAAAAAGTTGATCACTTTCGATCATTTACATCATATCCCCGAATACTTCAACTACAGACACAGGAAAGTATCTCTCCTGCAACCTGAAAGCAGACATGCTATGAGGCATCACTTCCGTGATGTGGTTATTTTTATATCATATATCAAAAATTCAGGATCTGAGAGCCACTGATTTTGGAAAATAACTTTTTCTTTTTCCCTTCTAAAATTACTCTTACCCAAATGAACTCTGCTAGTCATTGCTATCTAAAGACAAAACACTATCCTTCCCGTAAGCAATTCTTTATATTTTTTCCAATTATTGCTGTAGCTCGTAGCAGCAAATTGATTCCACATAGCCTTATAAAAATATGTTGTATAATAAATGTTGAGAAGGTATTTTAACTTACAGGGAGACTAGCTTATTGTTCTCTGATTAAATGTGCTTATGAGTCATGACTTAGCTCTTAGTTAATATTGTTTACTTTTATTCTTATAAAAAAGCATTGAAATTCAGGCTTATATGGCTCAGATAATCTACTGATATGTAAATATACATATATACACACACACACACTGTGTATATATATACATAGTTGTATATGTTATACATTTACACACAATATATACTTATATCTAGATATATTTTTATATATATATAACATGTATTACATATATATTACATAAATCCTTATAACTACCCTACAAGGCATGTATTGATATTATCATCCCTATTTTACAAACTGAGGCAAAGAGAAACTGCATAATGTGTTCAGGGTCACCCAGCCTGGATTTAAACACGATTCAGAGCTGGTGCTCTTAATCAACACACCTCTTATCTCCTGAAGTGATCTGAACAAACTTTAAGTCCTAATAAAAACTCAAGCTACTTTTTGGGGGCTATGGATATAGGGCTTTGTCCCTTAAGGACTTTATAATGCACATGTTTACTTACTTTCAGCTCAGAAATCTCATTATGGTATGAACTGTTCTATGGACTGTTCTAACACTGATTAATACCTGATTACAAGTCTCATCTTCAAGTATGAAAAACTAAATCAAAAGGAGATTTTACAACATGGCATAGAATAGAAAAAACTGAGCTTGGAATTTAAAGACTTCAATATAATTGTTAATTCACATTGGGGAGCAGGAGAATTTACTTTAGACTTCATCTATCATAAATGCTTCCTCTTTCATCTTTTTTTTTGAGACATGAGATGATCAATGATTAAATATTTACATAAAAGCAGCATTTAGCACTGTTAACAAACTAGAAATTGACAAATAGTTGCAGAGCTATTTTTGATGAAATGTCCAATTGGAATATTTTATAAATAATATCCTTCCAGAGATCCCTGGGTGGCACAGCGGTTTGGCGCCTGCCTTTGGCCCAGGGCGTGATCCTGGAGACCCGGGATTGAATCCCACGTCGGGCTCCCGGTGCATGGAGCCTGCTTCTCCCTCTGCCTGTGTCTCTGCCTCTCTCTCTCTCTCTCTCTCTCTCTGTGACTATCATAAATAAATAAAAATTAAAAAAATAATAATAATATCCTTCCATCCTTCCCATAATATTCAGGAATTGGAGCCCATTCAATTTCATTAAATATTTACAACTATAAACTACAACGTTTTTAGTTGTAAATGTTTTCTTCAAAATGCATGAAAAATGATACATCACAAGCCAGTTAGTACCAAATGCTACTTGTAACAATTTTTTTAGAAAAGGAAACTAATACACAAAAAGAGAAAACAAAGAAATTAGAGACACGAGAAGAGGTTAAATAATTATTGGTTGAAAATTTGTGTGAATTAAACTTTTTTTTTTTTTTTAAAGATTTTTATTTATTTATTCATGATAGTCACACAGAGAGAGACAGAGAGGCAGAGACACAGGCAGAGGGAGAAGCAGGCTCCATGCACCGGGAGCCCGACGTGGGATTCGATCCCGGGTCTCCAGGATCGCGCCCTGGGCCAAAGGCAGGCGCCAAACCGCTGCGCCACCCAGGGATCCCTGAATTAAACTTTTTAAAAATAAAGTGTGCCTAAA
Source organism: Canis lupus familiaris (assembly GCF_011100685.1). Lineage (NCBI taxonomy): Eukaryota > Metazoa > Chordata > Mammalia > Carnivora > Canidae > Canis > Canis lupus. The sequence goes on along the minus strand of NC_049236.1, from coordinate 20,980,958 downwards.
ATGATACAATAGATTTGTGAAATTTATGTTAAAAGAATAGACAAAATTAATAATTTAATATCTATTTAATAATTTTTTTCTACCAAATTTTTATTTACATTCCAGTTAGTTAACATACTGTCTTAGCATCAGGTGTAGGATTTAGTGATTCATCACTTACATAAAACACCCAGTGCTCATCACAAAAGTGCCCTCCTTAATATTTGTTTTAAAAACTGGTATACCAACATTAATTCTAATACTCTTTACTTTTCTGCAATACCATATTTCAACTGGCAAAAGTTAATGTAAGACTGTACATGGATAGTCTATGTTAAAATAGAGTAGTTTACTGAAAAGTCAAAATGCTTACATGGTAATATTTAAATTGTACAGCCTATCATGATAAACTGATGTTTTCCAGTATTCATGTAAAGTCTGTAATTGTGTCCATTTCTAGAATATTTGTAGAAATCCATTAGGTTTGTACATAAACACTAAGGTGTTCTGAAAAACAGTAGTATTGACTAATTCAAGACAGACAAATCCAACAAGCTTCAAAGTACCCAATGTCTCAAATACGTTCACTCTCTGTTAGTGAATTTCAAGCTTTTACTCCAATCTCTTTTAAGTACAGGTAATTTCAAATTTCTTCCACTTTCACATTAAGATCCCTTTCAGAGACCAATAACATTTTGTCATAATTTGAATCATTCTCAGTAGCAGAACGAGCACAATGACTACATGCAGTTAGAAATGCCTACCAAGTATTTCTTCAGAACAATTCCCATTTATTGGTAAGGTCTCAACTTTGACCTTACTTCTTCTGGAAGAAAACCCAAAAAACGAAAAACAGGCCAAAAACATTATCCCCACTCCCATTTCTGATCATCTCAGCATCAAGTCTGGATTCGGGGGCTCCTTGACATTTTTCCACAGCTTATTGTTTCCTCTGTTCTAACCATTAGAGGGCCAGCGTATGTCTGCATCTTCCACTACACTGGATGTTCCATTGAAGCAAAGACCATGCCTGTTATTATGCAGAGAATGCCTAACATCCTAAGTGTTTAACTTAATAGAGGTTCTGAAACTTGAATGGGTACAGGAGTGAGCTGGGGGTCCTGCCCCTACACACCGCATTGTGAGTCAGCAGGTCTGCTGCAGGGCCCTGGGATTTTCCATTTCTAAAAGCTCCAGATGATGACCGGCTGCTGATTGCAAACCATGTTTCGAGTAACAAAGGTTGAACAGACTCAGAAATCATGGCAACATTATCAGCTCTAAAGAATGTTTCTTAGGACAGCACCCGCTTTGGTGGAATTTGTTAAATGTTCCATAGCTGTGCAGCATGAATATTCTTTGCCCTTTGAATCTCCAGAACCTTGGCCAGTTCTGTATTCACTGGAGGCCTGGCAATTTGTGGTGAGGGAAACTGAGGACGAAAGAAGCCCATCAGGTTTTCCTGATGACCACGTATTTAGTGTGTATTTTCAACTCGATTAAGAAGTCAGGAGACTATGGGGCACCTGGGTGGCTCAGTGGTTGAGCTTCTGCCTTTGGCTCAGGTCGTGACCCTGGGGTCCCAGGATCGAGTGCCGCATCGGGCTCCCTGCATGGAGCCTGCTTCTCCTTCTGCCTGTGTTGCTGCCTCTCTCGTGTCTCTCATGAATGAATGAATGAATGAATAAATAAATAAATAAATCTTTAAAAAAAAAAAGCAGCAGTCAGGAGACTCCTATTCCTGCGTGACTAGAGCTTTGGTGGGAAGGAGAGAAAAAGGTAGAAGAGAATGTCAGGATGTTTCATAAGTGTGCTGCCATTAGCTAGATACAGGGCTGCGGCGGTTCAAGTACAGAGGAGGAATTTCAACATCACTATACTCAAACATGAGACAGGAGGGACTCCGAATTACAACATCCACATCCAAACCATAGTCACTGTCACAGCAACAGCTGTAAAATCGTTCTCAGATGAGTACACACATAGAAGCCACTTCTTGAAGCTCAATGCTAAATCTGTCCCCAGCCTGTCTCTATACAGCAGCAGTGAGGTGTTTCAGGTCTCATTAAGAGGGCAAATCATAGTTGCTGTGCATCAGGAAAGCACTGGAATAATAAGAGTCTCCCTGGGCTCCTCGCAGTCAAGGTTGCCCAACAGCAGCAGCTGAAATAATAGTGTGGATAGCTCCTGCCAAGTGGGTGCTTCCACAGATTCTAGTCTCTCTGTGATTTCTGCGTTCAATATTAAGTAGCCTGGGCTCACAGATTATTTCTGAATGTTGATAACTCAGCTTCTGACTACAAATTAGTTGTTATCTGGGTATGAGGAAAGGACCAGATATCTAATGCACTTATTGACTGGTTGATTGATTGATTGATTTTATTTACTTATTCATGAGAGACACAGAGAGAGAGGCAGAGACACAGGCGGAGGGAGAAGCAGGCTCCACGCAGGAAGCCCGATGTGGGACTCGATCCCAGGACCCCAGGATCACACCCTGAGCTGAAGGCAGACGCTCAACCACTGAGCCCCCCAGGTGCCCCTCTAATGCATATATTTAAAGGCATCGTTGCAAATGGATCTGGCTTGAATTTGCAGAGCCTGTCTTGGCCTACAGCCCTGCCTTCTTGTCTCTAACCTTTCAAGAGAAATTGCCTTCCACTCACTCTCCTTTCCTTCCTCCACATCCCCCCATCATCAACTCCACTACAATAAAATAATATTATTTATCAACAGCTCACTTTTTCCAAGTACTTTGATACACGGCATCACACTGAAAGTTCTTCATACATGAGATCCCACGTAAAACCCTAATAATCTGCAATATGCTTAAGATTTCTCTTGTTACAAATGGGAAAACTGAATCTTAAAAAGTGAAAGTAATTTGTTCTAATTCACAAAGATCGTATAACTGGGATGCTGGGGTGGCTCAACGATGGGATCCCCTGCATGGAGCCTGCTTCTCCCTCTGCCTGTGTCTCTGCCTCTCTCTGTGTGTCTCTCATGAATAAATAAATAAATCTTAAAAAAAGCAAACTTAGTAAAACTTAAAGAGAACATCAAAATTGGAGCTTAGGTTTTTCTGACCCCGAATTTTGGAGGCTTTTCACTCTGTCTTTTTTCTATATCTTCACTGTACACCCAGAAATTCTGCTAGTGTGGCTCTGCAGAAAGCCACATGTTTATCACAAGACTGAAGCTAATTGGGTAGCTCCTTGAAGCAAGGTGTCCTTCTTCCTCGATGAGTGAATACAATGGGGAGAATATGATAAGACACCCTCCCTACTTAGTTCATTATATACAAACTCCTTGGGCAGCCTACCCGCACCATCCTTCTGAGCTGATATAAGAATAGATTTTAAGATTTTATTTATTTATTCATGAGAGACTCAGAGAGAGAGGCAGAGAGAGGCAGAGACACAGGCAGAGGGAGAAGCAGGCTCCATGCAGGGAGACTGACGTGGGACTTGATCCCAGTCTCCAGGATCAGGCCCTGGGCTGAAGGCAGTGCCAAACCGCCGAGCCACCCAGGCTGCCCCTGATGTAAGAATAGATTTTAATTCATGCTTAGGAAACATGTAAATTGACAGAGTTAATTTTTAGTTTATCTCATCTTACCAAAAATAAATAAATAATGCTGATGACCTGGGAAAAATGCTAATCTAGTTGTAAAATTAATACATATCAATAAATGTGGCAGTCACAACAGGCATATGGAAAGTTTAGATAAGGACTTTTCTCTGTGGAGCTTCAGCCAGCTTTAGAGTTTAGCACCATGTTGCCAACAGCACTGTCAGCCTGAGAAAAGACACAGGGACCTTCCTCAACCCATTTACCTCTTCTTCCTTGCTCAATAGTACGATGCCTAAATGCAAGCAAACCAGCTTTCAACTCGCAAAGTAACAACAGAATGACAATATACAAAGGAACAAAAATGATGTCAACAGCACCATTCATTTTAAAATATTCAATGTGTAGTAAACATTGCATTCTCCTGTATCTCTGATCTCTGCTAAATACAGGGCAACTTCAGTATCACAGGTCATTGTGAAAGGAAGGAAGGAAATGATCTATCATTGTGACCACGGCAAATAGTTACCTTCGACTCTCATTTCACAATAACATGTCAAAACACATTTGAACATTGTAAAAGGTAAAAAAAAAAAAAAAAAAAGTAGCATTCAAATCCAAGAACGTCTTGTTACCAACTGACCCCTTGTCCACACCTGACCACATGATGTTTACTCATGCAACGTCTCAATCATCGACTGTAGGATGACTTAACAGAAACACGGAATGCTTTTACAGGGCCCCCAGAGGTGCTGTTCCTTCTGCCCCTGCTAACATTGTACCACTCGCGATGTTACAGTGCCACTTTGTGGAGTATTGTGCAATTCAGGGGAGCTTTCATTCACCAGCCCGCTTTTGGAAACAGAGTGTAATTTAGGTACAGGCAGGTATATAACACGTGTACACCTCAATATGTGAGCATTTATCCATAGGAAAACAATATAGTCTCAAGTCTATTTAATTGTATCACCTAATGTATGTGCCCAATTATGTTACCTCATGAAAATCCCTAAGATTAGTCTGCAATTTTCATTTAACACTTTATTTTAGGCTTATATAAGTCTCAAGGAAATAAAGCAAAAAGTCATGGCAAAACACATAATTAAATCACTACTGATGCAATATAATAAGTAAAACATATTTGCATTGCCTTGAAGAGAAAACAGTTGAGTTCTTGATGCTACAGTAATTTCAGAGCAATTAAAAAAAAAAGTACTTAAGAACCAGATAGCTATGTTTTAGCAATCAAAATTCCATGACTAATGGAGCATTCACATTAACTTTATAGTTTTAAGAAGTTCAACTGTAATGTTGCCAAATTCTCGATATCAATTCCAATAAATCTATGTTGAGTGGAAATGAAAGTGAACCCTTGCGCAGCACAGGATACCTCATTAGGATCCAGGAGAACAGAAAAGACATCTCTTTAGTAGATGTGAAAGTACAAAGTAAGAATCCCTTGGGAGAAACAATAAAAATATGGCAAGATGCCCTCTAGCACCGTGGCACGTTTCTTAGCAACGTGGAAAAACAACTCTCTGCTAACAAAACTCTGTCGAGCAATAAGTATTTACAAATCTTAATTCAGAAACTGAATTCCGAATAAAGCTGGGGATATTTATATTCCTAATAATATTAAATTGTGTAGCTTTTTTCTTACTTAATACCCAGATTTTATAAAACAAGAATGATTTCTTAAGATAATGTGCTTCAAGCATACAAAGTGTCTAAATGAACCAGGGCATCGTCTTCACATGATCCTTGATTTCCAAGGAATGGGTATTTAATTTTTCTTTAAAGAATACATCTGTGGGGGCACCTGGGTGGCTCAGTCTGGTAAGCCTCTGCCTTCAGTTCAGATCATGATCCAGGGGTCCTGGGATTGAGCCCTGTGTCTGGCTCCTGGCTCAGCAGGGAGTCTGCTTCTTCTGCCTCTCTCCCATGCTCTCTCTCAAAATAAATAAATATAATTATATATATATATATATATATATATATATATATATATCTGTCTATCATGTACGGGCAAATTGGTAACTGCTGGTGTCAGAACATATTATTCATCATCAGTATCTGAGTGGCAGGTCACCAAGAGAAAAAATTTTGACTCTCGGCAGGAATTCTTCTCTACACAGAACATAAAGACTCCTAACTCTGGGAAACGATACTAGGGGTGATGGAAGGGGAGGAGGGCAGGGGGGTGGGGGTGAATGGGTTATGGGCACTGAGGGGGGCACTTGACAGGATGAGCACTGGGTGTTATTCTGCATGTTGGTAAATTGAACACCAATAAAAAATAAATTTATTATTTTTAAAAAAGGAATTCTTCTCTACAAACAGTGCTATCTTCATTTCACCACTCGTTCTGGAAAATCTGTTCCCACGTTCCATTTTAGCAGAAGGGTGCCACGTCCTTGCCTCCAACTGTAACACTTCTTTTTGCCTTCTCTGCAAAGGGGCACCTATGGCCACTGACACTTTAATTCATCTGGTAAAATGGTGAACCGATCACCCTGTTTTGGGAATTGCATTATTATTAAAATGACATTCGATGTGTCTTTCGAAGTGGCAGCTTGTGACTCTCTTCTGATTTCCTTTCACCAGTGACACAATTTGCAAAATAAATCTCATACACACTGCCATCCTGGTGAAAAGCTACTGTGCTTTCAACAGTTTGTTTTTTAATAGGGAAATGAAATGGTTTTCATTGTGAATAAATCTTTATAGTCTATCACAAGTTCTAGAGCTTTTCCAAGTGGTTCATATAACCACTCATCACCCAAGACTTGTTAAAGAAAGTAGAAAGTGCATTTCCACTTAAAAGCATTCCAGGAACACATTGTGTGGATAATTTGGTTAATCCTTCAGGTAATATACCTTAATTTGTTGAATTTAAAAGTTACACTTTCTAAAGGCTAAAAAAAGGAGTCGTAGTTAGTTAGAATACTCAAGTTAGTAGTTCCTGAACTCTGTCATTATAATACTGTAACCTTTGAAAACTCTTAGTTTTCACCTACTCGATCTTATCCAGGGTATGTATGCAGACCAGTCTGTGACAGAGATCAGCTTGTCAGCAGAAGGAAGCTTCTATTTTTACACCGATCACGCTACCACTATAAATATCTATGTCAAAAAAAATTAAACATTTTTATAGAAAAAGGTACACCCTTTAATAGTCTACAAAGTAAGTTATACATTGTTTCATATGTGATCTTTATCATCATTTGTTTGCTCTTAAAATCTAAGATAATATTATATATATATTTTAAAGATTCTATTCTTTTTAGAAAGAGTGCATGAGTGGCAGAGGGGGCCGAGGGAGAGGGAGAGAATCTCAAGCAGCCTCTGCGCTGAGTGCGGATCCCAACACGAGGCTTGATCTCGTTACGCTGAGATCCCGACCTGAGCTGAAATGAAGTCGGACACTTGACGGCCTGAGCCACCCGGGTGCCGCACGATGTTTTAGAAATATAAACTAGCGTGACAGAATGATTAATCTAGAAGCACTGGTATTGGGTGTATTGATAAAGTTGTAACTCCTCGTTAATAGAAAATGCATGTGACGATCATGAGACAATTTATGCTTCAGTTATTATTGGCAGCTTTCAGGTATCTAATGCCTATATTGGCATTACTGTAGCATCAAATTCAAATGTTTTTGAATTTTTAGTTATTTGGCAATTAACAGTAATGACTATGCTAGTATTTTGCTGCAGATGTGGACCTAAGGAAATCTGCTTTTCTGAGTCAAAAACCTTATAATGTATGTCATCTGTCTCCACCTTGTGGTTACTGTAAATATTGCTACTACCTGATTTTGCACTGTGTCCTAGACACACACACAGAGATGTTGAATGGCTATGGAAAAAACAAATGGCTCGTCTACCTTGAGATTTCCACGTTTTGACACCAGGAATACAGAAAACCATTTCACATGACAGAAAACTTCAGATACATTGTTATATCAAAGTGTTAGATCACTAAAGTACTTGTGAGTCTCTCTGCCAATGTTATTAATAATTTCTTGCAAAAATACTACGCAACTGTAGAACCATGTAGTTAAACTGGATATATGGGGGATCCCTGGGTGCCTCAGAGGTTTAGTGCCACCTTCAACCCAGGACATGACCCTGGGGTCCTGGGATCGAGTCCCGCGTCAGGCTCCCTGCATGGAGCCTGCTTCTTCCTCTGCCTGTGTCTCTGCCTCTCTCTGTGTCTCTTATGAATAAATAAATAAAACTTAAAAAAAAAAAACCCTGGATATATGAAGTCCAGTCAGCACATCTCTATGTCTACATGAACTGTCCCTTACAACTTCAGAGCACATACAGACTCTGTGTGACACTTTCTAAGAAAGTCGCAAAATGAAGAAGAAAGTTTTCCTGAGAAATTGCTGTCTCCCCTTCCTTCAGGAAAAAAGCAGAAGTGTTCATCAAATTCCTTAGGTTCCTAAATTAGAAGTTTTAATCTATGTTTGAAAGACAAACTCCTAAACTTCCAATTATACATTATTTTCTTCTTTTTCCATTCAGTTCAAGAATAGGGAATATTACAGGGATTAAGACACGCTGCTTTGCTCTCAGGAATTTCTGATCTGTCCAATTTTGTTTTAATGCATGAGAACTATTCATGAAAGTGTCCGATTCATAGATTATCTGTCATTTCATGTCAAAGTTGGAGAAAGCTGTGTGATCACATTGTCTATATGAAACAATTTGAAATGATCTAATTTGAGCAAAAAGCTTCCTACCTGGCTGAACTTGCCAGCTGTCCCGCCAACTAGGCACGTTTGTTACTTTTGAACTTCATGTTGCATGAAGTGAATGGAAAGTGAAATACTGAAAAGGGAAGTTAAAAGTCTATGGATCTGAGGAAACTACCTCAAAAGCCAGCCAAAGGCCTTAGTCCCTCACACAGTCCCTCTGCCTACAACAGTCTAGGTTCTTGATGTGCTTGTGGTTTCGATGGAAAATGCACTCTCTCCACGGACCATGCTCCACAGTGCAAGTATCAAGCAAGCACCTAGTTCAGTACACACTCTGCACAGCACAGAGAGCTGGGTATCATCTAGTTAATATATAATTTGCCTTTAATACAGATTTCCATGAAGTGTCCTTTCCTCCCAAGGATTTCATGATTTGGTATTTCTATTCTGCACTCTTTCAAGAAAAAGAAACAGGCAGGAATAATTTGTCTCTTTAGGGGAAAACTACGGTCACACTAGTTCTGTGTCCTGCTGCTATCAGAGATTAAATATCCCTCCTAATTATGTCTCAATTTTTTGAGGCCCAAAACACTATGGCATTTATGTTGACTGAAACTAAAGCATCAAATAAACTTAACATGGATTTATGATTTTACAATAATTGTTCATAAAACATGAGAAGACAAAAGAAAATGCTATTTTTTTTGAAAATGCTATTTATATGCAAACCAGGAGGAAATGTTTCTTGGGAAACAGATTTTGCACCTGGATATATAATTAGCCACTTTAAAATAAATGAGTTTACTTCCTTAAAATGTTCTTCAGGTAAGAAAAGCCCCGAAGAAAGCTGGAATTCAGGAAGGGGCAGTTAGAAAACCTGAAACCACACAGATCACGACTTCCATTCCAAAAGACATTAACACCGCTCAAATATTGGACTTAGCATGTAATTTATATGATGAATACGTTAGACTTGTGCCATAATGATGTAACAGGCAAACACTTACCTTTTTCATTGCCATTTGTATAATTTGGAGGCTTGTTTTTGTCAATGCTGTTAAAGCTCTGACTTCTCCTATTTAAATTAGAGGCTCCTTGGACCTTGCTGCTGCTGCCTGCAGCTGGCACCCTAGAGGGACCTGGAAGCCTGAAATAGTATAAGAAAAATTACATCATTGTTGTACATTACAAGAAGATAGGGGATAGCAGGTTCTGATCGGGGAAGCTTTAATGGAAAAAGCACTAATACATGATGTTCTAAAATCTATTTAGCAGAAAATGGTGGTTTCAGTGATAAAGAGCTACACACAGCATTAGGAACCTTCAGAAAAATCGTTTCACTTTTCAATAAACATGCCCTCAAACAATATTAATAATATAGAGCAATTAGAAATAAAGCAACCTTTAACTAAATAAGTCATACTTACCATACCCCTGATGAATAACACTTTGACTTGAAAGTACTATAACAATTACACGAAAAGCAAGAACAGAAATGTATGTTCTTGGGGTATTATCACCTATTTGCAGTTGTTGTTAAGCTGGTCTTTTGAATGTATGGGACATTTGTTTTTATCTTAGATAGGGGTTTCCTAAGTCAAATTGATGGTAAGAAGAATAAAGTTACTGGGCAGATTGCTAGTAGCAAATGCTTATTGCATATCCAAGCAGTAAACTCTTCTACTTCAAACATGGTGCAGAGACTGCAGCCATTAGCTTATATTTTACTGGTCTGCCTCAAATTTTTTTTTCTTTAATCGTTTTGCCAAAAATAAGCACCTAGACCTTAGCTGGCTATCTTATGAGTGTGTCCAGCTGATCACAGATGTGATATGATGAGAAAGGATACAGGTCTCAGAAGAAGAAAAATCTCTGTTAGCAGAATGACAATGTAAAATATACCTACAGGGATGGAGATTTCAGCTAGCCTTTGGGTATGATGGACAGGACATGAGGAAATACAGGCAGACTGGATTAAAATTAGGGGAAGTTTGACAGGAGGCTGTGATTTGCAGTTATTTTATATGGACTAAAATTAAATACCACTGTGGACCATTTATGTCACTCTTTAAGTAGTTTCCATCTTAAAATTTCAAGTATTGATTATTTCATGAATTGTACCTAAAATATGCAATCACTATATTTTATTCTACACCATTAACATACTATATATGTAGAATAAACAATCTGAGTGAATTAAAAATGAGCAATTAAGAACTAACATTGGCATTCTAAGTCATATTTAACAACATGATACTAAAGGATGTTATCATCATTGCTAGCATTTGCTGCCACCATGTGAATGTCACTGTGTACTGCTCTGATAATTTCTATTTTAAAGGGAAAAAATCCAGAACTTGTAAATGAAGCACTGAAATTTTTACTGTCCTCTACACTAAATTTTTAAAATGAAAGTGTTTACATCTGTTAAATGTAAACATTTATCACAAGATCAGTTAACTAATTTAACTCACCTTCGTAACTGATTATTTCCATAGATTATTAGGAAATCAAACTCTTAAATACTATAGCTATTTTTTTTTTAAATAGTAACAGGTTTGCAACAGGGAATGAACATCAGGAAAACACAAATACCAGCTTAAAAACAGAAGTGCTGCTTTCTTGGAATAGTTAATAGTTTCAAAATGTTAACTGTATTTTGGAGTTTAAATACATATGGCTAATAAATAGTTCCTTCAGCTATTTTGCTAATTAGAAGTTGTGCCACGTACAAGATTGGAACATTTTCCAAATGATTCCAGCATTTGACTTTTGCTCAAATGGATCTACAGGGTCTGTAAGTATAGCCCAGTAAGCACAGACACCAGGAATTTTGAGTACCAATGACTGCACTCTGCAGAAAGAACTCTATTAATTAATTTGGCCAAATGCCCCAATCATAATAAATCTGAGAACTATTCCTGCAGACTCAGCTACAGACTTAGAAAGTTCATTCCAAACTCACATGTATAAACAAATGTTGTCACACAACTTGCCCTGCTTGCAATGAAATGCGACCTGTTTCTAGAAAGCAATTAAATGCATCTTAATCTTTACTGTGACCCATGAAACCAAGTGATCTTTAGTTCTTAGAAGAACAAATTAAAACAAATTAAAAAATCCATTTGCTCTTCTCATTACCCTAATTTGACAGGCAGCCAGAGCTCCAGATCATTCATCAAAGTAATAAAAAGAGAAATGAGAATGAAGCCAAAAAAAGACAGAGAGAGAGAGAGAGAGAGAGATGTTCTATTAAATCAAAGTACTTAAAGTATACTTTATATGCATGAGTCTTAGAAGTGGTAATAAAAAATGCTTCCTGTACACAGCAGGTCATTGTTATTTGCACATCTGAATTTATATCATTTTTCCTACTTTTAATTAAATACCCTTTAAATTTTTCCCTCCAGAATCATTTTAATTACTATGGAAATGAACATAACATTGAAAACCAAGGCAAGAAGAAAAGCACATACCTCACATCAAGGCATCATAAGCAGTCCTTTTGGTCAGACATTGCATGAATATGGTACAGTTTCAGAGCAGTGATTAGGAAGCCACCACAGAGATACTTCCCCCATGTGAGAGATGGCACATATAATCACATAATAATTAGGGGTGCAAGACACATTTGCTGTGGCTCCACTTGGCTGCACCATCATGCCTTCGGCAACTTTTTTTTTTTTAAATCAAACACTTTCAATACTCATTTATAAATCAGTATTTCCAAACAGCACATTACACAGTCATCTGCTACAACAGACTGTCTTTAAAATATGTATGTCATAAAGAAGCAAAAATTTAAACTATTACAGATAAAGGAACAGACCAGGTTAACTTAGTGACCTGGTGCTAACTTCCCCACAAAAATATGCCAATATTTCTCAATTCTGCTTCAAAGTGTCAGTAATTCATGCATGCCCATCTCAAAAAAACAATTACATTCTTGTTGTGTAACTTCCAGATTCTGTAACCTGGAAAGAATGGGGCCTTCAAAGTAATGTTTTCCTTGACTTTCTCTACGCCTAGAAGCTAGACTTCAGCCCAGTCATAACAGTATATATAACAAAACTAAAACAGAAGAAGCCAAAACCCATTTAATGATCTAACACAGACATGCTCATCCCCGAGAATGCATATGGAAATCCACTTGGAAGAATTCAGTCTTCTAAACTTTTTATCCAGAAGTATGTAATTTATGAAAAAAATTTAGAATGATAGGACAAAATATCACTGGGCAGTTACTTTAGTATCACTAACAAGCAATAAATTAGAGATATTAACTGACCTAGTAGGCTTTTTTTGACTGGTTGCAATTCCACTGTGATTAGACTGAGTTGCATATCTGGCTGCCAGACTGTATGAGGAGAAACAGAGAAATTGAATTAAAGAGATTCTTTGAACATGGAAAGAAAGCACAAAATTACAAGAAAACTATGAGTTAATGAAATGCAATTGGAACATGTATAAGCATGTATAAAGAATAAATTAATTAGAAAATTATGATAATGCAACATATAGACCATGACCTTTGATTAATGAACACACTATGAAACAATGCAGTGCACCCCTTGTAATAAAGTGTGTAATCATTGACTTTAAAATTATGGCTGTGTGATATTGGTCATATTATTTTTAGTAGTATTTCATGTCATAAAAAAAATTCAACCTTTGTAAATGACAAGGAAAACTTCCAGAAAACTAAAGTTTGACTTTACATAATACAAATATCTCTTTCTCAAAAAGGCTAAAAGGAACAGAAAGAGTATGAGGGTCACTATTTTCTGTAGTAAACTCTTCTAATTTGCTGCCTTAACCAAAATATTATTTCAAAAACCAAATGACTAAAATATCTGGTTTCTGACAAATGTACCATTTGATCTCGAGTCCTAGATAGAATGGTTTAAAGAAGCGAACAATACATGACGTTTTTCTAAAGAAAAGATCTATGTACAAGCTAAATGGAATAAATTGGAGTTAGATTTTTCAAACAAAAACCTGAACAACTATTAATGATAACTTCTGGGCATTCTTGAATTATTGTTCTTAATAATTTTTAAATCGAAATCTTTGATCAAAGACACAAAAGAAAGCATTATTTAAACTGAGTTCTAAGGAGCCGTGAATATTCTACAGACAAAAATGAAAATTTGACTTCCAGTGAAATTAAGCTCTGAATTACCTGAATGTTCTGAAATTAGTGTTTTGAAGAATATGGTGAGACCCAATTAGACCTGAAACATGTTCACATATCCTGTGATGGTCATGGATTGATGCCCAAGTGGAGAATCACTTTTCAGGTGAATTGTGAGGACTCTGCATGAACCCAGTTGTTGCGAACACACAATTTCTGAGGTCTCCAGGGAAACAGGAACAACATGGGAGTGTCAGAATCAGGGTAAAGGGGTTAATCAGAGCCCTGCTATATTTGATCCAAGTGCTTTGCTGCCAAGTATGGGGCATTTTAGTCAAGGGAAGAATTTCTTAGGGTGCTGACATGCCTCCTAAGTTAACTTCTGCTCCACTAAGCCAGTCTGTGGTGGGAAGATATTGGGAGCATGAAGACCGTTAAAAAATGCCTGGATAGAAAAGAACAACATCCTCATACTTAGGGAGCTTTTCCGAGCACTTTTTTTTTTCACATCTGGTATGTGATATATCATTATTTGCATATAATAAACTCTGTCTCCTAACGACACTGGTCCGAGACAATTGAATCAACTGCTTCAGTAACAATGATACCAGAGAACAATGTATAAATAAAACCAAAGTGTCTGAATGAAACGAGATATTACTTTAAAATCTAAATTTAAAATACAAGCACCCCAAGGGAAAAAATATTTTTGCATGTGTGAACCTCTCAGTCTACTTTGTCAACCCTGGAGAAAGAGACCTATGTCAAGGTTCACTACTATGTCTTATCCTGTACTCTCCAAATTGAACACAAATATTAGCCAGAGAAATGACAAGGACACAGTGTACTTTCCTTCAGGGACCTGAAGCCATCTCATGGGGTTTTCTTTCATGATTTTAAAGAAGTAGAATAATTTCTAGCATAGAAACGAGGTGAGGGAAGAAAATCTAGAAAGGTCAACTGACTTGCTAAGATCGGTTTAGTTTTATGGCCCATGTGTATTTTCTAGTTTATTATGAGAGAATAATATTCTACATGTTGCCTAGATTTTTGTATCAAACCCTCATACTTTAGTCCTTTGAAACTTGGCTTCCATTCTGCTTCTCTTGCACTTGTGAAACTGTTATGTGAAGAACACAAGAGTTTTATTCAATTCTCACCACACTCTAACATCTTTGTATTTGACCCATACTGCTCCCTCTGCCTTTTTGGAATCTCTCTCTTTCATAGCCTGTAATACCGGTGAGCTCACTTGATTTGCCCACCATCATTCTTATCCATTTTCTCTTTCCTTCCCCAGGTCCTTTTACTTTATCAAGCTCTTAAAGGCATGATTCTTCATATGTCCTCTCTCTTTAAACACTTGTGTGCATTCTTTCACTTAGCAGTTCATTTCTTACCTAAGACTTTAAATAAAAGCGACTATAAACTAGAATTTCTGTGTGCATTGCACTCCCAACCATCAATATCAACTGAGTAAAAGATGTCCATTTCCATGATCTTCAAAGTCACCCCATTAAACACCATTTTCCTTCTTTGATGCTCCAAGTCTTCATCAGATACTTCCTCTAATTTCTTGATTTCCATTCACAGGATCATCATTTTCTTTAGTTCAATGGGCTTGAAACCTCAGGAAGTTGATGCTTCTCTTTATCCTTTTAACTACTGCAGATATGCAATCAATAAGCTGTCACTCTCCAAATCCATTTGCATTTATGTTCTCTTCTGATTTCCTTATTTATCACGCTAACTCAAGCCCCCAACACTTGTCGCAATGTCTCTGGCTCCTTTTCTTTTTTTTAATATTCTCCTTGACTCTGCCTCCACACTCAGTAGAAAACCACTATTTTCCCCATGGTGCTTGTAATACTGTATCTCAAGTTTCAGATTTACAAACAGTCTAGTGACAGAGTAGGTGACGCAATACAGCTAATGCAATTTATTGGTAAAACAGACACAAGGGACATGTAGACACAGCTCTGAGGCAAGATGGGGTAGACAGAGTCAGACCACCAGTAAACTAGGAATTTTCAAAATATCTGGATTGAGGATTGTGTTTTTTTTTTTTTTTTCCTGGAAAGACTATCAAAAGAGACTCCTTCGAGCTAACGGGTGGTAAAAACATCAGAAACAGAACCAAAAAAGAAATAGACATTTTGAGACTCATTGTGGGTTTTACCAAAAGAAGTATCTGCTCATCTATTTGATACAGTAAAATACTAAGGGAATGCTTTTTATTTCCTTAATGTGGAAGACAAGAGGAGGAGACTAGAGACAGTCAAGTGAATTCAAAAAAATGAAACTCATCTGGTGTTCAACACACAGAAAGATCCAAGCTACTAGATCCTTCTAATCTATCTTCAGTGCGAATCCCCATGTGGAACTATACTATCCATTTATCAGAAGGAAAGATAGTTTCTCAAAGTAAACAGATCCTGAATTTTAACTTAACCCATTTTTACTAATTGCCAGACTCTTGCCACTCAAAGTGTTGTCCAAAGACCAAAAGAACTGGCATCACCTGGGACTTCTTAGAAATACTGAACCTCAGGTCTCAACCCAGAGAATCTGAATTTTAACAGGATTCTGATGCACAAAAATATTGAAAAAGCTGTGCTCTACAGAATACCCACCAATCTCCAAACTTGAGAGGAAAAACACTTACAGTTTCTAAAGTCAAACAGCATAATCTAAACATCTCGAGTCACGTCTCATCATCTAACCTGCAGCAGCTTTGGATACTGTTGATATTCTCCTTCTGGAAATCCTCATCTCACTTAGGTGTCCTAATGCAACAGCTACCTCTCCTGTAGCTACTCCTACTTCCCAAATATTGGTCAACTCATTCTCCTTATCCCCTAAATTTTTGTACAGTTACCATGAGTATTTTCGAACTGTAATCCTAGGCAACTGCTAACCTATCTCTCTATTCTTTCTATCTCAGATCTACCTTTTTATACTCAAATCTCAAAACTAAATTCAAAGTTTCTTCCTAGAAGTCACCTTGAGATTCCCTAAATACTATATCCAGATCTATCACCTCAATTTCTCCCAGATATTCCAAAAACGTTCAAAACAACTAATTCTCCTTCTTTCAAACCACCCCCCCCCATGCTGACTTTCCTCCATAACTTAACCATCACCATTTTCTCCATTGAACAATAAGGAGTTGTCTTTATCATTACTTATCATTTTTTTCCCCTCCATGTCATCTCTCTCACAGACTCTTATAATATCTCTTCACTAATTTCTTTGTTATCAGTCCATTTTTATTCCCGGAGAAATCAAATCATTCGTCTCACAGTCGACAGAGTAAACTTTCCCGTGGAAGAATGAATGCCAACTTCTTTCTTTGAAATTGCTGTTGACCCCCCGCCCCCCCCTGCTCCCCTGCCCATTGTCCACTGGATAAAACCCAAGCCCTGTGATCTAGTTTACAGCACTTCCGTATGTCTCCTTAGATCGTTACAGCTTCATCCTCTCTGCATACCTCCACCCTGTGTGCTCTCCACTGTCACCACACCTCTGCTCTTGCCTATAGCCTCTTCTCCCATGGGTCCATAGCTTTTCTCATGAGGTTTCCTTCATCTGAAATACCAGTCCTCTCTTCCCAACATTATAAAATCTTACTGCTAGTTCAAAATCTTGCTCAAATGTCACCTTCTTGCTAAAGAATCTCTTAAGTTTCCCAGAGTTAATTTTGTCCTTCCCTGGTCCACAGATCTTAATTTTTCTCTAATTATTAGGTTAATATGAGAATTTATCATGGTAAACGGAGCATGATTGTTTTGTTTACTGGGACAGGAATTATGTCCACTACTCTCAGTTCCTTTCAATGGGGTTAGTATGGGTTCAATAACTAAATAATTAATGGATATTTACTAAGTAGTATTATCAAACAATTATTTGTTATACCTCCATTTTTAAGCAAGGGGTATTGTTTTAAGAAAGGATTTATCAGAAATATACCAAAGGAAGGAACAAAAAGAATTCATCTTTGTTGTGCCCTTATTAAGTGGCGCACAGTTTACATTTTTTTCATTTATTTCTTATAATAGTCCTGCATACGGGACACTCTATTCCTGACTAGAAATATGAAACTAAGGATTTTAAACATTAAGTTATCTGTAGACATAATACATCTTAAAAATAACAGTATTTATCATTTTCTTGCAAACTGATTACTAATTATAATATTTTAGTGCTTCTTTTTCTATTAACTCATTGTCCTGTGGATTTGTGAATATTTCTAAGACACAACAATAACAATAATAATTTCAATGCTGCTACAAAACAGCAACTCTTCCAGTATCAAATAAATCTATTTCAAAAGATACTGTTTAGCATTCAGATACATAATATTAATAATTTCATTCAATGGGTCAATTTATGTAGAAATCTAGAACAGGCAATAATACAATTTGAAAGAGTAAGATACTTTCAGTATCTAAGTAACTCTCCTCAAAAGTCTTCCAAGTAAACATCACTTTTTAAAATTTTAAGCAACATTTAAGCAACATTTAATCAGGGCTAGGAAATGGCACAATAATTATAAACTACTATTCTCATGCCCACTGCACAGATGATTAATCAATCAATCAATCACAGAATCATTTTCTACTAAGCCCTGTGGTAGCTTCAAAATCCGAGGCCAGGATTCAAACAATCCTTATTACTCAAAAGAATTAGAATGAGAATAAGAACTTATTTGAGTCTTTTCTTTATTGTCCCATTAAAATATAAAATGTGAGTGGGTCAGTACAGGGTTTTTGTAGAAGATTCTATTTCTATTATAGTTATTCTAGAAGTAGACTTCCATGTAGAAGTACAAATTATATAATCTTATTCCTTAGTTTTTATTCTCCAAAACCAAATTGAATTCAGACATAAAGCACACATGAATCATTAAAAAGCACCAAAACATAGTATCTCAGCCTCACACAACCTATCATTCTTTATCTCCATTGGCTACTACCAAGTTTCTTCTTTAACAAACTCAGTTGAGACAGTTGACATTTGAATTGTCTTAATTTGTGTTTAATTATGATAATTAAAAACATGTTTTTCTTATTTGTTCAATCTACAAATACCTTTTTAATACCTTCTGCTTGCCCAGGCTAGAACCAGGAGAGCCACAGCAACTTGCTATGGAATTCGGCCTTTGTCCTGATGCAATATAGATTACTAAAAGTTTTTGACTGCAAAATAAGTGTTAAATTCTCAGATTGGAGAGTTCCTCTCTTAGATATGTAAAGGAGGAACTGGGGGAGGAAGGAAGCTAGAGCATTTAGTACGAACAAATTTCCCATTTAGGAGACCAAATGGGAAATCACTGCTATAATTCAGGCAACATTTGATGAGGGTCTGAATGGAGACAGAGGTAGAGGAAATACAAGTAAATGATTAATGAGAGAAGTTTTAATGGTAGCTGTAAGAAGTGAAGAAAAGGGAAGAATTTAGGTTGGCTCCTGGGCCTCTCAGAGCTTGAGCTGCACAGTATAGTTAGTTACATAGATGCGGAATAGGAAAAGGAGACTGAACATCCGTGGTATAGTGTATGATGAGAAAAAAAATCATGAGTCGACTTCTAGATTATATCAGTAGTTACAGGGTGAATAAAGTAACAGGATATACTAGGAAGATGGCTATTTAGTGGTGAGTAAACCCACCTTTACAGAGGAACTAAAGTAAAGACCATTTTGTGATCTTATTGTAACGGTTCTCTTATAAAGTACATAAACACCTTTGGGTGTTGAATGAATAAATAAATAAGAAACTGACCCCACATCTCTCAGGTTTTCAAAGTGGCAGATAGATATACTGTGAAATTTGATTCCGTTCTGTATTGTTTATTCTAATAAGCACATATTTGTTGATGTAATCAACAGATGAATGAATCATTAAAGACTTTAATTGACTGCCTCCATGTATTGGCACTATGCTAGAAAAACTCAACTTGGAAAAATTACACTTACACATGCATGATTTATGTTGCACTGTGAAAAGTATTACCCTTAAAATCATGTTTACTAATTCAAACTCCTTTCTAAAAAGTGTAGTTTGATATTCAATGGAAACTGAATTTACTGCAAGCTTGCAAAGAACAATATAAAAATATTCAGCAGGTATACAAAAATGGTACATTAAAACTTTTTTCTATGAATTATTCAACTATAGTCAATAGTAAAAATCTAGTGTATTGGATAGTAGCACAGAATTTAGTCAGGTTGCTGTACCTGAATCTGAGCCTCACTGTTGCTGTTCTCTGTGCCTGTTTCCTCATCAGTTAGATGAGGATGATAACTTTACCTATCTCAAAGTTCTTATGGGGCATAAGCTGTAAATCACATAGAAGGCTCTTTGGCTTAAATAACTGCTGTAACAGTTAAAAAGAAAATTCAACGGATTCAGATGTACATTTGAGAGTCCCTGAATGAACTAAGCCCCCACAGGAAGCTCTATAAATATTCTGGTGAATTAGGAACAACATAACCTCCTGTTTCTCAATCCCTATAATGCCTCTGCTCTTTTGTGCTTCGTCTTCCCAAGACCACCTCTTTTGGTCCTCACCATCAATTCTGAGACCATCTCTTTTGGTTCTCACCATCATTTACTCTAAATCTCATACGAATGGACCTCTCAGTACAGTAGTTGAGCTTGTAACTCTGGCTCTCAGTCTCTAGATTTATAATTACTTTGGGACCACGATTTATTGAAAACAAAGATAATGAAGTCTCCTTCTCCCCAAAACATCCCTGGATACTACTCAGTCTTGTTTCCTGACCTCAACAGTATGAATCCTTGTTGGTCCCAATAGGACATCTATGAAACACCATCCTCAGAGCAACATGCACAGAGTGACTTTCAGAACCTATAATTCTCAACGCTGTACATAATCCAAAAAGTGTCTCAAATACAGATTTTAATAAATATTTTTGCTTTATAATATATAACAAAATTTAAAATAATTTTGTTTATAATTTTGTTACATAATAGAGTGGTTAGATGAAATATAGTTTTGATATGCTTATAAAACACAGTATATTTACTTTAATACTTCCACCAGAGTTTTGTTTTAAGTTTGTACTCTAGGTTTTGCAACTAATTTGAGAGACAAAGATAAAATGTCTCAAAAAAAAAAATGAGGCATCTCTCAACAACAACAAAAATAATTTGCCTTGAAGAAGATTCCAGACAAGCTATCATAAACTCTGAATATACTGCAAAACAAACAAAAGGGACATTCTCTTGTTTGCTTACTTTACCCATAAATGTGGTTGCCAGAGTTTTGCTCTGAGACCTTTTTTCCCTCCAGCTTTATACTTTTTCCCTGAGTAATCCCTTCCACTTCCATTGTTTCAATCAATAAACAGGGTTAACAATGTTCCCATGTCTGTATCTCTGGCCCTGAGTTCTCTCCTGGGATCCAGTCTACCACCATCTAGAAGTCCCACTGAAATATCAAATTCATGAGGGCCAAAGGTAAACTTTTTTCTCTCCATCTCCTTTTCATCTGTTTCCACTACTGCATTATTTTTTTCCTTACTGAAATATATCACTATCCAATGAGTCGAAAAAACAAAAAACAAAAACACAAAATGTGATGTTTTCTTTCACCCTTACCCACAAACAGTCCCCGAGTCCATTTTCCTAGTCAGCACCTCGTGCCTATTAACATTACACTCTTTACTTTCCTACCACTTTAGTTGCAGTGCCCCTCCCACTCCTCTCCCTTGGCACCAAGTTCGTGTTCCTAAGTTATAAATTGCATCATTTTTCCTCTGCTAAAAAAAATCTCCAAGACAATTGTCCTTTACATTCAAGAAATGATTCTGAGCTCCTCTAGGAGAGACATAACATCCGAAGCCTCCATAAATTGACCTGGGCCTACTTCTCTAGTCTTCTCTCTCACCATACCCTGTGGCAATTTAAACATAGAGCGATCATAAATTCTTTGACATTCCTTTCATTGAGAGGTGGAATCTTGGTTCCACTGACACTCTCCTTGAATCTGGGTGGACTTGTCCTTCCATCAGCCAATAGGTCACCATGTAAGAAGTACAACGTTCTTGTGACGGCCGTGCTGGAGAAGCTTTGTATAGTCACTATTCCAGCTAAGCTGACAGACACACTGAGTGGAAAAATTACCTCGGGAGTGGATTCACTTGCCACAGATGTTTTGTCTCTCAGAAGTTTGTGACACCTCAGCCACTCCACCCATCCTTTTAAAGGTCCCAAACGTGGTGAAGCAGAGACAAGCCATATCTACTGTGCTCTGTTTGACTCTTAGGCTCACAAAATCCATGGGTATGATCAAATGGTTACTGTTTTGCACAACTATATTTGGGTTTGTTTGGTTGTTGTTGTTTTTTTTGTTTTTTTTTTTTTTTTAACAGCAATGGATACTCAGATTACTCTTCTACTAACAATTTTTCCTTGTAATATCCTTGCAGTTTTCTGAATGTAAATGGCATTTAATTCATCAGTATCCTTATCTGGGCTTTTTCCTCTAACTGGGGTCACTGAGCAACTGTTCGATTAGTCAGCATACCTGACTGAACTATCTCTTTAAGTATCTAGGTCTTCTATTACATTGTCAGCAATTTGAATGGTAAAAACATCAGCATTATCTCAACCAAACATCTAGCATAATTCTTGGCACACAGTGGGGGCTGGATCTTTATTTGTTAAAAGGTCACAGCTGAACTTTCAAAACACCAATGAAAAAGAACACTGGACTCTAATGTAATATATGAAGAATCATTAGGAACAATATCGTCTTTCATTAAAATCTTTCATTTCATTTCCATATGGTATTCATTGACTGAGCCCAACTGCACAGTGACTGACTCATCAAAACATAAAAATCATGGGATCCCTGGGTGGTGCAGCGGTTTAGCGCCTGCCTTTGGCCCAGGGCGCGATCCTGGAGACCCGGGATCAAATCCCACATTGGGCTCCCAGTGCATGGAGCCTGCTTCTCCCTCTGCCTATGTCTCTGCCTCTCTCTCTCTCTCTCTCTCTCTCTGTGACTATCATAAATAAATAAAAATTAAAAAAAAAACATAAAAATCAGGAACAAAACAGTTCTTCTTAAGAAGTATGTATTTAATACAAGTGTAATTGGATAAACTGCATTTATCAGAACAAGGTAGAGTCTGAAGGCAATTTTTTGTCTGTGTAGGTTCTTTTAACTCCTCACCTATATCAAGAAATTGTATAGAAAATTATTTTCGAATCACCCTTTATTCCTCACTTGTCTGTTTACTATTAAGTCTTAGAGCCGGGGGATCCCTGGGTGGCGCAGCGGTTTGGCGCCTGCCTTTGGCCCAGGGCGCGATCCTGGAGACCCGGGATCGAATCCCACATCGGGCTCCCGGTGCATGGAGCCTGCTTCTCCCTCTGCCTGTGTCTCTGCCTCTCTCTCTCTCACTGTGTGCCTATCATAAATAAATAAAAAAAAAAAATTAAAAAAAAAAAAAAGTCTTAGAGCCACATGTATGATGAGTAGAAATCCCTACACAGAATCTCTATACAGTCAGACATTTAGTGCTTTTGATTCCCTCAAGAAAGAGAAAAACATGCTAAATCATAACAACACATTTATTTTAACACCACTGTGCTCAAGAAACCAAGGGGGAATACAAGGAAATCACAAAATAGGAGGTAGAAATTCCTTGGCTATGAATTTTAGTGGACAATTAAACCTCTCAATGGTACTTTTACTGGTACCATGTTTAAAAGGCAGAAATTATTTCCTCCCAAGTGAAAATAGCTTGAGAGAAAATCAGGAAGAGGTAACCCAACATATATTATAATTAAAGACATGGGAAGAGAGTCTTAAAAGATTTTTAGACACAATGACAAACACTACAGAGTAACAGGTTTTGAAGATGGTAAAGCACATCCACTAACATTTTAAGACTGAGATAGACTGAAATATGTTTCATTATATATCCGATAATTGCTAAGAGTAGGTATAAAACCAAACATTCAGAATTAAGATTCAAAGAATTCTCTGAACCAAATTCTGCCTTCAGTGTAAAGATTTTCCCTTTTGTAGAGTCCTTGTGCAACGTTATAAAATGATGACTGACACACTAACAGCTCAAGAGGGAGGTAGTCAGTCACTTCTGCAAAAATATCTTTTGCAAAAAAAAAAAATCTTTTGCACCTCAAAACCAAATATGCTCCTTCAAAAATATTTGAGATGTTTTGCAACAGCTATATGCATATCAGAGTATGTGATACAAATACTGTCTCTCTGCTTAAATTTTGCTGAGACTTCACTGAAAACAGTTATTGCCTAATCCATAAATGAGTCAGAAACTTAGCTTTCATCCACATGTGTTTCTTTTTAGTAGCTGGGTGGCTGAAATATCATCCTGATTAGATGTGAGACAGGTTACTGTGATAACTTATCCCATTAGTGAAATATGGTATGTAAATATATTATAACCTCTGTGTTATCTTAAATTCCAACTGACAGTTGATAAGGCCACCTGCATGGTCTGTTTTTGTGGGATCTCAAAACAGTAACTGAAGAGGGAGATGCCTGTGTAAGATATTACCACATCAAAGTCTCATGCTCTTTCAGGAATGTAGAACTTCAAGATAAAGGGCAACTCAGGAAACCAGGCTCGTATTTCTCTCACAATCTTACCATAAATGAAATGTTCCAACAATGCTTTTACTTACACATCGCTCAAAGCACTAAGCTGCTCCACGGATCTTTTCTACTTATAATTTTCAGTATGGAGTAAAATTGTATCACAATAAATTGAGTGCTCCATTCCAAAGGGTCATTTTAATGCAATCACCAAAAACAAAACAAAAAAACAAAAAGCCACACGGAAAAAAAAAAAAAAAAAAAAAACTGGACCCTGAATAGCAGTAAACAAAACTGTTTTGTTAAGCTAAAAATTTAAACAAACTTTGGTAAAGACTACCCTGAATTGTGAAAAATCTGAATTACTCAATACTTTGAAAGAAGGGCAGCCCGGGTGGCTCAGAAGTTTAGGACTGCCTTCGGTCCAGGGTGTGATCCTGGAGACCGGGGGATCGAGTCCCGTGTCGGGCTCCCTGTGTGGAGCCTGCTTCTCCCTCTGCCTGTGTCTCTGCCTCTCTCTCTCTCTCTCTCTCTGTGTCTCTCATGAATAAATAAATAAAATCTTAAAAAAATACTCTGAAAGTCTTAAAAAAGTATTGTAGTAAGCACAAAATATGTTAACAACTATTTCTTAGTATACATGCTTCTGAAAATGGCTTTTAATTATTATACTTAAAAATAATTATATAAATGAGTATCTATATACTGTTTGAAGATCTTTGAAAGTCTATATTGTAGAATCCTTATAATTGGACTATTCTCAATTAACTGCAAAGCAAATGTAATCATCAATGCAGTCGGCTTCATGTTCCTCAGGAGTGGCTGGGGTCTCAAAACATCTCTGTTGGTGAGCTTTGGCCTAGAGTCTCACAGTCTTGCAGAGAGAGAAGGCTGATTTTCTTTATACATCTTTTCAGACTGAGAGGTCAATCAGAAAGGGGGAGCTTTGGGGTTTGTCACAAGTGGAAGTTCAGGAAATAGAATGTGAAGAAGCAAATGTTGGGGGTATGCTTTATAATGAAGGGAGACCCTAGACCAATGGCTAAAGTCTCATAGGAGAGACTATCTCAGGCACAGAATTGTTACAAGTCCCCTAAATCCAATTCTGTGTCCATCTTGTCATCTCCTGATGATTATTTGGTTCTCTACCTAGCTCTGACTACAGGAAAATAATTCAGTGCTCATACTGACATGAGTAGGGTAGTTATCATGACAGTTCCATTTTCTATTAAGTCAGTAAACTGAATACAATCTCTAGTAGAAAGCAGATTAATGTAAAATAATTTCATATGGTATAAAGTTGGAGGTGTAATAATCAAGTCTATATTATCAGTGCTCTCTTTGACAAAAAAGGGCCCCTTAAATACTAAAAATCAAATAGAATCCAAACAATGGCTAGTGCTTGGGGGATGTTTGTTAAGATGTAGGTAGAAAAAGGATATCAAAATGTCCTGTGGTAAAATGTCAAAGTATTAAGTTGCAAATTAGTTACCCTGGGTCACAGGGGTATCATTACTCTGTAATGATGAATCACATTTTAGGTTGTTTTAAGAGCAAATTATGAAACACTGACTAACCATGTTTTTACATAGACATGTCAAAAAGCACACAAGTCTTCACTTCTAAATTTTTGTAGTCAATCTAATACTTTAAAATATATATTATATTCTCCCAATTCCCTGAAAAGATAGAGTATAATTAGGATATTCTTATTTTCTATCTGCAGAAGTTAGGCTCAGTTAATTGATTTTTATTTTTTTAAGGAAGACAAGGAAATTATCAGGACCAAAAATGATTCTGCTCACGCTTTCTGAGACTCAAATCCACGTTATTCTCTTTTTCCTAGTGTGATGCCATTAGCATGCTGAAAAGGGAATAATTATGGTAGGTTCACAACTTCAAAAATAACAGGATAGAGAACAAGAGACATCAATAGACAAGAGATTTCAACATACTTTGAAATACTGAAAATAAATGGAGTAGTGTTAATGGAGAACACCCAGGGAGAGAAGTTTCACCCCAGTGTACACAGGGAGGAAGGTTTCAGCTGAGAAAAAGAGGAGGGAAGCTGGGCTAAGAAATTGAAGATAAAATGAAGGGACTATAAAAAGGAGACCAATCAAATATCCATGTCAATCACTATCAATGACCACTCTGTGGCCAGATATAAACAAACCAAATGATTACCTACCCAAATAAACAAGAAGCAATTTTAACGACAATAACTGAATAATCCCAGAAAAATGATGCTGGCACAGAGGGCTTCCTAAATATCCTGGACTGCTCTCTCCAAAGCATCATCAAATGAACCCTGGCCAATTCTTAAAGTTATCTATCAGTTTATGATTGCATTCAAACAAATGATAAACTTTCAATAGACATTCAAGAAAGGCTTTGATCAGGAAAGAGTCTGTTCTGATTCTGCAGAATATATTTCTAATCACCATTATGTAAACACTCCATTGGTTTGAGCTTTTGGAATCAATCTGTACAAAACAGAATGTAAATCACATGAACCTTAATTTTAAAAAGTGAAGATGACAGAGGTTGGAAATTGTTAGTTGATGGGGAGAAGCAGAAATGCTAAGAGCCATATTTTACAATACAGATTTTTTCTACATTTGACTAAGAAAGAAACAATGATGTTATTTCATTATATAAGGCTACAAAGTTAACCAATAAAAGAACTAAAAAGACTGAAATTTAACTATTAGTAGCACTCCTAGAAAGACCTGTCCATACACTATTGACCACCTCTAATTCCTCTCTCCTGTTTTCCACTGAACAGAGTCTAATCAAGTTATCACAGCAACTACTCCACTGGAGTAGCTCGAATCAGAGTCTCCAGTGCTAAATCCCTGAGTCAGGTCTCAGTGCTCATCCTACTCCCATACAACATTTGATATAGCTGAGGTCCTGCAGGTAGGTAGATAATGGTTAGAAACACAACCTCTGCCTCTCTCTGCATCCCTCATAAATAAATAAATAAATAAATAAATAAATAAATAAATAAATAAATAAATAAAATCTAAGAAAATAAATAAATAAACAAAAACCCACAAGCTCTGTAACCAGATTGCCTAGATTAAATTTGCAGATTAGTCACCATGAAATTTTGTGCAATCTAATAGGCATTTCCATTTCCAGCTGTTGTTTTGTTTTGTTTTTAATTTGAAAACTAGGATTACTAATAATACCTACATCATAGGGTTGCTCTGAGGAATGAAAGAATAAATACCTATATAAAGTATGTAGAATGGTGACTGAGGATACATATAAATTATCTTTGATCTCCCTTCTCCTTAGAACCCTTCCTTCACTTACTCTCCAGGCAAACAAGTTCTGGTTTTCTTCTGACTCTGCAGGCTTCCCTTTTTGAGTTTCTTCTAGAAACTCATGCTTTCACCAGTTGTCTCAACACAGGTGGGCTCCGGACCTGAGTTCTCGTCCTCTTCTCTCCATCTATACATAGGTTTTTGGTGAGTTTATCACCACTAATCTCACAGTTTTTATTATTTCTATATGCTTTTATGTCCAGATTTTTGTCTATAGACTACACCTATCTATTAAACTACAGTCTTGCAATTCCAGTTGCCTCCTTTGTATTTCCACTTGGATATACCCAGTAGACATCATAAAATTGACATATCTATAAGTAAATACCTGACCTCCATACCGAACCTGTTCCTCCCACACTCTTTCCCTTTTTAGTAAATAGAAACATTATTTTTCTAATGGAGAGTCTCCTCTTTGTTTACCAATTCCATTGCAAATCTGTTGGCTAATTTTACTGACAATGCCTTCAAAATATATTTCGCGCACTCCTTCCTCTCTCTACTTCCAATATGGCACTCCAAGCTTTTCTCCATGACTCCTCGTTTTCACCTTTTCCCCCTATAATCTCTTCCCAACAGGGCAGCCAGAGTGTCCCTTTGATGTTCTAAACATGTTTATGTTCCTTCTGTGGCATATAGTAGCTTCCCATCCCTTCTGGAGTAAAATCCAATGTCCTTGTAATGGCAACAGAGTCATACTAGTGTCTCCCTGCATTTGGTCTGAATTAATTCCACTCTTCTCCTGCCTTCTTCCCTCTGGTCCATCCCAAGTGGGGTATTTCCTCTTTTTGAAATAAACCAGACAATTATAGACATTGCTGCTATAAACATTGATGTCCAAAATAGCCAAACTATGGAAAGAGCCCAGATGTCTATTGACAGGTGAATGGATAAAGAAGATGTGTGTGGTGTGCGCGCGCGCGCACACACACACACACGCTGGAACACTACCCATCAAAAATGAAATCTCACCATTTGCAATGATGAGGATGGAACTAGCAGCTATTATGCTAAATGAAAGAAGTTAATCAGAGAAAGACAATTATCGGGGGGAGGGGCAAGATGGCGGAAGAGTAGGGTCTCCAAATCACCTGTCTCCACCAAACTACCTAGAAAACCTTCAAATTATCCTGAAAATCTATGAATTCGGCCTGAGATTTAAAGAGAGACCAGCTGGAATGCTACAGTGAGAAGAGTTCGCGCTTCTATCCAGGTAGGAAGACGGGGAAAAAGAAATAAAGGAACAAAGGCCTCCGAGGGGGAGGGGCCCCGCGAGGAGCCGGGCTGAGGCCGGGGCGAGTGTCCCCAGGACAGGAGAGCCCCGTCCCGGAGGAGCAGGAGCTGCACCGACCTTCCTGGGGGAAAGGGGCTCGCGGGGAGGTGGAGCAGGACCAGGAGGGCGAGGAGGCCCTCGGGCTCCCGGGGACACTAACAGAGCAACTGCGCGCCCAGGAGAGTGCGCCGAGCTCCCTAAGGGCTGCAGCGCGCACGGCGGGACCCGGAGCAGCTCGGGGGGGGGGGGGGGGGGGGGGGGGGGGGGGCTCGGGGGCGGCTCCGCGGAGGGGGCTGCGGGGCGGGAGCAGCTCGGGGGGGCTCGGGGGCGGCTCCGCGGAGGGGGCTGCGGGGGGGAGCAGCTCGGGGGGCTCGGGGGCGGCTCCGCGGAGGGGGCTGCGGGGGGGAGCAGCTCGGGGGGCTCGGGGGCGGCTCAGCGGAGGGGGCTGCGCGGCCCGGGAGCGCGAATCCAACAGCGCAGGCTCCGGAGCACAGGGCGCCGGGACACAGCCCAGGATCCCGCCTCCCCCGGGACAGGCAGAGACCGGGAGGGCCCAGGACAGCGAGGACGCTCCTGCCCCAGCTGAGCAGATCAGCGGCCCCGCCCCGGAGCCTCCAGGCCCTGCAGACGGAGAGCTCCGGAGTTCCTGCCAGAGCTGAATCCAGGTTTCCAGAGCTGCCCCGCCACTGGGGCTGTTCCTCCTGGGGCCTCACGGGGTAAACAACCCCCACTGAGCCCTGCACCAGGCAGGGGCACAGCAGCTCCCCCAACTGCTAACACCTGAAAATCAGCACAACAGGCCCCTCCCCCAGAAGACCAGCTAGACTGACAACTTCCAGGGGAAGCCAAGGGACTTAAAGAACACAGAATCAGAAGATACTCCCCGGTGGTTCTTTTTTTTTTTTTTTTTTTTTTTTTTTTTTTTTTTTGGTTTTTTGTTTTGTTTTGTTTTGTTTTGCTTTTTGATTTGTTTCCTTCCCCCACCCCCCCTTTTTTTTTCTCCTTTCTTTTTCTTTCTTTTTCTTCTTCTTTTTTTTCTTCTTTCGTTTTTTTTTTCTCTTCCCTTTTTTTTCTCTTTCTCTTTTCTTTCCTTCTTTCTCTCCTCTCTTTTTCTCTTTTTCCCAATACAACTTGCTTTTGGCCACTCTGCACTGAGCAAAATGACTAGAAGGAAAACCTCACCTCAAAAGAAAGAATCAGAAACAGTCCTCTCTCCCACAGAGTTACAAAATCTGGATTACAATTCAATGTCAGAAAGCCAATTCAGAAGCACTATTATACAGCTACTGGTGGCTCTAGAAAAAAGTATAAAGGACTCAAGAG
The DNA here is from genome assembly GCF_011100685.1 of Canis lupus familiaris. Classification (NCBI taxonomy): domain Eukaryota; kingdom Metazoa; phylum Chordata; class Mammalia; order Carnivora; family Canidae; genus Canis; species Canis lupus. The sequence continues at coordinate 20,951,030 of NC_049236.1, read as the reverse complement.
ACTTCATGACTGCAGAATTTAGAGCTAATCAGGCAGAAATTAAAAATCAATTGAATGAGATGCAATCCAAACTAGAAGACCTAACGACGAGGGTTAACGAGGTGGAAGAGCGAGTGAGTGACATAGAAGACAAGTTGATAGCAAAGAGGGAAACTGAGGAAAAAACAGACAAACAATTAAAAGACCATGAAGATAGATTAAGGGAAATAAACGACAGCCTGAGGAAGAAAAACCTACGTTTAATTGGGGTTCCCGAGGGCGCCGAAAGGGACAGAGGGCCAGAATATGTATTTGAACAAATTCTAGCTGAAAACTTTCCTAATCTGGGAAGGGAAACAGGCATTCAGATCCAGGAAATAGAGAGATCCCCCCCTAAAATCAATAAAAACCGTTCAACACCTCGACATTTAATTGTGAAGCTTGCAAATTCCAAAGATAAGGAGAAGATCCTTAAAGCAGCAAGAGACAAGAAATCCCTGACTTTTATGGGGAGGAGTATTAGGGTAACAGCAGACCTCTCCACAGAGACCTGGCAGGCCAGAAAGGGCTGGCAGGATATATTCAGGATCCTAAATGAGAAGAACATGCAACCAAGAATACTTTATCCAGCAAGGCTCTCATTCAAAATGGAAGGAGAGATAAAGAGCTTCCAAGACAGGCAGCAACTAAAAGAATATGTGACCTCCAAAACAGCTCTGCAAGAAATTTTAAGGGGGCCTCTTAAAATTCCCCTTTAAGAAGAAGTTCAGTGGAACAGTCAACAAAAACAAAGACTGAATAGATATCATGATGACACTAAACTCATATCTCTCAATAGTAACTCTGAATGTGAACGGGCTTAATGACCCCATCAAAAGGCGCAGGGTTTCAGACTGGATAAAAAAGCAGGACCCATCTATTTGCTGTCTACAAGAGACTCATTTTAGACAGAAGGACACCTACAGCCTGAAAATAAAAGGTTGGAGAACCATTTACCATTCGAATGGTCCTCAAAAGAAAGCAGGGGTAGCCATCCTTATATCAGATAAACTAAAATTTACCCCAAAGACTGTAGTGAGAGATGAAGAGGGACACTATATCATACTTAAAGGATCTATTCAACAAGAGGACTTAACAATCCTCAATATATATGCTCCGAATGTGGGAGCTGCCAAATATATAAATCAATTATTAACCAAAGTGAAGAAATACTTAGATAATAATACACTTATACTTGGTGACTTCAATCTAGCTCTTTCTATACTCGATAGGTCTTCTAAGCACAACATCTCCAAAGAAACGACAGCTTTAAATGATACACTGGACCAGATGGATTTCACAGATATCTACAGAACTTTACATCCAAACTCAACTGAATACACATTCTTCTCAAGCGCACATGGAACTTTCTCCAGAATAGACCACATATTGGGACACAAATCGGGTCTGAACCGATACCAAAAGATTGGGATTGTCCCCTGCATATTCTCGGACCATAATGCCTTGAAATTAGAACTAAATCACAACAAGAAGTTTGGAAGGACCTCAAACACGTGGAGGTTAAGGACCATCCTGCTAAAAGATAAAAGGGTCAACCAGGAAATTAAGGAAGAATTAAAAAGATTCATGGAAACTAATGAGAATGAAGATACAACCGTTCAAAATCTTTGGGATGCAGCAAAAGCAGTCCTAAGGGGGAAATACATCGCAATACAAGCATCCATTCAAAAACTGGAAAGAACTCAAATACAAAAGCTAACCTTACACATAAAGGAGCTAGAGAAAAAACAGCAAATAGATCCTACACCCAAGAGAAGAAGGGAGTTAATAAAGATTCGAGCAGAACTCAACGAAATCGAGACCAGAAGAACTGTGGAACAGATCAACAGAACCAGGAGTTGGTTCTTTGAAAGAATTAATAAGATAGATAAACCATTAGCCAGCCTTATTAAAAAGAAGAGAGAGAAGACTCAAATTAATAAAATCATGAATGAGAAAGGAGAGATCACTACCAACACCAAGGAAATACAAACGATTTTAAAAACATATTATGAACAGCTATACGCCAATAAATTAGGCAATCTAGAAGAAATGGACGCATTCCTGGAAAGCCACAAACTACCAAAACTGGAACAGGAAGAAATAGAAAACCTGAAGAGGCCAATAACCAGGGAGGAAATTGAAGCAGTCATCAAAAACCTCCCAAGACACAAGAGTCCAGGGCCAGATGGCTTCCCAGGGGAATTTTATCAAACGTTTAAAGAAGAAATCATACCTATTCTCCTAAAGCTGTTTGGAAAGATAGAAAGAGATGGAGTACTTCCAAATTCGTTCTATGAAGCCAGCATCACCTTAATTCCAAAGCCAGACAAAGACCCCACCAAAAAGGAGAATTACAGACCAATATCCCTGATGAACATGGATGCAAAAATTCTCAACAAGATACTGGCCAATAGGATCCAACAGTACATTAAGAAAATTATTCACCATGACCAAGTAGGATTTATCCCTGGGACACAAGGCTGGTTCAACACCCGTAAAACAATCAATGTGATTCATCATATCAGCAAGAGAAAAACCAAGAACCATATGATCCTCTCATTGGATGCAGAGAAAGCATTTGACAAAATACAGCATCCATTCCTGATCAAAACTCTTCAGAGTGTAGGGATAGAGGGAACATTCCTCGACATCTTAAAAGCCATCTATGAAAAGCCCACAGCAAATATCATTCTCAATGGGGAAGCACTGGGAGCCTTTCCCCTAAGATCAGGAACAAGACAGGGATGTCCACTCTCACCACTGCTGTTCAACATAGTACTGGAAGTCCTAGCCTCAGCAATCAGACAACAAAAAGACATTAAAGGCATTCAAATTGGCAAAGAAGAAGTCAAACTCTCCCTCTTCGCCGATGACATGATACTCTACATAGAAAACCCAAAAGTCTCCACCCCAAGATTGCTAGAACTCATACAGCAATTCAGTAGCGTGGCAGGATACAAAATCAATGCCCAGAAGTCAGTGGCATTTCTATACACTAACAATGAGACTGAAGAAAGAGAAATTAAGGAGTCAATCCCATTTATAATTGTACCCAAAAGCATAAGATACCTAGGAATAAACCTAACCAAAGATGTAAAGGATCTATACCCTCAAAACTATAGAACACTTCTGAAAGAAATTGAGGAAGACACAAAGAGATGGAAAAATATTCCATGCTCATGGATTGGCAGAATTAATATTGTGAAAATGTCAATGTTACCCAGGGCAATATACACGTTTAATGCAATCCCTATCAAAATACCATGGACTTTCTTCAGAGAGTTAGAACAAATTATTTTAAGATTTGTGTGGAATCAGAAAAGACCCCGAATAGCCCGGGGAATTTTAAAAAAGAAAACCATATCTGGGGGCATCACAATGCCAGATTTCAGGTTGTACTACAAAGCTGTGGTCATCAAGACAGTGTGGTACTGGCACAAAAACAGACACATAGATCAATGGAACAGAATAGAGAACCCAGAAGTGGACCCTGAACTTTATGGTCAACTAATATTCGATAAAGGAGGAAAGACTATCCATTGGAAGAAAGACAGTCTCTTTAATAAATGGTGCTGGGAAAATTGGACATCCACATGCAGAAGAATGAAACTAGACCACTCTCTTTCACCATACACAAAGATAAACTCAAAATGGATGAAAGATCTAAATGTGAGACAAGATTCCATCAAAATCCTAGAGAAGAACACAGGCAACACCCTTTTTGAACTCGGCCACAGTAACTTCTTGCAAGATACATCCACGAAGGCAAAAGAAACAAAAGCAAAAATGAACTATTGGGACTTCATCAAGATAAGAAGCTTTTGCACAGCAAAGGATACAGTCAACAAAACTCAAAGACAACCTACAGAATGGGAGAAGATATTTGCAAATGACATATCAGATAAAGGGCTAGTTTCCAAGATCTATAAAGAACTTATTAAACTCAACACCAAAGAAACAAACAATCCAATCATGAAATGGGCAAAAGACATGAACAGAAATCTCACAGAGGAAGACATAGACATGGCCAACATGCATATGAGAAAATGCTCTGCATCACTTGCCATCAGGGAAATACAAATGAAAACTACAATGAGATACCACCTCACACCAGTGAGAATGGGGAAAATTAACAAGGCAGGAAACAACAAATGTTGGAGAGGATGCGGAGAAAAGGGAACCCTCTTACAGTGTTGGTGGGAATGTGAACTGGTGCAGCCACTCTGGAAAACTGTGTGGAGGTTCCTCAAAGAGTTAAAAATAGACCTGCCCTACGACCCAGCAATTGCACTGTTGGGGATTTACCCCAAAGATACAAATGCAATGAAACGCCGGGACACCTGCACCCCGATGTTTCTAGCAGCAATGGCCACGATAGCCAAACTGTGGAAGGAGCCTCGGTGTCCAACGAAAGATGAATGGATAAAGAAGATGTGGTTTATGTATACAATGGAATATTACTCAGCTATTAGAAATGACAAATACCCACCATTTGCTTCAACGTGGATGGAACTGGAGGGTATTATGCTGAGTGAAGTAAGTCAGTCGGAGAAGGACAAACATTATATGTTCTCATTCATTTGGGGAATATAAATAATAGTGAAAGGGAATATAAGGGAAGGGAGAAGAAATGTGTGGGAAATATCAGAAAGGGAGACAGAACGTAAAGACTGCTAACTCTGGGAAACGAACTAGGGGTGGTAGAAGGGGAGGAGGGCGGGGGGTGGGAGTGAATGGGTGACGGGCACTGGGTGTTATTCTGTATGTTAGTAAATTGAACACCAATAAAAAATAAATTAAAAAAAATAAGAAAGACAATTATCGTACGATCTCACTCATATGTGAAATTTAAGAAACAAAACAGAGGATCATAGGGGAAGAGAGGGAAAAATAGTGGAATTGGCAATTCCCAATGCCACACCACTGGGAATTGGCAGGTGGAATTTAAACCCATGCCTGTCTGACTCTAAAGTATCCAGAACTAGATAGATGCTACTTCATTTATAACAACAGAAGTCTAAGTGGTTGTCGGGCTTTTTACATAGTGAAATAAAAGCAAAGAACGCAAGCAAAGTGTATATGCTGTGTATGTATGCTTTTTTAATATTACACTTCCTAAGTCAGGCAATTAAAGAGTAGTTTCTTATTACCCTTCAATTATTTCTCTCTAGGAAAGAAAAAGTCTGGCTTTGAAAAGAATTCATAAATGTCCTTTGTGTTTTGTTTTGTTCAAAGTTTAATTGATTCAATGACTTTTTTTGAAGAGCACACTATAGGCCACAACACAGAGCTGAGTTAAGAAACTAATTGAAGCCAGGTTCATGAGGGCTTAAATTACCAGAGCCTTCCTGTCATCTTAAATTAAACTTCCTTATATACTTTGCAAGATTTATAACCCCAGGCTGAGAAGCTGTAAACCGTCCCAGTTTCTGAGTGAATCCCTCAGAAGGAAATGATGTTTCCTGGAAAAGAGAAAGGCAAATGTCCTCAATGGAAGAGGGTTCCAAGAGCAACGTGTGTGGCAGAGGTCACGAGAACCTCGGCTTGGAGCTGCGGCGGGAATAGACAAGTCACTCAAAGAACATGTGTCCACAGATTTTGCTCTTCGCCTTGCAAGTCCTATCTGAGCAAGTTCATCTAAACTGCAAGTGGACAAGCATTTGATTTTCTCCAACAAATGGAAAGCAGAAGGGCAAATGATCATCTGTGGAAATTACAATCTCTCAAATTCTCAAAATAGTTACTGTAGCTCAGAAAGACTTAACATTGCTGCCTTTCCTGATTCTATGACCTACATGATTTCTTACCTGCCTCTACTTTTATACATTCGATTTCCTTTCTTTTTTACGTGTTTTATTTGTATAAAACATAAAAATAAAATATTTGTTCGTGCAATTCAGTAATCACTATTTGTGAGTTGGTAAAGTTCACTACTTAATAACAGGAAGGAAAGCTATTTCATAATCTGGACAATAATTAAGCTAAAGGTCCACATTTTAAGGAAAAATCTCTTTCTTAAAGCTTTTAGCAAATAAAAATCATACTCTTTTACATATACCATCATGCTAACACCACCTCATATGTAACCTACCAATACCTAGGAAAAAATGAATTTTCATTATATAATTTTCTTGCACTATAATGATTTATCAGATATCTCAGGAAAATTATCCACTGATGACATGCATTTTGCTCATTGTTGGCTGTTCTCCTGTGCCAGACACTGTGTAAGATTTTGGTGAAATTAAACTTCCTGTTACCTTTCATGTCAACTAGAACTCTCACAGTCAAAACTCAACACATGGAAAAGTATGATTAGCAGAAATATCCTGAACGCCCAGGATGTATCCTGAATTTACTGACCAAATGAATTTTCTGAGTTCAAAAAAATACAGTACTCATTTCTACTTTGTTTTCTAGAATAAAAAAATACTTCCCCATCTCCTAGTTAATACTTAGAGAAAATCACTATGATATCAACTCTTACAAAAGCTTATCACTTTTTATTAAAATATTTTTCATATTTTCCCAGTTGGCTGAAGAGAAGGTCTTTAATCTAATATTTCCTTTTTTTAAGGTGCATTTCTTTCTTTATTTCTTTTAGAGAATGTGTGCGCATGTGTACCAATGCACATACACCAGCTGATGGCAGGGGAGTGAGGGGCAGAAGGAGAGGGAGAGAGAGAATCTTAAGCAGGCGCCCAACAAGGGGCTCAACCTCACAATCATGTCCTGAACAGAACTGAAGAGTCAGATGCTTAACCAACTGAGCCACTCACTCAGTTGCCCCATCTACTATTTTCAAAATGAAAAGTAAAACCAGAAAAAATTGAGGGGCTAGTTTTTATTTATATTAAATAAATGCAAATACAATGCTTTACATTATGTAGCCCAGCAAGATCGTTACTCTTTACTCCTGTGAAGTCCTTCCAAAGATCATGGATAGAGAAAATTTAATTTTTATCTTAAATGTATTCAGATTTTTGAGAACTGAAGATTCAATTAACCAAGTCTTTATCACTCCAGATATAACCAAGTAATCCCTGTGAAGGATTTAGGAAATTTTAGGAAATAAAGTTCCAGCTTTATTTTAATACAGATACTACAGTAAGTGGATAATTCCAGTAATAATAAGAAGAATCTCTACTCTAGACCATTTGGAAACTAGCTAGTTCAATATCACGACTACCCCCAAATAAAAGCATATTTAATTTTATGCTACTAATTTTATAAATATATACAATTTTGTTATGAATTACTTACAATTGTAATTGTGAATCTTCCTACTTAAAATTGGAAGCAGCTATAACATAGATTTGTTCTTAAATTATCTCATTTCAGAAACAGTTGCTGAAAACTCCTGTGTATCAGGCTCTGTGCTTATCCCTTGGACTATACCAGTGATTAAAATATAAAAAATACTGCTGTGCTAATAGTGCTTACCTTTTAAAGGGAAATGGCAATAATGAATAATGAATATAAGTAAATTGAAATTAAAGATTGATTAAAGCTAAGAAAAAAATAAAACATATGGCAAAGTACAATGGAGAGCAGACATGGGCAGCCGGTAGTGTTAAAGGGGAGCTGTCAAGGTAAGCATCAGTGAGAAGGTAACACGTGAGCCACTGACTTGAAGCAGGTGAGAGACTTAGGCCAAACAGCTAGGAGAAAGAGTATTCCAGGCAAAGCAGGAGCATATCTCCTAAGGTGGGAGCAAGCCTGGACTATTTGAGACCGTTGCAAGGCTTTGAACAGGGAGTAGTGTGTGCTTGGTATGTTCAGAGTGTTTTATACTGTAGTGACTCAGTGAACCTAAAAAAAAACTCATGAGAACAATGCCATTTTTTATTCTCTTTTAACAAATGAGAACACTGCAGCAGTGACAGGTCAGGCAAGTTTCCTGAGACCCCACAATTAGAAAGTGGTGAAATCGGGATCCAAGTGTAGGCAGTTTGATTCTACAGGCGAACTTTAACTACACCTCTAGTTGTCACTTGAACAGGACACACACACTTGTGTGCACGCGCACACACACACGCAGGTATAATCTTATGTATGTGCACCAACATACCCACAAACGGACAGACAGAAGAGTGGAGAAAGAGCTGAGACGCCAGAAAAGGAGAGTTTGTTACCCATGTTTTATTTTTTCTCTTATGTGCTTGTTAACCTTTGGGTCAAAGTGTCTGCTTAAATGAAAGATGTTCCAAATGATTGAAAACATTTGGAGTTACTTGCAAAATACCAAAACCAAGTTAGAAATTCTTAATGCATAAAATAAATATTGTGGGAATATATACAGTTACACCAATTTATTTTAAATGAAAAGAATAAAACAAAACTCTCACTGAACTGAAACCATGTGCCCTTAAAATTTTTTATGAGTTGACAGAGAAAAATACAAGAATATTTTCTGGTAAATATCCAGAATAATATAGCAACCAATCATTTAAGCTATTTACTTGGGAAGAGCTTTAGAATTAACAGAGAAGCTTCATAAATCATGATTTATGACTCACATCTCAAGCAAATGAAGATAAATGTGTCACTGGGTTATTTTTTTCTGTGTTAATTATCTTCGTTTTACCATATAGACATAAACACCATTTCTCATGTATATCCTCACTATGGGCTTTTGGAAAATACGTTGCTTGTTGTATGTAAGGCCACAGAAATTCTAATTCATAGGCTTTTCCCTGTGCGAAATCGATATAAGTGGAAATAAGTATTGATGTTTGAAATATAATATTCTCCAAAATATATAATATATTCTATTAAAATTAAGACATGTAGCTCCTCTATATCAGCATCGTAAGTACTATACTTAGTACAGCAAGTACTCCACATTTATAAATTATGAGTCTAAAAAGTAATTAAAACCAATTAAATTTATTAGCAGAAAAAATTCTTAAGAAGTGTGTCCTAAGAACACGGATGAATAGAATACTTTTCAAAACATAATTTTAATGAAAAAAAATTAGATAGCTCTCCCCAAAATGGTATAAAATTACCATGCCTACTATATAGAGCTTTAATTTTTAATTAAAATATAGTTCCAGAACAGCCAGGCATATCCATCAAGAATGAGAAGAACAATCTCCCCAGAAGGGTCATAACCACTGAGAAATTCTGAGTAAGAAATTCCACATGGTAGATACGGAAATAGAACAAGGTAAAGAAAAGACAAATGATACTCCATATCACTTCCAGGGTGAACATGTTTTGTACAATACCACTTCACTTCCTATGTTTTCTCAGCTACTATTCTTGCTTCTTATCCATTCAAATAACTTAAACCAAACTCTAGGAAATATTATTTTTGGCAGTTTTCAAAATCTAGATCTCTTTCTACTAATCATCCCCTTCAAAATAATAATACATAATAAAAAAGATATTTCCTTATCCCCCCTTCTCTATTCTTAAGGAAATCCAAAGAACTTACCCTATAGAGAATTTGTTTTCACTTTGACTTTTATACGATTTCACTTATGTCACAAAAAGCAAGGATGAGTTTAAAGAATAGAATTGTATCTGCATTGTCGAGTGATGAGAAATATCTTTTACCACTCCATGACCTATGTAGTATACTCTATATTTTTGGCTAAAATTACAATTTTTCTTTATTGGCTCAATAATTCGTGAGCCAAATCTTCCAAAGCAAGTAGAGTTTACTTGGCCATATAGAGAAAAGAAGTACTGCTTACTGGGAAGAAAGGGCTGGTTGGCAGGTGAAAGAGAAGAGGATTTCTGAACTGTTGAATATTTGACAATAAGTTGAGGGGTGGTACGTGAATGTAATTTGGAATTTTACTCTAACTTTTTGAGTCAATACTAAATACCAAAAACAAACTCAGGGTAAACTGAGTGTTACTAGGTCTCAGATTTGCCTTGTAAGATGGAAAAGTTAAATATTTACATCTGTGTGATATGTGTGTATACTCTTAAAGATGATGACTCTTTTCATATTGGACATTCTTCCTCCGAAGGGCAAACAATCAGCTATTTACGCAATAGACCCAGTGACCCGATATCCTGGTCGTTGGTGAGTAACAAATGAGCAGTATGCATGAAGTTTGTCTACTTAGTTTCATGCTGTGGTCATTTTTTGATGTGTCGACTTAGCTAGGCCTATTCAGGGCCACTTGTTCAATCAGACACTGACCTAGATGCTGCTGTTGAAAGTGTTTCGTGGCTGCGGTTAAAGTCTAGAACAGCTAACTTTAAGGGAGATTCTCTTAGATACACTGGGTCTATGTGATTCCCCACTTGAAAGATCTCAAAGGCAGGATGGAGGCTTCCTTCAGAGAAGAAATTGTACCTGTATATACAAGTTTGGGTTCATGCTGAGAGAGTTTCAGCCTGTCCTTCCTGCGGGGCTGCCCTGAGGATTTCAGACTTGCCTCCCTAGCCCCCACCATCGTGTAAACCAATTCTTCACAATCAGTCTCTTCATCCCTTACTGCTTCTGCTTCTCCGGTCGAGCCCTGACTGATAACCATTCCAAATTGGAAAACAGCGCTAATGGACGAGGGAAGAAAGTGGCCATGACGTGTCAGCACCCCATCCCAGGCTGTGCCTACAATGCACCAATAGATGAACACACACATGTGTGTTTATAAATACACACATACAATCACATATTGAAAACAGTATGTCCCCAAACACTCAAACCCCTATGTTTGACAGACCCGAAATTTTTGACAGATTCAATGAATCGAATCGTAAACCTTAATAAAAGAGAACTAACTACCCACTTGGAGACGAGGACTCTAGCACATTGTAAATAATAATTTGCGGAAGGAGGACTCTAGCACATTGTAAATAATAATAATTTGTAAGTAATAATTTCTGGCCTGGTCCGTGCGCTCTGCCCTGACGCCGATGGAGCCCCTCACCTCCAAATGCAGACACAGGGTGCCCTTTGACCCAGTGGCAGCCAGGCTGCTCCACGGGCCTCACCCTGTGTTAGCAAGGATCCCCCTCCTCAGCATCTGCCCTAGTGACTTCCCATCCATGGACCCCACTCTGCTTCTTGGCAGCAGCCAGGCTGTCTCTGCTGGATTCTCTCTCCCCTGTTGCAATAGTCGTGAATAAGTATTTCACTTTCATTAAAAAAAAAAAAAAAAAAAAGTGCCTCATCACTTACAGAAAAAGACACTTCACACACTTTGTTTGATACAAACCACACTCAACTTTGGAAAACACACAGAGACATTTCACCTAAACTTAATAAATGTTGCTCATCCAACCACGAGAAAAGTGGTTTTTAACTTCTACAACACCGGTCAAGTAACATCGGAACACTGATGCAATGACATAAATATGTTTTTGCAAACTCACAAACAATAGCTTGTTAAAAAAAAAAAATTGTAACTAGACAGGTTAAGTCTAAACACACGCCCTGCTTCCCCTTCCTTACCTGGACTGCATATCTTGTTGGGCTTTGGCCTGACTCGCTTCTGCCTGAGAGGAGGCCTGGCTGACTCGCTGCTGAAGTTCGGCCAAGGACTGGTAATACTGCTGCTGATGGTGCTGTTGCTGCTTGTAGCGAGACAAACTGAAAAACAGCCCTAGAATGGCTTTTAAGTTTCCATTTCTTATTTCTGTATCAAAGGGAAAATATAAAAACAGGAACAGATGAAATGAATGCGGTTTTCCTTTTTATTTTATTTTATTTTTTTTACAAATGCAATTAGAGTTGCCATGCTCTTAGAGGAAATCTGTGAAGACAGAAAGGCAACTCGATGTATCAGTCACAGATTGGAGCAAACCTGAATTTCTGAAACATGATAACGTTTCCAAGTGAAGCTTCAGGGACAGAGGATGGAATGAGAGGCCCAGTGAACAAAACTTGTAGGAGCCATGCTCTTTGCTGATCTTAAAATACAGTTTTCCTAGAGTTTGCTTCTTCTTGGAAACGGATGGGCTCTGTGTCTTGTGCGAATCATTTGATGCAGCATTCTGCTTCCCTCACAAATACACATCTGGTATCAACTTAGTGATGGCTAGGAACTGGAGAAAAAACGCCACTTAATGTTGGTTGTCCTGTATTAAAAATAAGGATGGTGTGGCTGCACCTTATAGTGGCAACGGGATTTATAATAGTTCTCCTAAATCACCTAGTAATTGCTTTATTAAAGTGTTTATTTATTTAAAGAGAAAAATGGGAGCTTTAAAATTAAAACTTACAATGTCTACTTTTGGGAGATTATATACATAGTCATATAAAAAAATAATGATTGTCCTCCTCCGATCTTTCTTTTTCTCCTTCCTTCCTTCCTTCCTTTCTTTCTTTCTTTCTTTCTTTCTTTCTTTCTTTCTTTCTTTCTTTCTTTCTTTCTTTCTTTCTTCTTTCTTTCCTTTTCTTTCTTTTCTTCTTTTTTAACATTACATATTAATAAATAATAAAGATCAGCTTATTCATGACTTTAGATAATATAATTGAATAGACATAAATGTAAATCCTAGGTTTAATACACGGAGCTCCTAAATTGTTCTAATACTGAACAAAAGTTAAACACCCAAAGTAAGTTACAATCTGAACCTAGCTTTCTTTCTCTTGTAGTTCTAATTTAAAAATTAGGAGAAGAGATGAAGTAAAGCTGGAAATAAATCTATATGAAACCTATAATCATATTCTAAATAAAACGTGCTATTGGCAATAAAATACATCCACCTGGGGATCTCTGGGTGGCTCAGCCGCTTAGCACCTGCCTTCGGACCAGGACGTGATCCTGGAGACCCGGGATAGAGTCCCACATCAGGCTTTCTGCATGGAACCTGCTTCTCTCTCTGCCTGTGTCTCTGCCTCTCTCTCTCTCTCTCTCTCTCTGTGTGTGTGTGTGCGTGTGTCTTTCATGAATAAATAAAATCTTAAAAAAAAATACATCCACCGGTAAGGTCAAAATTTTGTCTCCCTTTTAAAGTTTAGGAACATTAGCAAACTATTTGGATTTCTTGCTCTCTGATGGTTTATAAATGTCACAGAAAGTATGCAGTGGAATTATTCATTTAAAATAAGAATGAGAGGAGCACCTGGGTGGCTCAGTCAGTTAAGCACCTGCCTTCAGCCCAGGTCCTGATCCAGCCCATGTAGCCTCCTTGCTCAGTGAGGAGTCAGCTTCTCCCTGTATTTCTCTGCTCCTCCCCCTACTCATGCTCTCTCACTCACTCACTCTCTCTCAAATAAACAAATAAAATCTTTAAAAAAATGAAATGAGAACATGACGGTCCCCCCCAAACCTTCTCACAGTTGCATAATATAGAAGAGTTAGTCTGATCAATAGGAAGCTACCGTAAATGTATTTATGTTCTCATTAAAACTAGATGATCTTAAAGGTTTTAAAATTCCTTGTTTTATTATATGCATATTTTATTTATTTAGCAAATCATTTTGAGCATTCATATATTTTTAGAAGATAAGTGAAAATCAATGTGTTTCTTCTGTTACTAAAGGATGTCATATGAGAAGGCAGAGACATAAGATGAACAAATGGTAACATTCTAACCCACTTTCCACCACTGAAAAAAGTAAAATATTTTCCTGGGGAGTTTTATCACCTTTTTTTCTAAGGTAAAAACCAGCAGTTAGGTTTGAACCTTAGCTTTTTGGCCATTAAATGTGTAACTTAGTATTACACAACATATCACATAAATGTAAAAGACAAAGGAAATTTAAAACAAGAAAAAAAGAAAATAGAAGAAAACTTGGGAAAACTCAATAATTCTATTAAATATTCATTGTATTTCAGAAACCACATAATTCCTTTTTCCAATGACAGCAAAATTTTAAAACTTTAGATCTAATATTTCTAGTGTGTGTGTGGGAAAAAGCTATTCAGAGCAAATGACAAAAGTAGAAACATTAACCAATCTAAATTATCAAAGTATATACCAGTATTTAGCAGAATTTTTAAATGCACAAATTAATATTCTAATAAAATGGTGATTATTAGTGCAGATCTCAAAGGTCTTGTTATTTCATAACCTTAGCAACTAGATTTTGTTAGAGTACTTGAAAAGTTTTCCTAAAAATATATGTGAAAGAAAAAGATTCAGAAAAAAAAAAAATGACAGAACAAGTTCAGCTTTTTTCCACTTTTCTATATTTTGATTTTAGTGATGATCTTTTAAACCTTTAATGACTTAAAGCTTTTACATATGACAGTCATTAAATACTGTTAGTACTAATTATTTAAGAACTCATGATGTTTTATTTAAACTTACCAAATATTTCAACAAGACTAATTTGATATTATTGATAAAGTGATATTTGCAAATTAATTATATTATTTTTACCTGAATTTAGGTTCATCTATGATCTAGCATTATCTATATATCCATCCATCCCTCTCCTTAAGACTAAAAATACTATATACACTGGTAATAACATAAAAGTGTTTTGTGAACTTACTCCTCTCTTACACAGTCAAGAAAATAACACTTTTGGCAAAATATGGAACATATAAATAATTAAAGCATACATTAATAACCGTTACATTTATGTCTCTATACTTTTGGAATTGTACTGATTTCCTTCACATATCAAGGAGCTAGGTACTCCCACTTTACATTTCTTGCAATACAAAAACATTTCTTTTTTTTTAAGAGTTGGGTGATATTGGTGACAACTGTGCCTTTTCTTACCTTCAGCAGATAGACCTTGAACATTTACTCCTCTGGCTGCTAGAAAACTAAGGCAGACATCAACATTTTCAATCTGTAACATGAAAAAGCAGTGAAAAAGCAACTTAGCGGGTTATTTTTAAATAAACAAATGAGCTAAAATGAAACCAGAGGGCAAGATAAAGAAAGAATGAATACTTTACATTCATTTCATTCTAGAGATCTTTACCAGAGTTTAGCTAGAATTATTTTGGCTAATTGTAGAACGAATATAAAGCTTGCATTGTCCAGTTTGGTATTCACAAACAATTCATAAAGGCCTGATCAAGAATGGCATTCTCACAGATTAGCAACCCACCTACTTAACATAAAACTGGATTTTGTGCTTCACAACTAAGACTCAATGAAAGCATCCATACAGGAGGAGACTGTTGCTTAATGCAAGTTGTAGGGTGTGGGTAAATGGGATTCAGCCAGTGACATTAGGTCATTATGTCAGAAGGGATGACATAGAATGAAATAAATAAAGCATATTTACATCTTAAACCATAACCTAGTCTTTATTTTAAAAACTGTATTTGTATTTCTATCATTTGATAGAATGATCATTTCTAGATCATTTGATTTAGAGTCTATAGTTGTATATTTCTCTGATTAAATATAGGTATTTGTAATTTAAAATTGTGATGCCATGGCTTTTAAACAGTTAGTTTTGATATCAACACCAGTTTGTAACCACTTAGAGTGATAGGTAAAAACAAAACAAAAAGGGCAGCCTGGGTGGCTCAGCAGTTTAGTGCAGCCTTCAACCCAGGGTGTGATCCTGGAGACCTGAGATCAAGTCCTGCATCGGGCTCCCTGCACGGAGCCTGCTTCTCCCTCTGCCTGTGTCTCCGCCTCTCTCTCTCTCTCTCTCTCTGTGTCTCTCATGAATAAATAAATAAACCTTTAAAAAAAAAAAAGCCTTAAATGATTGATTTATGTTAATTCACAGGTTGATCTCCATATTGATCATGGTGCTAGACAGCAAAGTTAAACAGCTAAGACTTTTTAAAAAGGATGTAGGAAACTAGAAAGTGCTAGTTCTTTATGAGTCATCTCCCTGGATTGTTCTGGTATTCCATAAATCTTGAAATTTTAAAGTAGATAGAAGATTTAAAGTTAATACTTGGCAAGGTATTGTTTTCTGTCTTCTTAAATTCCCATCCAAAGCTATGTATAAGGACACACAAAGTTCTGCCAATGTCCTCTCTAGCTTAGCTTTACAGCAAAGGTCAAAATGTCTCTTAAAGAAAATAAAAAGATAAAGAATCTGTCCTTATAAAATGAACAACTATTTACAATCATTTTTAATGTAATTTTATGCAAAACTAAGTTCATATTCAATGAGATGTTCTTTGCTTAAAAACGAGATATATGTACTTGCTTTAAGAAAAATGATTTTTATTAATTTATTTAAAAATAAGCGTTAAAAAAGTAAGCTTTACCGAAATTATTCTACTGAAAACAACGGATTTGAAGTCACTGAATACAATATGACCAAAGAGATCTTGCTTTGCCCATGAGCATCTGAATCTCCAATAAGGCCATGGAGTTAAAAATATCTTTTAAATCCTTTCCTTTCTTTACATTTCACTTCGCTACTAGAAAATGAGATTGTATAAGGAAGGAAATCAGGAGGAAAGAAAAGAAACGGACAAAACAGGATGTTCTACTGTATTCATCTAAAATGTTCTTTTAAACTTTTCTTTTTTAGGACCATTGAAAGTAGTAAAAGAAACACCAAACAATTATTGTGGTCCAATACTAAGAGAATTGAATTGAATATTTTTAAATGTTGGTCATAATAGTCTGATGTTGTCAATTTCCTATCCATTATGTATTGTTTACAGAAAATAAGATTATTCCTGGTCCAAACATATTATTTACAGCAAAATGTTCACCGGCTATTATTGCCTAAATTTTAGTTACTTTTATTATACATGAACAGATTAATTCACTATAAGACCCACAAAAGGTTAATAAATAGCATCCATAATAGGATTGCTAGATAGTTTTTTTGGTTACCATTTAAAAAATAAACTGGTGCCTGGAGTGGGTATTCAAGACAAAGAACTCTCTCAGCATGCCCCAAACATTTGAAAGGGAAATTAACAGGGCCCTAATAGAGCAGAGAAAAAAAATACTCTCTCTCTTCCCTCCCTTATTCTCTCCCTCTCCCCTTTTCCCCCTTTTCTACCCTCTTTCTCTCTCTCTCTCTCTCTCCCCCCCACACCCCTCTACTCCTTTCCATAAGTATACGGAGTGGGAGAGAGGGAGAGAAAGGAAGAGGGAGAGAGAGAGAGAGAAAGAGGGAGAGAGAGAAAGAGAGGAAGAAGGAGACAGAGAAGGAGGGAGAAGGGAGGGAGCGGGAGGGAGAGAAGAGAGGGAGAGAGAGAGAGGGAGAAAGAAGGAGAGAGAGATATCATTTGATTTAGAGTCTGTAGGGTCAATTTTCATTGGGATTTTAAAAATTATGCTACTTCTCTGTGCCTGGCTCCAGATAATAAACATCAAGAACTCTTTGGGTTGGGACTAAACTTCAGCTGATTTCAAATGTTAACTGCTGGTGTCAGTCTACCTTCCTCTTCCTCCTTAAAGATGAAGCAACTGACTTTCAGAGAAGATCTCATATAATGATGAGCAAAAGAATACAACAAAAGAGTATATCCTCTTTTATCCCCAATATCCATGAAATTCAAGAGGTCCAAGAGCAAACACTGAAAATAGAACAGTGATGAACATTGGAAGGGACTGGTAATCGAAAGTCATATGGGGGGAGCAGGCACACTGGAAGTGACCTTTGTTTGGACCTGAGTGTGACTACACAGGTATATACATATTAAAAAATCAATCAGCTATATACTTAAGACTGGAGTACATTATACACTTTCTACGTTTGTTTGTTTTAATTCCCAGTAGAGTACCTTATGTATGTTTTACTTCAATTAAAAATAAAAATAAAATGAAGAGCCCTCTGTCTTACTGAAAAGAAAGGCAGACAAGGACAGAAGTACAGAAACTTGATGGGTGACTTTTGCCAGTAATTAAGGGAATGATGATGGTGTTTCAGACAACAGTGGGGGCAGTGAAGGTGATCCAGACTCTGGGTATAAGTTGAAGAAAATTAGTGGGAAGCTATGGCATACAAGAAAGTGAGGAGTCAAGGATGACCATAATACTACATAATGCATGCATTTTACATTTTATGCCTGTGGTATTTTACATACATATCCTCTTATGGCAGTAATATAGAGAAATTAACTCTCAGTTCTGTGGGCACTACACTTCTCATATAGCTCAAGTAATAGTCACATCCATAGCGTGTGACAGTCACTCCCAGGACTTTCACTTGCCTACTATTATGTCACGCACAATTTGCTGGGTCTATTTGTGGCTTACATTTTACTGGCCCAGAGCACCTACTTTGCCTCTCTTTACCTGTTAAATTTAAGCATGGCTACACAAAATATATAAAAATTGACTTTGTAATGAAAATAAAACTGGAAATCTCTAAGTTCTAAATCCACTCAATCACATCCAGTTTCTAAGTTCTAAATCCAGTCAATAACATCTAGTCAGAATTTTCAAAATGTTTGGTACAGTGAGCTTTGAGGCTTTTGGATTCTATGAAAATATCTAATGTTAACACAATGCCTAAGAAAAAGACAATTTTGCTTGAATAAATAGGAAAGTGGACCATTGTGTGTGTTTTCCCTATCAAAGACACAAATTCAATAGCAGTTGATTCATATTTTTGTACCTCAGTAGTTCATATTTGTATAATTAATAGTAGTATTTTGAAGCATCACCATTTAATTTTATGTTTTATAAAATCCAATCCTTCAATTATTCATTCATTAAGCATTTATCAAATTTATTTTATTCATGGAATTCTGCTCAGGGCTGCATATATAAATTTCAAGACATAGCCATTATCCTCATATTTTCTAAAGAGCATTGACTCATTTCCAATATTTTCTACACTCCCATGAATAATGAAAGGCATTTTTCAAAACCAATTTCATTGATTGTCTAATTTCATAATTGTACATTTATCCTGATCCTTATGAACTCGCTAAATATAATCATGTATACTGTTAAATCACAAATTGGGTTTTAAATGAGGGAAATGTGTTTTTATTATCTTCACTTATGAAACTCAAGACAGTCATCAGTGTATTTGTGCCTTCAAAGTTTTTTAAACTTGAGAGTCAGTATGTATTCTCAACATATTAACATATTTAGAAGATAAACTGGAAATACTTGTATTTATTTACTTCATTGTTGAATAAAGTATTCTGAAAAATGTAGAATTTTTAATTAGCACAGTTTTTATTGAATTCACACTTTAAGCTGCATGTTTTATGACATTTACCTTTTAGTATTTTTACTACAAAACTGGTATTACCTGTTTTAGAAATTGTGACTTGAGGCATCTTTCACAGTATTAACAAAGTTATAGCTTGTCCATTCACATGTTTCTTTCACTTTTACTTATGGATAATTAATGAGAACTACATTTAGGTCCTAAATATCTGGGTATGATTAATATCAACCTTATAGTTTGTAATTCCATTTAAATCATGGCACCAAGACCTAACAACGAATGATAAATTCACTCAGCAAGAACTGACTGTTTATTACATGCAAAGAGCTCTGCTAGACAGTGAAGGGATATAAAAATGAATTATACAGTCTTTGCCTTTGTGAGCTTGCAAAATAGCTGGAGACAAAAAAAAAGACTGATAAATCACCCTAACACAAGGCATAATATGATAAATTCTAAAAAAAAATATAAACAATACTCTATGGCAGTAGAGAGAATGGACTTATCAATTTTCACTACACAGCTGGGAAAAGCTTCAGAGAAGAATCAGTCAAACTTGAAGTCTAAGTCTGACTTTGATACGGTAGACAAGTGTCAGAAGGAAGGCTAGGCATGCCCATCAGAGCAACCAAGAGCAAAATTGTTAATAAAGATGTTTGAGAGTAGATCATGCCAGGCTTCACTTTCTACAGTTATGCTGACAGAGCTGAATTTGACCTAGAATTGAAAAGCATTTGTTGTCACTTGGATTCTGAAAACACTGCAATAGAAAATGTTAAATAATTGTACACCAGGTAGCAGATACAATACTTCAGAGTCTGAG
Source organism: Canis lupus familiaris (assembly GCF_011100685.1). NCBI lineage: Eukaryota > Metazoa > Chordata > Mammalia > Carnivora > Canidae > Canis > Canis lupus. The sequence continues at coordinate 20,931,192 of NC_049236.1, read as the reverse complement.
TTCTCTCTACAGATGCAATGCATCCGGTTAAGGCATGCCTGGAGTGCTAGATAATGCTGTTATGAATCATACAAACAGAATGTCTAGAAGAATATAAGCCGAATTTAACTTTTGTTATCTCTGGATGATAGATTCTCTTGTGACTTGTGCTATTTTTGATTAACTACATGTCCTACTTTTTCATTATAAATGTGTACTGGTAGTGTCACTATATAAACTAATTAAACAAATGTGATTTCAACGAAAAAAATCGGTAAAATTATTCAGTTTGAGTGAACTCCCATCCTTCATGGGATTCAAATAATAATTTAAATTTTAGCCAAAGATTTTAATCAGATATACATTCGTCTGAAGACCTTTAAAAAATGCAGTAGTATTTTTGCATTGATTAAAATTCTTAATTTTTTTTTTAAAGATTTTATTTATTTATTCATGATAGTCACAGAGAGAGAGAAAGAGAGGCAGAGACACAGGCAGAGGGAGAAGCAGGCTCCATGCACCGGGAGCCCGATGTGGGATTCGATCCCGGGTCTCCAGGATCGCGCCCTGGGCCAAAGGCAGGCGCCAAACCACTGCGCCACCCAGGGATCCCCTAAAATTCTTAATTTTGATTGCATTCACTCATTCAACAATTAGTTGTTCGTTGAACATGTCCAAGTCCTTAAAAATATATAGTTTTATAGGACAGAGAGATATTTCCAATGTAGTGCAAGAAATGCTATGGTCAGAGAAACACAGACTCCTGGAGAAGCATGCAGAAGCCTATTCTGGACTAGAGGTCAAGTACTAGGAAATGAGAAAGTTATTAGTAACTAAGACTTACTTAACACAGTTACAAAGATATTTTCATCTGAGATTGCCATTACTATACCTTTTTACAATGAGAAAGATGTTGCTCAGAAAATTAAACTGACACACTCAGAGATCACACAGAGAGAATGTATCAAAACCAGAGCCTATGTCATTAATCCCCACATTTTTCTCGTTAAAAAGAAGTCTGAGCTAGTCCCTGAAAGGTTAGGAAGAGTTAACCAAATTAGAGGATGTGCCGTGAGGTGAATCCGAGGGAGGAGCACGATGTCAACTGGTCATGGTTGAAAAACATCGTCTAAGTTAAGTGAGTGGCAAAGAATTCAGAATAGCAGGAAATGTTAAGGGTGAACTGCACCTAAATCTTTCTTCATAACTTCACTGTTTACCAAATGTGACAAAAGCCTACTCCAAAAGCTGATAACCTTCGATCAGTTTCATGACCAAAAGTAGGAGAAGAGATCACCAGACTGGACTCCAGGGACAAGAACCTTGAAATCTGGAGAATCTAGTGGCAGGAGACAGGGTCACAGAACCTGATGATGGGCAGAGGCTAGCTTGGGAATATGCCGCAGGCCGGTAGGAGTCTGGCTTGGTCTCAAAGCTCAGGGAGCTAGTGTTTTGTGTAAAAGAAATAATCAGTGCTGCTTTGAAGATATCTATTTCATATGATCACACAGTACATACAACGGATTTACTAATAAATTTCACACCTCAATTTCCAATCATACCATCTGCAATGCTCTCTGGTTTTTCAAAATTCTACTTTAGTGTATTTCACTTAACAATGTCATTTTTAACACATTATCTTCACAACATAGTAGGTGAACAAGTTGTATTCAGAAAAACCCTACGCTACGTGTCAAGAATGGAAGCAGGGAAAATGCCTTGGAAGCTACTTTTTCTTCCACCTGTCAACAACCTAGCATGGTGAGTTCATACAGAGTTTTAAGCCCATATACTGTTTACTCCAAATCCAAAACTCTTTTCAACGTCACCATCCACTCTGGTAAATTTTATATAATTTTTCCATTCAGTAGAAACTTAGAGAGATAATATAATTTTTATAAATGTGCACAGCTAATACACAGCAGAGCCAGAATTCAAATTCAACCCTGTCAGTGTCCAATGAACTAGCTCTCCCTGCCACAAGTTCCTACCACTCTAGGATTTAGACATTCTGACAGACATTTCGAGCCTCTGACTCAAGCTCTCAACATGATTGACAGCTAGGATACAGTGCCTGGCACAAAATACGTGCTCAATAAATATTTGGTTGAATGTAAAGATGATGCCTTCCCTGCAGTGGGAAGGCAAAGACAGAAATACTATGCAAGATCTCTTTGTTCAAACTCTAAGTTCACAAGACTGAAATGCCTCCAAATTCAATCTCAAATATCCAGTGCACTTTTATGCCCTGGTATATAATATACAGAATGGCTGACGTGGCCACCAGCCAAAGAACACTGGCAGCCCCCAGAAGCTAGAACAGGCGAGGAGTGCGTTTCTCCCACAGCCTCTGAAAGGAGCACAAAACTGCTGATGCTTTGATTTTGGTCTTGAGGTACTGACTCCAGACTTCTGGCCTCCAGAACTGTGTGAGATTAAATTTTTGTCTTAAGTTACCAAGTTTGTGATAATTTGTAAGAGCAGCCACAGAAAATGAATTCAATTATCTAGTCAATAAAGTAGTAGATACCAACAGTTAGCAAGGCTAAGGGTGAGCTGCTGGGATCTGTGAGCATGCTGATTTCCAGGCCTCCCCCTCCAAGTTTGGATTTGTTAGGTCTTCGGGGAGGGGAGATAAAATATGCAGTTAAATTAGGTGCCTCATGTCATTGCAATGCTAAACCACACATTCCCCTTTCCATCTCAAGTGACTTTGTGTAACTTGGAGAGGGACAGGTTGGGGGAGAGAGTAATTTTGTTCCACTCTGCAGTTTGTTTTTGTACTGAGTTGGTCTGCTGTTAGTTGCAATGAGTCAGTTTATTAATTAAGTAGTAGAGTATAATAATTAAAAGTTCTTGCAGCCAAGTAAAACTGGATTTGCATCCTAGTTATACAATTTATACACTGTAAGAAACTGAGAAAGTTTTCACTCTCCTGAAGCCTCAGCTTCCTTATCCATGAAATGGATATAAAACCATCTTCCACATAATATATGAGCAACTAAATATATATATATATATTTATATATTTATATATTTATATATTTATATATTTATATACAGTGTAGACAGATAGATGTATGTGTGTACTTACATATATATATAGGTATGGATATAGATATGGAAAATCTATTAGTATTTTATCAGATAAATATTATTTTTGTTCAGAATTCTACTATTCTAACTGACTGGTAATTAGAGAATAATGAACATTGTTTAATATTTTGGTCAATTACAGGTATTTAGGGGATGCCTGGGTGGCTCAGCAGTTTAGCGTCGCCTTTGGCTCAGGGTGTGACTCTGGAGACCCGGGATCAAGTCCCGCATTGGGCTCCCTGCAGGGAGCCTAGCCTGCTTCTCCCTCTGCCTATGTCTCTGCCTCTCTGTGTCTCTCATGAGTAAGTAAATAAAATCTTTAAAAATATATATAGGTATTTAATCTTCATAGGCTATAATTACCAATATAAAATTTTATAAATTAAATTATTTAAAAAATTACATCAGCATTCATTGACCTGAAGATATACTCTGTGGGTTTTAATGAATTCCTGCTTTTCAGTTTGTTTTAGAGAACAAAACAAAAGAATCTTACTCTTTTACAACAAAGTTATAAATTTGCCCTAAACTTAAGTAATGTTTATTTACATATAGGACTAAAGTTACATCTTTGTCATTTTGCGATTTCGTGATGAAATGATTTGCCAAATGCATAATTTCATCACAAAATCTATACACATTATTTATCTCACATACCCACCAAACCTAACCAAAGTTTATACACCTCTATAGATAGGAAAGACCAGTACAGTTTTAAAGAAAAATAATTAATATTGCATGGTTGGGAGTAAGGAAGGGTGAGAGACCGAAATATTAAAGAAGAAAGAAGGGGGAGAGAGGAAGAGGAGGCCAAGGGGAGGAGGTGGAAGGAGCAGAGGAGGGGTTGAAAATCCAAAGACTTGAATTTTGTTAAGTTTGTTTATTAATAAGTTTTATTAAAAGTAATTTAGTCTAAACTCAGAGACATGAGACCCAATACTGGCCCTTTAATAGGCAGGCTCAGTGAGACCTCGTTCCTTTGCAGGTTTGCTGTGATGCTAAATGAAAAATGCAAGCAAATCATCCAAGCACAGCACCAGACACACATGGCTGACATTCGATCATTAAGTGAACCAATAAGTAAAACTGATATTGCTGAGCGCTCAACAATTTAGTTTCTATGATATGACTTCCCAATATTTTTGTGGTTTGAAACATGGCTAATACAAATCAACTGGGCAATATAATTCCTCCAAGGTATTTCATGAATTTTTATCTGTGTCTATCCAGATGAGTCAGTTTAACTCAATTAATATTAAAATCATTTAAATATAATGTCATAAAGTAACTAGGGCTTTTTACTGATTGGCAAATAATTTATCTCATCCAAGATAAACTTTTCAAATCATTATAATGAGATCCAATGAACAAGATTCTCCCTATTTTATTTCCTTTTTCTCTTTTCCTAGAAGTTATTTTTATAACATTATTTAATTGTTATAGGTTCTTAAGAATATCATAGTTTTCATTCAAAATGGCCTCATATCTTAGTACACCTTTTTTTCAAACTACGGTTTTTATTTATTTTTTATTTTTTTATTTTGTTTTATTTTTTTAATTTTTTTTCAAACTACGGTTTCTAAAATTGCTGTTATATATTTTATCACTGATTATTATCAGTGGTCATTTTCTATGAAATTTCAAGAATAAGCCTGAAAAACGTGGAGCAGTAAGTCCTTTTTAAAAGGACTAGATTGGGATGCCAGGGTGGCAAAGCGGTTGAGAATCTACCTTTGGCTCAGGTCGTGACCCCGGAGTCCCAGGATCGAGTTCCACATTGGGATCCTTGTATGGATCCTGTTTCTCCCTCTGCCTGGGTCTCTGCCTCTCTCTCTGTGTCTCTCATGAATAAATAAATAAAATCTTAAAAAAAAAAAAGGACTAGATTATTGAAAGTAATAAAAACTAAATTTGTGGAAGGATTGTTAGAAACATACTTTCTAATAATAGGTATGATTATACTTTGTGTTTACTGGGCCTAGTGGTGAGAAACAATTTACAGCAATTAAGTTAAAAATATCAGGATGGGGTGCCTGGGTGGCTCAGTTGGTTAAGCATCCAACTCTTGACTTTGGCTCAGCTTGTGATCTCAAGTCATAAAATCGAGCCTTGCAACTGGCTCCGTGCTCAGCAGGGAGTCTGCTGGAGAGTCTCTCCCTCTCCCTCTGCCTCTCCCCTCTCCAACTCGTGCTCCCCCTCCCTCTCTCTTTCTCCCTCTAAAATAAATAAATGTTTTAAAAAATATATCAGGATAAAGAACATGCTAAATGTTTAAGAAAATGATTGATATTCTAATATATAGTTGAAATATTAACTACAGCTCCCAATGGTTATTATATATACATATATAAAGCTTACTAATTTTCCTCGAATTAAAGAAAAAATATATCTATTTTCTCCAAAAAAAGAAAAAAAATTACACAGACTCTGGAGTTCAATTCAAAATTACATTATTTCAATTTCTATTTGTCCTACTAGTGGCATGAACCAATTTAAATATTGATACTCCTGAGAACATTTACACTATTTATTCTATGATTTAAAGCTAATGGGGAAAGGATTCTTGTATTTTTGACATTTACTTCATTTCTTAATGGAGGACCAGACAACTCCCATAAAAATATGATTCCCATGCAACTATTCTTTTCGTTTTTTTTTTTTAAGATTTTATTTATTCGTGAGAGACACAGAGAGAGAGAAAGAGAGAGAGAGAGAGGCAGAGACACAGGCAGAGGGAGAAGCAGACCCCATGCAGGGAGCCCGATGCGGGACTTGATCCCGGGTCTCCAGGATCACACCCTGGGCTGAAGACAGCACTAAACCGCTGAGCCACCAGGGCTGCCCTATTCTTTTTCTGTGTAAACTGGACTCAAATACTTTAGAAAATATTTTTCTCACCTTACTATGAAGATACTTTCAAAAAAGCCATAAGAATGAAAACCCAAATATATCTCTAAGATAAAAGAGTGAACAGAAACCATGGTCTTTGGTGTTTTGTTAAATCAATCTAGCCACTCAGAGTTTCATTGGTCTAATTTCCTCAATGTGGAAATAAGCAGAGACTGAGCATTCACTGGATTTTTTCCTGGACCACACAGTCCGAATCAGAATTTCAGTGACCATTGCCCTTTCAACTTAACACACTTCCTTTCAGTGTCTCCATATCATTTCTTCATTTGAACTTTGCTAACAATACAGAGCTACTTCTAGAGACAAGTTTGGTTTTAAAAACTATCAGGGTGCTATTCTAATAACTTAAGGATATATTTCTTCATGTTAGCACTTTATACTTATTCTTCCAAGTTTGAACCTATAGGAAAATAATGAAATTATGAAGAAAACTAGAAAGCAGAAATTTCCACTTAGCATTTCTTTAGAGATCAGAGCTCTATTTGTAGGAAAGCATTTGTCTTCATTAAGCTATCTTTTTCTAGCCATTCCAGAAGATGAACAGTTTCAAAAATGGCAGGGGATCATGTGAATGGACTAACTTAGCAATATTCCACTCCTCTGAGTCATAGTGCTAGAATGCTGCAGTGTGCCATTTATGAGATTTTATTAAATCTTTAAGAGCATTCCAATATTTTATCTCTTCCCTATTTGGTTAGAAACCTTATCTTCCTATCTTACCTAAATAGATCCTTTAAAAGAGAAGCAATTACAAGCAGTGGCTAAAAGAATTAAAATTTTAAGGGACAGAACACTGACAAAAGCATAAAATACTTTGACTAGGAGGACTGTCCAGATAAGTGTAAACTATTGTCCAGATAAGTTTAAACTATTGAGATGGAATGAAGATGCCTATAAAATCATAACAGTCTACTATTCTGGAAGTCACAACACTGTGGGACCTGGAACTGGAGAATCAAGGGAAAAGGAAACTGAATTTTCTATCTTAAAGGAAAAAGAGAGGGTAAGAGGCATCAGCATTCCCCAAATGCTCCTATTAGCAAATTTTAAGCAACGTGATACATTAGAAAGTAAGAGTGAAAATTGTGGCCGAAAAACAACTGAGCTATTACATTGAGGTCATGGGAGGAGCCAGCAAAAAGGAAGGGCAATTGTGACTCCTATTTGTCAGATCCTCAGCTATCTGGTATAATCAAAATCTTGGTTTACTTCATATAATCAAACAATCAAATTTCCTCATCCCTCTATGCATTTGTAAAGATCCTTCATTGTAAAGCCTATTTTAACATAAAGGAAAATTGGTCTTCACAACTTTTCCCTTACATGTCTTACATTTTTGTCTAAGAACCTAGCTAGCACTTGTGCCTCTGCATTTCAAATACATGTTGGGCATTTTTCTGCTATTTTTAATCTGCTGGGCATTCTGGACATTCCTAGTATTTATAGTTTACTAATTTATTTCCCCATGTAATCTCACCAAAGTGTGGCATGCAGCATAGATTTTGAATTCTGATACCACCCACCTAGAAATTACTCAACAGGTGCAATCCATAATAGTAACTTCATCTTTGGATAAGGTTAATTATAGTGTTGAATAAGCTCCTCAAACCAGTTCTGTTTTTTTCAGGATGAGTTTAGTTTCAAGCTTATTAAGGAAAGATAACCATGACTTTGAGACTTAGAATAAACATGAATCACAATCTCTCAATATTTATGCTAATAAATTGGCATAAGGACGAGTTCATATTTCTCTTAAATATGGTTCTTTGGCCCATGTAATTTGAAAGCTTTATTGTTAAATTTTTTTCATCTATTTTGAGATATCATAATTGAATTTTTCTCTATATTATAAGGTAATGTAGAAAATCCCAAGGAAAAAAGCACATTATTATTCTCTAATACTCTGAAGTTATCTTATTGATGAATTCCTTCAATTTCTATTTAATCCGTTTTCAGATATTCACATTTCACACAATCATATCCTCTTGTGACATGACACAAAGGAAAACGTACCCCTTCTTTTCCAGCGTTGTATCTTCTACACATACTTCAAATCTCTTCCTTTGCCACTTCTTCTAGGATTTGTTATCATCTCTTGTCTCCTCAATCCCCTGGGTCCTCTCCTCTCTACTGCTTCCTCTTTCCCTGCTTACTTCCCCCTTTCCAAAAACTCCCTTCATTCTTCCTTCCTCTCAGAATATACGTATGTATGTATGTATATGTATGCATACATGTATATATGTATATATACATTATATATGTATATATGTAAATATATGTATGTATGCATTATGTGTATATATATGTAAATATGTGTGTGTGTGTGTGTGTGTGTGTATATATATATATATATATATATATATATATAAAATTGTATAGCATAATTGAAGCACATCTGTCTTTGGCTCAAGGCATGATCCTGGAGTACCAGGATCAAGTCCACCTGCATCGGGCTCCCAGCATGGAGCCTCCTTCCTCCTCTGCATATATATATATATTTTTTTTTTTTCTCTTTGACAGGAAACTCCTAGAAAGACTGTTCAAGACTCAATGGATATGTGCATCTCTGTTATTCCTTAACAGATGGTTACCCTATAGAAGATATTTGTTTCAGCATATCAACTAGTTGGCTAAGTAGCATCTGACAACATCTACCACATTCTGCTCATCTTACCTTGCCCTAATCTCACTGGGTTAGTCCAAGTACTCCAGTTTAAGCTATCATAACTACCCTAAGGATCCACACCCCACATCTGTGGATTTATACCTTTAAAGATGGGCTCACTCTTTCACCATTCTTTCCTTTCTTCTGACTCTACACTGTTGCTAAACATATTTATTGGTATTCTCCAATGTGAGAACCTCAAATTTCTTCCCTCCTGACTTTATACAGGCCTTCTGTTGAGATCCCATCCTTTTCCATGACTTCAATCATTACCTATGTACTAGGTAATGTTCTAATACCTTACTTGTCACCTTCAGGAACTCATGCCTAATTGCTTACAGTCACCTCCTAGTTATTAAAATGGACATGTCAAACTCTACTTTCAAAATATGAATTTTTCATCTTCCCCCTTCTACCTTTAGCCTGTTTTTCCCTCTGTAATAATCGTGTCTAACAGTAATTTATCAGGCCAAAATTGTGGGATCGTTTTATACTCCCTATATTCTTCACCTCTCATATCCACACATATTCTACAATTTCCAGAAAACATCTAGGGTATCCTTTTAAAAATATTTACAACAGGGACACCTGGATGGCTCAGCGGTTAAGCGCATCTGCCTTCGGCTCGGGGCGTGATTCTGGAGTACCGGGATCAAGTCCACCCGCATCGGGCTCCCAGCATGGAGCCTCCTTCCCCCTCTGCCTATGTCTCCGCTTCTCTATGTGTGTGTGTCACTCATGAATAAATAAATAAAATCTTTAAAAAAAGTTTAAAAAATATTTACATCAGATCATGACATAGCCCAGTTTAAAAGTCTTCCAAAGGCCCCCTGTCCAACTTTGAATGACAAACAAACTCCTTACTTCGGCCCTACGTGGTTAGGCTTCCAATGTCCCATCCAAACACTGCCCTGTACTCAAACCATAGTGGTCTCCTATCTGTTGCTGGAATACACCAAGCTTATTCCCTTCCCAGTATTTTGTTTCTGCCTATGTGACATTGTTGGTATTATTTATTTCAGTATTTGCTCCTCTGATCCCCAAATGTCCCTCCATCTGGTAGCTCAGGTGCTCAACTGACTCACTATGAATTACCTGACTGTTCTTTCATCAAAATATTTATCAATATAGTATAGATTCATACCACAAGAGAACCTATACTCTTAAAAGGCTTAAAACAATCCAATAAAAGATATCAAAGCTGAAATTTAAATAAAGACAATTTGTGATTAGAAACAGTAGCATACCTAGTTTTACCCTACCTTTTGTTATTAAACACAAACAGCAAGCAAAGACAAGAAAAGATCAGATATACAAAAGGATGTAGTCAAAGCATTTCTGTGAGTAAGGATAGCACTCATTGTCTTGGTTGTTAAGTAATGCAGAGACAGGCAACATCCTGTTTGGAATAGATATACTAAATTCTTAAGCCTAGTCATGCTCTCTCATAATTCTCTTTCCTCTAATTTCTTGTCTCAGTTAAAATTTGGAATTTTAATTCTTTAATAATATAGTACCAATGCCAATTTTTTAAGAACAGAGGCAAAAATAAGTCAACCCCTTGAAAGCTACATTTTTGTCATATGTATTATTTTGAATCAACACACTGAGGGCATGCCAACTTCAGATTCAAAACTTAACCACATCAGAAAAAAATGAAAATACAAGTTACTCTTTATGAAAAATTCTATGTGATTCTGACTAATACTATTTGGCTGGAAAAACTACCTTTTTCATAGCATTTACATTTCTTAGGTTTTGGTTTTTATGCATGTGTTTTTTTTGAAATCAAAGCAGAAATATCAACATAACATGTATACTAGATGTTACATGAAATTTGGGGGCTAATAAGGAGTAGGAAGTAATAAAAAATTAACAGAGTCTAATACTCATGAGAAAGTTTTCACAGATTTGCAGAATCTTTGGTACAGATGTTTCACATAAATATCTAGGGACTGAATTCCTATCCACAGTTATGAGTTTTGGAGAGGTTCCCCCACCCCCACCCCCGTCATGAAGCATTATCTTGGCTGTTTATTGGATTCTCTATAATCAGAATCAAATTGGAATAACAACAGAGAAGATGTGTTTTAGTATCCAACACCTCTTTATGTTTGAAATAATGAAAGCAAGACCCAGTGTTGAGTTTGAGAAACGTAATATACGATATTCAGGGACTACAGAGCTCTTTAAGATAAAGCCCTAAAAATCTTTTAACAGGTGTTAATTTATGAATGTGTCTTACCAAGTTTTATAACATCACTACTAGGTATTTCCATATTAGTTTAGGTAGTAAAGAATGTCCATAATTATATGTCATTGTCTTATCCTAATTAGGGTTCATTACACAGATGAAAACGCGGGGACTCAGAGAGGTTACATCTCTTTTACAGTATCACACAGCTATTATTTTAGGAGAGTCTGATGGTATTATAATTATTTTCAGTAAAACTATAATTAATTTCTAAAGAGTCATGCTTATGCCCAGAGTAATTAGATCAGGAATTTCTTTAAAACTGAAGTATTTTACAGAAAATTGTTTTTTATAGTGATTTTTTTCACAATAGTTATACAGAGTTTATGACACTGTAATAGTTCCTTAAAATGTTTATTAACCACACACACCAGACATGCTAGTTAATCACTCTTTAAGAATACATTCCTTTAATTATTTTGGATTTCAGTTCTCTGACATTAGATAAAGCAAGTAAGCATGTCAAAAGAGTTCACTTTTTTTTCCACTTCCAGTCTCTGATAATTAAGAACTCATCACAGTCACTTAAAATGCCTATTTGTGTTAAAAAGAGTTTTGAAGGAAGCCTCATCTTATTGATTTTGGCTATCATTCCTGATTATATCCACAGATATAACTTTAATGAAGGTATTTGTACTTCATGTTGTCCTATAAAATTAAGTTGTAGCTATTTAATCAAGAGAGCAGTGAGTTCTTTTTCCTCAGTGGTTTATCAATCTATTTTTCTTTTATTATAAAACCTTAAGCTTTACCAGTTGCTAAAGACAAAAAGAGGGCTTGGAAAGACACAGACCCCTAGATCAACAGCTTTCTGGAAAAGGCTATGAATCATATCTCATGATCAGTCACTGCTCAGAAAACTCCCAGCAGCATGCCTTTGCAGCTATTTCCAAAAGTGCTGAAGAGCCCATGTGTTTACACTGGACTTTGTTAGGAACAAAGAAAACACCATTTATATATTTTTAAGATGTACATGGCAAGTTCTGTTCTTCAAACCAGTTGCTCAGACATAAAAGCTCCACTTAAGATGGGATTTACTGCCACCAAAACCAGTGTTAAATTATTCAGACATCAGGACAACAACAACAAAAAGTAAAGATCTGATAACAACTTGGAGATCTATTTTTTTCAGGAGTCATACATATTCAACTGTGCTGACGCTATCACTTGTTCATATATTGTTCCCAAAGAAATACATATGACAGCATGTGATCAAATGGTTTCTTAAGCAGGAAGGCATGCAAAAGAAATTTCTAGTCCATTTACAAAAGCAATTAATCAAAAGTGAAGATAAGCATTATATTTTAGAATAAATATGATTCTTACCATCTGAGATTGACTCCTAGGACATCCATTGATATCTTCAACTTTTTCATTTGCTAAGCCAAGAAATAAATAAAAGAGAGAAAAAAAGAATGACATGCTTAAGCAATGAAGTGAAACACAAAAAAAAAGGAGACTAAGAAAAAACAAAAACAAAAACAAAAACAAGCACAATGCTGCTGCTACATTCACTCTGTCTCCCGAGCCGTGTACAAGAGGACACACTTGTTAGCAGCCGCCAATTCCATATGCACAAATCAGGCAAAAAAAAAAAAAAAAAAAAGTGAGTGAGAAGGAAGTTGCTGCTAATTCTTTAGCCTGTGCCAAATGACTGCTGACATGAAACCTTTCACAATTGTCCCTGCTGGATCAGGATACAGTTTCAAGGAATCTCAGAGTGTATGAGTTGCTCCAGCTAACGAAATGCACACATGGCAGACATATGGTTTAATGAAGCATTCATTTCTGACAATTCAGTGTATGTAAAGATACAGTTCTAGCCATTTAAAAGTATAGTCAAACTGCTTTTTTCAAACATTCTCACATAAAACATTTTTAATTAAATCGAGGGAGAGCTACATTAATCTCAGAGACACACGGACCAAGTTCATATGCATTCAACTGAAATTGTGTTTTACCAAGGCGGGTGGGGCAGAGACTTTCATGGTTTTTCCCAGGGGGCAGGTCTTACCAATGATCTGGATGATTTCGGCTAGCAGTACTCCATCTGCAATGTCTTGTTGCAAATCCTTGATCAACCGCTTGTGGCCCGATTTTGCTAGGTAGTGGTTGGCCCAGTCAGTGTAAATCTGTTGAACAGAGGGAGAGAGAAGAAGTACGATGGTGTGAGAGAAAATAGAGACAATAAAAATGCTTAAGACAAATGTTGGATTCAAAGGGAAGCTATTCTGGATCACATTCCAGTTCAAGAAGTCATAGCTTAAAGGAAATAGTTGTAAATAATTTTATACGGCTCTCTCTCTCCCACTTATCTCTGTTTCAAAGGAGGATGATTCACTCTCTTTCAAAACTAGGGACCAGTTCACTTGTGACACAGCAGAAACTCCCTTCCCGGATGACTACTGAGGAAACTGCTGTTTGCAAATCAGTTGGGTTTTCAACTCTTTCCCCTCGTTCCTGTCATATTGAAAATAATCCTGCCTGTCCTTGTAAGAAGGAAACCACCTGGACTGATTATACAGGAACCTATTATAAACATTTCTGTTTCTCTGAGACTTTATTAGCTTGTCATGTGAGATACTGTATGTGACAATATTTTGGCATCATGCTATGAAATAATTGCAAATGCCAAAGACACTTTATTTGGACTGTCATCTCCCATTTAAGCCCCCTGAAATGTGTTTATATAAGAAAACAGAGGAAGCAAATACAGTTATTACATAGAAATCACAATATAGAATTGAGGAGTGGATTAGAAGTCACAAGGTTGGCATTTTGTCCTAAAGAAGAAGTGACTCTTCAATAGTAAACCAGGATATAAAGAAAAGCTGGAATTGTTTTTTAAAAAATGCACAAAAATAAAACACTATTAATTTTTCAAATGTTATGTATGAGACACCTACTAAGGTAAAGTAATCTAATTATAAGGAAATAAGCATTAAGGGAAGTGGCACCTGGATGGCTCAGTCGGTTAAGCCTCCACCTCTTGGTTTAGGCTCAGGTTGTGATCTCAGGGTCCTGAGATGGACCCATGTCTGGCTCCATGCTCAGCAGGGCGTCCGCTTCAAGATTCTCTTCCTCTGCCCTTCCCCTCATGTGTGTGCGCACCTGTGCGCTCTCAAATAAATAAATAAATCTTTTTAAAAGAGAGAAAGAAATGAAGGGAAGGCCCTTCCCCACAGAGGATACCAGGTACAGAAAGGTAGAGGAGTAAAGGAATCAATGACACAGTTGGAAAATCTGTAATTAAGGTAGCAAGCTTGAAATTACGATAATTAGACTGGAAAGGCAAATTGTTTTAGTCATAAGCACTGAATGTAAGCTAATTACAAACATATTATTTTTGGTTTCTAATAAAACCAATAAATGTTTTTGTAAAGACAAAACACAATAAATAAGAAGTGTAGAAACTAAGAAGTACATGTTTCCCCCACAATTTGCAACCTCTACTTCACTTTTGAATACTTTGGTATGAATAATTCTAAAATTGTGTTCTATACCTACACACTTCACCACAGGACACCACATACACACCCTCATATATGTACACACACAATAGGATTTTTAACCCAAATATGACTCAAATTTCACATATCATTCTATGCTTCTCGACTTTTTATGCAATGATATTTTAATAACAGTGCTACAACCATTTTACATATATGTATCCCACTATTTTTGTGTTCTATTGTACATAATATCAACCCCCATTTAAAGATATTCAATTTGTTTAAATATGTTTCTATTACATCTAAAGTTGAAGAGACATCTTTTAAAAATGTATCTTTGCACACTTATATGCTAGTATTTTTATAGGACCAAAACCTAAAAGTGGGACTGCTAAGTTTTTTTAAATAGATCCTAGATACAAACATTCCAAAATACAACAAAGAAGTCAAAGAAAGTGCTTCTTCAGTTTTTGACAATATAAAGTGGCATCTTAATGTAATGAAGTGGTGATTAAGTTCCTAAAAGACTACAAATAATTGGAAGCATCCAACTGCATAAGGAATTATACCTCCTTTCCCCGTGTTCATGATTTCCTTATATCAAAGATATTAATTAGTGTGAGAAAGGGTACTAGCACAACTGTCTGCTAATTAGAAAACAAAAACAGGGTTCCTAGATACTCTTATTTTGGGATCAGTTTCCTCAAAATTCTATTCTATCTCTATTTTCTATTTTACAATGCGAAAACATATTTTTTATAAGGATTTATACTGCTCAGAACCTAGACCATTGAGGACTTTCCCCCTCAGCCACACATCATTCAAATGATTAGTTGTTTGACTATTAATTGTTTGCCCTCCTACTAGAAATTTTAGGTTGAGCCAGACTCGATTTGTGCCTTTATCCCCACAGGCAGTTAAGAGGACCAGCTGATTGACTCTAAGGCATCCACAAAGATGAAGAACATAAGTTCTGGAGTCAGGAGATCTGGCTTTGAGGCCCAGTAGACCTCTTACCACCCCTGGGACCATGGAGAAGTTTCTTATCCCTTCTTAAAAAAAACAAACAAAAAAGATTTTATTTATTTATTCATGAGAGACACACAGAGAGAGAGAGGCAGAGACACATGGCAGAGGGAGAAGCAGGCTCCATGCAGGGAGCCCGATGTGGGACTCAATCCCGGGTCTCCAGGATCAGGCCTGGCCTGAAGGCAACACTAAACCGCTGAGCCACCCCTTCTAATCCCTTTGAAGTTCGATTTCCCCATCAGCAAAATAAGGATGATAATAATCCTTCACTATAGGACTATTAGGACTAAGTAAGATAGTACTTGGAAAGTACCCCTCACAGAGTAGCACTGAAATAGTATCTGCTCTTGTTATCATCATTATGGCATCTAGTTTATTTGCTACGGTGGCTTTCTAACAAATAATTTATTAAGGTCATTGTTTTGTAGAGATTAAAAAAATTGAGAGGATTGGCAGAAAACTGAAAAAACTGGACTCCTTGCCTTGGACACTGCTCATGTAGGGACTCCTCCTGCCATCTGACTCACTGTGGCCACAGATCAGTCCCCCAGCCAAACTCAGAGCCATGCACCCCATCTCAAGGTTGCCATGTTCTCATTCAGGTCTGCAGTGCCTCCATGGGGGACTCTACCTCCATCAGGCTCCATGTTGCAAGTATTCTGTTTCCAAAGGCATTAAATTATGCAAAAAATAGTTGTTCAAATGCACACAGAATGGAATATATTTAGGAATGAAAACAAGAATCCTTTCATTCTCCAAATGCCTGTCAAGAGTGTCTTAGCCTCTATCCAATTTGGTCCTGGAACTTAGGTGAGAAAACAGATGGGAGGCCAGCTGGTTGGCTTCAAGACTGGACTGGAAAAGCCTCTGATTTAGCTCATAAATATTTTGTTTTTACTTGGTCCAGGATTTCTTCCAGAGGAATTCCCAAGCCTAAGTGCTTTGACTTGTCTTGGATCTTTAATATATGAAACATTGCTCAGGACCGTAATCTCTGACTTTAGTTGCAATCAGCAAAACCAATTCAGACTATAGAAATAAACTGAAAATAAATCTTCGTTTTAAAAAGTCCTTTACTACTTTCCTTATTCTTTCTTTTTTTAAAAAAAGATTTTATTTATTTATTCAAGAGACAGAGAGAGAGAGAGAGAGAGAGAGGCAGAGACACAGGCAGAGGGAGAAGCAGGCTCCCTGCAGGGAGCCCGATGCGGGACTCGATCCCAGGTCTCCAGGATCATGTCCTGAGCTGAAGGCAGGCGCTAAACTGCTGAGCCACCTGGGCTGCCCCTTATTCTTTCTTAATATGTGTAAAAGATACTTGAGGCCCTTCAAGCAAACCAGTACCTTTCAAAAGGATGTTATAATCTAGATGAAATATGAAACAATTACAAAGTGGCTTATAAATATATCTTAACATTATATTTAAACTTATTTTTGTCTTTTAAAACTTTATATATGTAAATTGAAGAAAAAAGTAGAAACATGAGGTATATCTTTAATGAGACAGTCTCCAAGCAAAGGACACATGATATATAAATATATGCAAAACTTATCAATAAACTTACTGTACTATTCTGATAAGAGAAGATACACACAACCTTGTTAGCTGTCGCATTAGAATCTATTCAAATAAATACAACAGAATAACAAAAATCATGTCCAGATTTTAGATCTGAACTCCAAAGCTGCCTTTGGTTCACTGCCACACACACAAAAATCACAATATTCAACCTCCTTAGCCTCACTAGAATGAGCTACAAACTGAGTGCTAATGATTTCCGTAGGATTATGTTATAAATAGGTTTCTAGTGAACAAACTGATATTACTAGGCACAATATCAAGTTAATCATAAATTAGTATTTAGTCATCAAGGTCTGGCTGAAGCTTTAAATATAATTTATCTCCAAATATATGAAGTCCGTTTTCCTCATCTGTTTTAATTGCAATATTATAAATACAAATGTCATCTCATGTGGTAATTATATTTTAGGAAATCCTGAAAAATTAAGGATATTAGACTTACCAAAGGATACTTAGAATTCAGGTAAAATCATATATATTAAATCACTTACTGTAATTAAATATGATAAAAATCAAAGGTACCATAGCATAATTTATATTTAATTCTGATCAATATAAATTTTAGGGCCTATTATGCAATAGTATGCCTTCTTTGAGGAACATCCTATATTGTTGGAATTTCTGCTTTGCCACTTAATATCCATGTGGACATTAACTGAACATAAATTTTCTCTTAGTGCCGGAGCTTTTCTTGTCTGTAAAATGACAATAATAGTATTACCTACTAATTGGATCATTTTAAGGGTTGAATGAAGTTAGACTTTTGGAACACAACGATTCACTTAATAAACATTTGTTAAATGTTAAATACTAGTATTGATCATTTTAATATAAACTACATTTTTATTAATTATGAGAATTTTATTAATATTATGAGCTATGATAATTTTCAAATCCTTAAATTTTAGCCATCTGCCCAACTGTAGTTAACCTAAGGAAAACTGACACCATATTGCTTCTGTCCAGTGAACTTGTCTCAGTAAAACAACATCTGAAGAACATCTACTTTGATTCTCCATGGAGTCCTAAGCTTTTGTTTATGGCATTTTTCTTTTTCACTACTGACAATATAACACAGCCTTTGTGTATCACAGCACACTACCCAATAAATTAAACCAATATTTAATTAAATTAAAAATTAAACCAATATTTAATTTAGTATTTAAGTATAAGTAACCTAACAGTTACATAAAAATAAGTATGACTTTTTGTCATTGCATGCCCTACTCTATAGAAGGCATATAAATGTTTCAAAGAAACACAGTATTTTTAAGAAGTGCTAAATGATAAAGAAATGCAAAAAAGTAGTAGGGGAAAAGCAGACTTCATTTAAGTCAAGAGTTTATTTTAGTAGAAAGACACAAATCTATAACCTGGTTAGAAATACCACATGATCTAATCATTCCACTACTGGTTTATTACTCAAAGAAATGAAAACACTGATTTGAAAAGATATATGTATCCCTAAGTTTATTGCAGCATTAAGTACAATAGCCAAAATATTGAAGCAACTTGTTTCTACTGATGGATGGATGAAGATGTGGAATATCACTCAGCCATAAAGAGTATGAGATCTTACCATTTGAGACAACATGGATGGAGCTAGATGGTATTATGCTAAGTGAAATAAGCCAGATAAAGACAAATATCATATGATTTCACTTCCATGTGAAATCTGGAAAAAAACAAAACAAATGAACTAACAGAAACAAACCCACAAATACAAAGGATAAGTGGGTAGTTTCAAGAGGGGGGAAGAGTGGGTGTGGGTAAAACAGGTGAAGGGGATTAGGAGGTACAATCTTCAGTTATAAAATAAATAAGTCCCGGGGATGAAACATACAGTACAGGGAATATAGTCAATACAATTGTAATAATGTTATATGGTGACTATACTTATTGTGGTGAGGACTGAGTAATGTAGAGATGTGTCAAATCACTATCCTATACATCTGAAACTAATATAACACTGCATGTCAATTATATTTCAATAATAAAAACTGTTTTAAAAAATCAAGATATTTTTTAAAACATTAGTTACAACAACAACAAAAATGTTGAAAAAAGCATTTATTTTTCCATCTAAATCTTTTGGGGACTCTGCAAGAAATAAAACTTTAAATTTGTGTTAGAAAAAATTTCAAGTTTAAAGGTTGATTTGAAAGTGAGTATTAAGGAGTCAACAACTCCAGAAAATTAGTGAGTGGTCTATGAAGGCAGGTAAA